>NW_022436972.1:18328207-18384448 GCF_009761245.1 Sapajus apella | reverse complement strand
CACAGCAGAGACTCCGCCCCAACAGAGGCGGGCCACCATCGCCAAAGCAGTTCTAACTACACCCATATAAACAGGACTGCAGGGAAGTTCACTCAGCAGCTGGGCGCAGCCCACAGCAGCTCAGCAAAGCTGCTATAGGCCGACAGTGACTAGGCTGCCTCCTTGCTGGGCTGGGCAGGTCTGAAGGAAAAAAAGAAAAAAAAAAAAAAAAGAAGGCAGCAGCATAACGGAAACTCATAAATAAAGCCCTAAATCCCTGGGACAGAGCACCTGGAAACAAAAAGCAGTTTATGAGTTCTGCTGCAGCAGACCTAAAAGTACCTGCCCAGCAGCTCTGAATGAACAGCAACAGAGCTCACAGCTCACCATTTGAGCTCCTATAAAGAAAAGACCATCTCCTCAAGCAGCTCCCTGACCCCTATATATCCAAAAAGACACCTCATAGAGGAGAGATCAGATTGACACTAGGCGGGTATCCTTCTGGGACAAAGATAGAAGAAGAATAAAACTGGTAACAACCCTTGCTGTTCAACAGCTGCTGCAGGTGAACCCCAGGCAAGCAGGGCCTGGAGTGAACCTCAGCAGACCTACAGCAGAGGGGCCAGACTGTCAGAAGGAAAACCAAGAAGCAGAAATAACCTCATCATCAACAAACAGAACGTCAATCTGAAAGATTTGAGACCCAATCTGAAAGCCAGCAACTACAAAGTCGACAGGTGGATAAATCCTTAAGGATGGGAAGAAACCGGCGCAAAAAGGATGAAAACACCCGAAACCAGAACACCTCTCCTCCTAAAAGGGATCACAACTCCTCGCCAGCAAGGGAACAAGGTTGGATGGAGAATGAGTGTGATGAAATGACAGAATCAGAATTCAGAAGGTGGGTAGTAAGAAACTTCTGTGAACTTAAAGAACATGTTCTAACCAAATGCAAAGAAACTAAGAACCTTGAAAAAAGATTCGACGAAATGCTAACAAGAATGGACAAAATAGAAAGGAATATAAGTGAATTGATGGAGCTGAAAACTGCAACACGAGAACTTCGTGAAGCATGCACAAGTATCAACAGCCGACTCGACCAAGCAGAAGAAAGGATATCAGAGGTCGAAGATCAACTCAATGAAATAAAACGGGAAGGCAAGACTGGAGAAAAAAGGGTAAAAAGGAACGAACAAAGTCTCCAAGAAATGTGGGACTATGTGAAAAGACCTAATCTACGTCTGATAGGCGTACCCGAATGCGACGAAGAGAATGAATCCAAGCTGGAAAATACTCTGCAGGATATTATCCAGGAAAACTTCCCCAACCTAGCAAGGCAGGCAAACATTCAAGTCCAGGAAATACAGAGAACACCACAAAGATATTCGTCAAGAAGAGCAACCCCAAGGCACATAATCGTCAGATTCACCAGGGTCGAAATGAAGGAGAAAATACTAAGGGCAGCCAGAGAGAAAGGTCGGGTTACCCACAAAGGGAAGCCCATCAGACTCACAGCAGATCTCTCAGCAGAAACCCTACAAGCCAGAAGAGAATGGGGGCCAATATTCAACATCCTTAAAGAAAAGAACTTTCAACCCAGAATCTCCTATCCAGCCAAACTAAGCTTCATAAGTGAAGGAAAAATAAAATCCTTTGGGAACATGCAAGTACTCAGAGATTTTGTCACCACCAGGCCAGCTCTACAAAAGCTCCTGAAAGAGGCTCTACACATATAAAGGAACAACAAGTACCAGCTCAACTAAAGGGCAAAACAGCCAGCTAGCACCAAAATGGCAGTATCAAATTCACACATAACAATATTAACCCTAAATGTAAATGGACTAAATGCCCCAATCAAAAGACACAGACTGACAAATTGGATAAAAAGACAAAACCCATCTGTGTGCTGTATCCAGGAAACCCATCTCACATGCAAGGATACACAAAGGCTCAAAATAAAGGGATGGAGGAAGATTTACCAAGCAAATGGAGAGCAAAAAAAAGCAGGAGTTGCAATTCTCATCTCTGATAATTTAGACTTTAAAGCAACAAAGATCATAAGAGACAAAGAGGGACATTACATAATGGTAAAAGGATCAATGCAACAAGAAGAGCTAACGATCCTAAATATATACGCACCCAATACAGGAGCACCCAGATACATAAGGCAAGTTCTTAATGACTTACAAAGGGACTTAGACTCCCACACAATAATAGTGGGAGACTTTAACACCCCATTGTCAACATTAGACAGATCAACCAGACAGAAAATCAACAAGGATATCCAGGACTTGAACTCAGACCTGGACCAAGCAAACCTAATAGACATTTACAGAACTCTCCACCCCAAATCCACAGAATATACATTCTTCTCAGCACCACATCACACCTACTCTAAAATTGACCACATAATTGGGAGTAAATCACTCCTCAGCAAATGCAAAAGAACGGAAATCATGACAAACAGTCTCTCAGACCACAGTGCAATCAAGTTAGAACTCAGAATTCAAAAACTAACTCAGAACCGCACAGCTTCATGGAAACTCAACAACTTGCTCTTGAATGTTGACTGGATAAACAATGAAATGAAGGCAGAAATAAAGATGTTCTTCGAAACCAACGAGAATGAAGACACAACATACCAAAATCTCTGGGACACATTTAAAGCAGTATCTAGAGGAAAATATATAGCAATAAGTGCCCACATGAGAAGAAAGGAGAGATCAAAAATTGACACCCTATCGTCAAAACTGAAAGAGCTAGAGGAGCAAGATCAAAAAAACTCAAAGTCTAGCAGAAGACAAGAAATAGCTAAGATCAGAGCAGAACTGAAGGAGATAGAGACACAAAAAACCCTTCAAAAAATCAATAAATCCAGGAGCTGGTTTTTTGAAAAGATCAACAAAATAGACAGACCACTAGCCAGATTAATAAAAAAGAAAAGAGAGAATAACCAAATTGATGCAATAAAAAACGATCAAGGGGATATCACCACAGATTCCACAGAAATTCAAACCATCATCAGAGATTATTACAAACAACTCTATGCACACAAACTAATAAACCTGGAAGAAATGGATAAATTCCTGGACACTTGCCTCCTGCCAAGCCTAAACCAGGAAGAAGCCGAAACCCTGAACAGACCCATAACAAGGTCTGAAGTTGAGGCAGCAATTAAGAGCTTACCACCCAAAAAAAGCCCAGGTCCAGATGGGTTCACAGCTGAATTCTACCAGACATACAAAGAGGAGCTGGTACCATTTCTTCTGAAACTATTCCAAACAATACAAAAAGAGGGAATTCTTCCCAAATCATTTTATGAGACCAACATCATCCTGATTCCAAAACCCGGCAGAGACTCAACAAGAAAAGAAAACTTCAGGCCAATATCCATGATGAACATAGATGCAAAAATCTTCAATAAAATACTGACAAGCCGATTGCAACAGCACATCAAAAAGCTTATCCACCATGATCAAGTGGGCTTCATCCCGGGGATGCAAGGCTGGTTCAACATACGCAAGTCTATAAACGTAATTCACCACATAAACAGAACCAAAGACAAAAACCACATGATTATCTCAATTGATGCAGAGAAGGCCTTTGACAAAATTCAACAGCCCTTTATGCTAAAAACACTCAGTAAGCTAGGTATCAATGGAACGTATCTCAAAATAATAAAAGCTATTTATGACAAACCAACAGCCAATATCATACTGAATGGGCAAAAACTGGAAGCATTCCCCTTGAAATGTGGCACCAGACAAGGATGCCCGCTCTCACCACTGCTATTCAATATAGTATTAGAAGTTCTAGCCAGAGCAATCAGGCAAGAAAAAGAAATAAAGGGCATTCAAATAGGAAAGGAGGAAGTCAAATTGTCTCTATTTGCAGACGACATGATGGTATATCTAGAAGACCCCATCGTCTCAGCCCCAAACTTCCTGAAACTGATAAGCAAGTTCAGCAAAGTCTCAGGATACAAAATCAATGTGCAAAAATCACATGCATTCCTATACACCAGTAACAGACTTAAAGAGAGCCAAATCAAGAACAAACTTCCATTCACAATTGCCACAAAGAGAATAAAATACCTAGGAATACAACTAACAAGGAATGTAAAGGACCTCTTCAAGGAGAACTACAAGCCACTGCTCAACGAAATAAGAGAGGACACAAACAGATGGAGAAACATCCCATGTTCATGGTTAGGAAGAATCAATATCGTGAAAATGGCCATACTGCCCAAAGTAATTTACAGATTCAATGCTATCCCCATCAAGCTACCAATGACCTTCTTTGCAGAACTGGAAAAAACCACCTTAAACTTCATATGGAACCAAAAGAGAGCCCGCATAGCCAAGTCAATTCTAAGCAAAAAGAACAAAGCAGGGGGCATAACACTACCAGACTTCAAACTATACTACAAGGCTACAGTAATCAAAACAGCATGGTACTGGTACCAAAACAGAGATATAGACCAATGGAACAGAACAGAGGTCTCGGAGGCAACACAACATATCTACAACCATCTGATCTTTGACAAACCAGACAAAAACAAGCAATGGGGAAAGTATTCCCTGTTCAATAAATGGTGTTGGGAAAGCTGGCTAGCCATGTGCAGAAAGCAGAAACTGGACCCCTTCCTGACACCTTACACTAAAATTAACTCCAGATGGATTAAAGACTTAAACATAAGACCTAACACCATAAAAACCCTAGAAGAAAATCTAGGCAAAACCATTCAGGACGTAGGTGTAGGCAAGGACTTCATGACCAAAACGCCAAACGCATTGACAACAAAAGCCAAAATAGACAAATGGGACCTAATCAAACTCCACAGCTTCTGCACAGCAAAAGAAACAATCATTAGAGTGAATCGGCAACCAACAGATTGGGAAAAAATTTTTGCAGTTTACCCATCTGACAAAGGGCTGATATCCAAAATTTACAAAGAACTAAAGCAGATTTACAAGAAAAAAACTAACAAGACCATTCAAAAGTGGGCAAAGGATATGAACAGACACTTCTCAAAAGAAGACATACGTGAGGCCAACAAACATATGAAAAAATGCTCATCATCACTGGTCATCAGAGAAATGCAAATCAAAACTACACTGAGATACCATCTCACGCCGGTTAGAATGGCGATCATTAAAAAATCTGGAGACAACAGATGCTGGAGAGGATGTGGAGAAATAGGAACACTTTTGCACTGTTGGTGGGAGTGTAAATTAGTGCAACCATTGTGGAAGACAGTGTGGCGATTCCTCAAGGACCTAGAAATAGAAATTCCATTTGACCCAGCAATCCCATTACTGGGTATATATCCAAAGGATTACAAATCGTTCTACTATAAGGACACGTGTACACGAATGTTCATTGCAGCACTGTTTACAATAGCAAAGACCTGGAACCAACCCAAATGCCCATCGACGATAGACTGGATAGGGAAAATGTGGCACATATACACCATGGAATATTATGCAGCCATCAGAAACGATGAGTTTGGGTCCTTTGTAGGGACATGGATGAACCTGGAAACCATCATTCTCAGCAAACTGACAGAAGAGCAGAAGATCAAACACCGCATGTTCTCACTCATAGGCGGGTGTTGAACAATGAGAACACATGGACACAGGGAGGGGAGCACTACACACTGGGGTCAGTTGGGGGGAAATAGGGGAGGGAGGGTGGGGGGTGGGAAGCTGGGGAGAGATAGCAAGGGGAGAAATGCCAGATGTAGGTGATGGGGAGGAAGGCAGCAAATCACACTGCCACGTGTGTTCCTATGCAACAATTTTGCATGTTCTTCACATGTACCCCAAAATGTAAAATGCAATAAAATAAATGGGAAAAAAAAAAAAACTGTAGACATTTGAAAAAGATCTATAGATTAATTAATAATGTATCAATGTCAGTTTTTATAACTGTGTTATAGGTATCTAAAATGTTAACATTTGGGGAAGCTTGGACAAGGTTGTATAGGAACTCTCTGTACTATTTTGCAATGTTTTGTAAGCCTAACATTATTTTTAATTAAATTATTAAAAATAAAAAAAAATAAAAATAAAAATAAAAAAAATAAAAAAAAAGAATCAAGACAACCACATGATTATCTCAATAGATGCAGAGAAGGCCTTCAACAAAATTCAACAGCCCCTGATGCTAAAAACTCTCAAAAACCTAGGTGTCGATAGAACATATCGCAAAATAATAAGCTATTTATGGCAAACACACAGCCAATATCATACTGAATGGGCAAAAACTGGAAGCATTCCCTTTGAAAACTGGCACTAGACAAGGATGCCCTCTCTCACTACTCCTCTTCAACACAGTATTGGAAGTTCTGTCCAGGGCAATGAGGCAAGAGAAAGGAATAAACGGTATTCAAGGAAGAGAGGAAGTCAAATTGTCTCTGCTTGCAGACCACATAATTGTATATTTAGAAAACCCCATCGTCTCAGTCCAAAATCTCCTTAAGCTGATAAGCAGCTTTAGCAAAGTCTCAGGATACAAAATAGGTGTGCAAAAATCACAAGCATTCCTATACACCAATAATAGAGAGCCAAATCGTGAGTGAACTCCCATTCACAATTGCTACAAAGAGAATAAAATACCTAGGAATACAACTTACAAGGGAGGTGAAGGACCTCTTGAAAGAGAACTACAAATCACTGCGCAAGGAAATCAAAGAGGACACAAACAAATGGCAAAACATTTCATGCTCATGGACAGGAAGAATCAATATCATGAAAATGGCCATTCTGCTCAAAGTCATTTGTAGATTCAATGCTATTCCCATCAAGCTACTTTTGACTTTCTTCACAGAACTGGAAAAAAACTACTTTAAATTTCATATGGAACCAAAAAAGTGCCCGTATAGCCAGGACAATCCTAAGCAAAAAGAACAAAGCTGGAGGCATCACACTACCTGACTTCAAACTATACTACAAGGCTACAGTAACAAAAACAATAATATAGACCAATGCAACAGAACAGAGGCCTCAGGAATAACACCACACATCTACAACCATCTGATCTTTGACAAATCTAACAAAAACAAGCAATGGGGAAAGGATTCCCTATTTAATAAATGGTGTTGGAAAAACTGGATAGCCATGTAAGGAAACCTGAAACTGGACCCCTTCCTTATACTTTATGCAAAAATTAACTCAAGATGGATTAAAGACTTGAATGTAAAACCTAAAACCACAAAAACCCTGGAAAAAAAACCTAGGCAATACCATTCAAGACATAGGCATGGGCAAAGACTTCATGACTAAAATACCAAACGCAATGGCCACAAAAACAAAAATTGATGCTTGGGATCTAATTAAACTAAAGAGCTTTTGCACAGCAAAAGAAACTATCATCAGAGTGAACAGGCAACCTATAGAATGGGAGAAAATTTTTTCAATCTAACCATCTGACAAAGAGCTAATATTCAGAATTTACAAGGAACTTAAACAAATTTACAAGGAAAAAACAAACAATCCCATCAGAAAGTGGGCCAAGGATGTGAACAGAAAAGAAGACATTTATGTGGCCAACAAACATATGAAAAAAAGCTCATCATCACTGGTCATTAGAGAAACGTAAATCAAAACCACAATGAGATACCATCTCACACCAGTTAGAATGGTAATCATTAAAAAGTCAGAAAACAACAGGTGCTGGAGAGGATGTGTGAAAATAGGAATGCTTTTACACTGTTGGTGGGAGTGTAAATTAGTTCAACCATTGTGGAAGACAGTGTGGTGATTCCTCAAGGTTGTAGAACCGGAAATGCCATTTGACCAGTAATCCCATTACTGAGTATATACCCAAAGGATCATAAATCATTCTACTATAAAGACACATGCACACATTTGTTTATCGCAGCACTATTCACAATAGCAAAGACTTGGAACCAACCCAAATGCCCATCAATAATAGACTTGATAAAGAAAATGTGGCATATGTACATCATAGAATACTATGCAACTATAAAAAGGAATGAGTTCATGTCCTTTGCTGGGACATGGATGAAGCTGGAAACCATCATTCTCAGCAAACTAACACAGAAACAGAAAACCTAACACTGTATGTTCTCACTCGTAAGGGAGTTGAACAATGAGAACTTATGGGCACAGGGAGGGGAACATCACACACCAGGGCCTGCTGAGGGATGGGGAGCAAGGTGAGGGATAGGATTAGGAGAAATACCTGATGTAGATGACAGGTTGATGGGTGCAGCCAACCACCATGGCAAATTCTGTACGTTCTGTACATGTATCCTGGAACTTAAAGTATAATTAAAAATATGGCAGTCTGGATGAAGAATTGGACCCTCAATGTCTCATTTTGTCTATGTATCATCCACGTTCATTGCATAGACTTGCCCACTGCAACACAGGCAAACTGCTATCTATGGGGTAAGAAATGAGAATTTCCTAACCCCCCAAAATTTCACCCATTATCTACTTGAAATAAAATATTAGAGCTGCTGTTCCTTCCAATCATTCATTCGAACTCAAGTATGCACTGGAAGGTAACAGCCTGAAGTCACTATAAGTTGACTTCCAGCTAGGATTACAGGACAGCCCTGTGGGAACACAACACCAAGTGTGTGCTTCCATACCCCATGTGTTGGTACCTGGAGCTGGATCACCAGAACTAGAGTGGGAGGGAGCTTTAAGTAGAGCAGAGAGGATCCAAACCTAATTTTGCCTTTGCCACAATGTTCAGGAACTCCCAACGTGGCCCTGTTAGAGCTGCTTTGACAGGTGGCATAAATGCCTCCTGTGGTTTACAGAAAATCTCTATCTTTTTTGTTGTTGTTTAGCTAATGCTGTATCTATGCAACAAGAAAGCCACCAATTTAAAACATGAGAAATTTAGTTAATCAAGAAGTTGTTCAAGACACCAAGCTAGTTTGGCTGATTTGTCACTGACTTAATGAAAAGTACTGGTGTCATGTAGCTGCAGTCAATTAAACATTGCTTCTTTCAACCTCTCCCCTACTGGAGACAGTGAAAGAAAACTTAGCAGTTAGGTTTAAATTGGGAAAATGAAAATAGGCATCAAAAAGATTTCAAAAAAATTAGGTACTCTCTTCCAACTTTTCAAATTTATACCTTTTCCTTTTAATTGTGCTATGCCAGCATTTATAGACAAACCCTTATAAACTAACTTTGCATTCAAACTGACTATTTCAGGAGGGAATTATTGAACTTGCATTTGCTAGGCTGATCACCTTTCATGAGAAAACACAACAAAAACAAAAACGGGTCCAACTTGTTTTCAGAATAGCATTAAAGAGTCCTAACTCCAGTCTACCAATTCTAAAAACAAAAGTAGTTAAAACTATTTGAGATTCCGCTTAGATAAAAAGTTATATACAGTTAGATTTTTGCTTATTAATGGATAAAATAGTAGAGAATGATTAACAGGCATAATTATTTGACTACCGTTATAAATCAGAACAAATAAAATGTTCCTATTTCTAGATCTGTGGGCAAAATTTCCAGGATAAAGTGCAAAATATTGAGATGACACTCAGGTCACTCATAAAAGGTCTAAGAAATCATCAGAGAAAAAGAACCACAAACACAATTGATCCTCGGAATCCTGCTGCTCACATCCCCTTTCTGACTGAACCTGCTAAATCAACTCTCTTAAACTATTCACCAACACACCCATTGCTCTACATACTAAAAAAGAAAACAACTTTTTGAAATAAGGTTTAAAACAGGTATATTGTATAACATGGTGACTACAGCCGACAACATTAAATTGTATTCTTGAAAAATGCTGAGTAGATTTTCACCAAAAAAACAATAACTATGTGAGATAATGCATATATTAATTAGCTTGATTTAGCCATTTCACAATGTAACATATTTCAAAACATCACAATATACATGACATATACAATTTTATCTGTCAATATAAAAAATAATACAGGCACCCTAAACTCCTTTAAAAAATAAAGATTAAGTTTTTTCCCTCTGGCCCTCAGTTGCCTAACCGTTCTGCCCCATTTCATCAAACTGTTGGGAATGTGTTTATTATTTTTATTAGCTAACATTTATTGAGCGTTTACAGTATACCTGGCACAATGCTAAGTATTTTGCATATAATATTTCAAAAGAAGAGGGTCATTTATAATCAATATATAATGCATTACATTACATTATACTGCCTATGAATTAAGCTTATTGAGAGTAAAAGAGAATAAAGAGATAACGGTTTTTAAATGTTTTTCCTAAACTTTCTTTAAACCATAATGTATCAATCTTTTTACTACTCCAGATTGAAATTTAAAGGAAAAATTTTTAAATATGTTAAACACATAATAATTCTGGGAACTTACATATGAAATTTTCATGTTTCAAAAACTCCCAATACAGTTGTAGGAGGTGAGACTCCACATTAAAATATATCAAGTGACAAAACAGCTTTGAATATTGGAAGCATTTATGTTGCAGACTGGCAGTAAGACTTGGCTGACTGACTGACTGATCCTTCAAGTTCTCATCTTAGATTTCCAGAAGGTTTCAATGAAGTTTCTTACACTGGGAAACTTTTAAGATTTGAAAACAGCATTTGTTGTCTCATCATTTTCCCTGACAAACTTTTAACATTCTGTTTCCAAATAGATGAACAAATCATTTCACAAATGGCAAGTGGTGAAGCTGTACTTATTGGAAAGATAAAGATGAAACAAACCTGCCAACACAAAACATCAAATTTCATAACAGTTTAGATTTTTTTAAAAATTGCTATTGATTGGACCTGATTCATATATGTGTCAGCCGCCTAAAAGCTCTGTTCCATGAAGCATTTAAATGACTGCAACTAAAATTATTTAAAAGGAGTCATTGTTCCAAATAAGCAAAAGCCTATAATAACATACTAAATTTTGTTCTTGTACCTATTTTCATATTGAGGCCCCTCTTGATTCTTCTCTTTTATGCAACTCCTTTTCCACTGTGCATTTCCATATGCTAACCCATTATAAGTGTCTGTAATTCTGCAGGTCATTGTGGTAGATTTTATTTTTATTCCCAGTTATTTGCTGATCCTTCCAGTGAATGATTTTGCTTTCTGCTCCATTGAGGTCTTGCCATGTGGGTTGCTTTGGTCCAGAAAATGTGATGAAAATTGCGGCACTATTTCCAAGCTTAAGCTTTGAAAGTGACCACATGTGATCTCTATGTCTTTCATCTCTGCAAAGAACACAGTCATGTCCCAGGTAGGCAGCTCTTTGGCCTGAAGCACGGAGGAGAAGCACAAGTAATATGAGAGAGAAACAAATCTACATTGTTCTAAGCCTCTGAGGTCTGGAATTCCCCAGTCAGACTATTGTTGGCTAGGGCAATCAATGGCCTTCACATTTTTTAACTGTATATGTCCAAAAATAATTTTGAGAAACTAGGGGTCTCCTTTAAACTGTTAAAGTTAACAGCTAAAACTTTCCATTTTATGCCTAAAAATGTTCAAAAGTTGTCACAGCACATTGTAAAAATTAACCATTTAAATAAAACTATTCTGTCATTCTTTTAAACATGCCAAATTGGGTAAAATATCTAGTCATAAGACGAACTATCTTGTGCTTTAAAATGACATAAACAAGTCTTCTTTGATACTTGGAAAATTTACATCATTTCTTTTTGGTCTAGAGCCTGTATTTTTCATTTTACTTTCCCCACAAAGTTGAATTCTGGTATTATTAGTCACCCATTCAAACTCATTCAGAATTAAATCCATTACTTTTTTTCATTTTTATAGATGTAAGCAATTAAAAAATTCTTCACATAGATAAGTAAATTAGAATGAAAAAAGTTGTGCTTCTGACTTAAATGTCCAAAGTTATATTGTAATCCATCAAAAATTATTTTAATGTTTCATTGGCTGACAATTAGATTCTCCTTTAATTCTGTCAAAACCTAAGAATTGTAAATAACTGAGTTTTAAAATTATTCATTATTTAGTCACTATACTCATTTAGTTAACTTCAGAGAATTATTTTTTGAAAGGCTTTACTGAGGCTTATCAACAAATATATAATTATACCTGTTACTCCTTTATGTGAAAACATTTTGTGTAATCTAATGTAGAATGAATTTGGAAAATCAAAATATTGTTAATTATATTAATTATAGTACTCCTTACTCAAAATATTTTTAATAACATATTTTTTTTTTAGATGGAGTTTCACCCTTGTTGCCTAAGCTGGAGTACAATGGAACAATCTCGGCTCACTGCAACCTCCATCTCCTGGGTTCAAGCGATTCTCCTGCCTCAGCCTCCTGAGTAGCTGGGATTACAGGCAGGAGCTACCAAGCCCAGGTAAATTACTGTATTTTTGGTAGAAAAGGGATTTCACCATGTTAGCCAGGCTGGTCTCAGACTCCTGACCTCAGCTGATCCACCCACCTCGACCTCCCAAAGTGCTGGGATTACAGCTGTGAGCCACTGTGCCCAGCTGAAAACATATTTTTATCTGATCATTCAATATATGCACCCAAACCTCATAACTGCAGACTCAGCTTTGTCAATTTATGGAGGTGTCCACCACGCAAAGCCAGTTGTCATTACAAAACCAATCAACCAAACTGTATTTGCTTTCTATTAGAAAAAGTCTGTCCTCATTTTTCAATCTAAGTGACTGTTAACACAGTGTTCCTGTAACAAGCTTCTCACTTCTGAATTCTAACATAGACAGAATACTGGAACAGACCTTTTCCGGAGGTTGCTACCTGAACAAAATAAGGCTCCTCTGACCTTCAGTATTCCAAGCATAATCTTTAGGAGCCACCACGTTTTACTGCTATGTCTCTTCCTTCTGTCGTGGGCACTGTTACACACCAGGCTAGAGCCGCTCTGTGACTGCATCCTGAAGTGAAGAGAGCACGCAGCATATTCTCTTCACTCTCCTCTCACGTGCCTCTCCCGGTGAAGTATTGCACTCATCGACAAGTAAGGGATATAAGAAAATGTCATTGCTTCCGCTACCCTGCTTTACAACATATTTGAGTTGGGAGCATTGCCACAGAAGCTGAAATACCATTTCTAATGCCATAGTTTTCACCCCACAGAAATATGTAAAAGAGAAAGTCACAAAGTCCTTTAATCAGTGAAATCATCATAACTGATATTTTTCATTGAATTGGAAATTTTTATACCCCTGAACGATTCACTGTGGTAAGATTTCAGAGGTGTGAATTTATGCCTTTTTTTTTTATTGGAAAGTGAAAACAAAGGCAGAAAAGAAGGATGCATGTGGCTTCCTGAATTGCAGGCTCTTTCCAAGACAATGATCACAGAAAATAGTCTGTATGGTTGTCGAACATATGTAAACTGATGCTCTTAAAACAATTTATCCCCATGTAGCTTTTTGGAAAGATTTTCTATTCCCCAACTGGTACCAGGACACCAATGTTGCTGACATCAAAGCAACTGAGAAGATTTTATGTAATTCACAATGCTTGAAAAATAAGACATTCATTCACTACTATACGCATTAATTTTCCATTACTGTATAACAAACACCAGCAGAAGAAAATACACATTTATTACTTCACAGTTTCCATGTGTCTAAGTACACACAGCCCAAGCACATCTTCACTGGGTCTTCGACCCAGGGTAAGCTGCCTCAAAATGTCAGCCAGTGCTGCAATCTCATCTAAGGCTGAGCTCCTCTTCCAAGCTCACTGGTTACTGACAAGAGCCAAGTTTTAGGATTGTTAGGACTGGGCTCTCTCTCCTAGAGGCTGCACATGTCCCCTGCCATGTGACCCTCTCCACAATGTGGCAGTTTGTTTTCTTAAAACCAGCAGGAATATGTCTCTGCTGCTTCTTTTCTCTCTGACCTCTAGACCCTCCTCTTAAAAAGCTCATCTGATTAGGTCAGGCCTACCCAATTAATCTCACTTTTGGTTAACCTAAAGTGAACTAATCTGGGGGTTTAATTACATCTGTAAAATTCCTTTGCCTTTGCTGTATAATGTAACATAATCCAAAAAGTAATAATCTACCATTTTTGCTATGGTCTGCTGGTTAGACACAAGCTACAGGCCCAACCCAAAATCAAGAGGAAAGAGTCTTAACAAGGGGCCAGTCATTGGGCTTCATCTTAGAATTCTGCCTACCACACTATTTACACCAAAAATAACATTAAAATCATGAGTGTAACAAATATGGAGTCTTTTCTTCAAGTTCAGAATACAAAATTTAAAGGACAGCCCCTAGAGCACTCATTATTTCGTGATCCTTAGAAGGATTATCAGGGAAATTAGTTTACAACATAGATTTTCCTGGCCCCACCCCTAAAGAGTCGAATTCAACTGGCAAAGAGTCAACCAGGAATCAGCATTTTAAATAAGTCCTCCCTGATGATTCTGACATAAGTTCTGACCACGCACTGAAAACCCCTAAACAGTGCTTTCATAATTAAAGAATGACTTAAATTTTCCTGAGGCTCTTCAGTTTGGGCCAAAGAATTCCTCCAAATGTGCTTCTTAGCCCCTTCGTTTCATTAAAGCTATATTTCACAGGCTCCACCTCTCTGCTTAGCATCTAACATATTGAGAAAACTTTATATAGGCTCAGGAAGTACCCTTCTGTGTAGATAGAGTCTTTCTTATAAGAGTAAGCAGACACCCTTCCCTCTACTGTAAACCAAATATAAAAATTTTTTAATAGCCATGGAGTGGATAGAAACCTGGTTTCTTCTCCAAATGGAGTTTCTACCATTCTTGAGAAAAGAATGGGAAAGAACAAAAGTATAACTCTAACGCAGCCCAGGAAACTCCCTTAAGCAGTGACCACTTCAGTGGTATGTACCCTACTAAGACTCTTGCTGGTTTCTGAAGATAGGACCTCCTTGGACACTCTTTGGTCAAAACAGGGTGGGAAAGCAGCAATGGCCCCAATGGTGTGCCTCTCTATTTTCCACATAAACTCTACCTAACTTATGAGACCACAGCAAAAGTTCAAGGTGGTATGTAACTTGGGTTAAATTGGATTGTAAGACCTTCAAATGCCAGAGTTTTTCAGAGAAGAAAAACACTGGGAAAAGTTCTAGAAGTTACTGAGGGACATCAGGACATCAGTAGGCATCATCAGCATAAGTTACAGATACCCAAAGAGTAATAAGGAGCTATAAAGACAAGTAAGAGGGAAGAAACCCACAGCATTGATTCACTCAATTAATAGCTATTGAGTGCTTATAATGTATTGCATCGTGCTCTACGCATTATCACAGCTCCTCTACATTTTGCACTAGACAGAAGAGGCTTGCTTTCTCACTGCCTGGTTTTGCCCCTTCTTGAAAAGCTTGTAAAACATACCATACTCCTCTCAGCATAGGATCACCTGTGATCAGTAAGAAAGAATGCTACTGTGACAACTTTTCCTTACTCCCTCTTGACCCAAGGGTATCAAACCAGGCCAATTACAGTTCTCCCTTGCAACTTGACCTTGACTTCTAAGGAATATCCTCAAAGATGGAAAGAGAGGCAGATCAGTGTGGCTGTCAGGGGGTAGGAATAATGCATGTGGCTCTGTCCCCATGTGGATAACCCAGAGAAAATTGGTAAAAATAAAGAAACCAAAATGTGCAGCCTCATAAGAGGGTTGAGGCTGACACATGCACTGCTCTACTTTCCCCATGTGTTAAACTGGCAGTTCACACTGGCTGACCCAAGTAAAATATCTGAGTAGGTAACATGTCTGTGTCAACCCAGCCTTCCAAGTCATAGCTACATCCTTCCCCTCCCATAACCCTTCCCATGTCTCCAGTGTTCTCTTTCTTGGATTCCACACACTATATTCTTGAGTTCTCTTCCTATTAAAACAAGTTGTCAGAAAAGAATCAGAAAGTCACTTATATGACCTTAAAAAACAGGTTGATTTTTCTAATCTTTATTTTGTATTGTAGTTTAACAAATTATAGTTATATATATTTAGGGAGCATAATGTGATGCTATGATTTGTGAATACAGTGTGAAATAATTAAACCTAATTAACATATTCATGATCTCAAATACTTATGTTTTGTGGTGAGAACACTTGAAACTTTCAGTGATTTTGAAATGTGCAATGCATTATTATTTACTATATATGAAGATTTTAGTGGTGCAAGTTACCTAATCAGTTGTCACTACTGTATCTAGAAACCAATCTTGAAAACGTATGATGGCTTTTTTAGCACCATCTGCTCGCAGCGCCGCCTCCTGCTACTCCAGATGCCACTGCCGCCCGGAGTCACTGCTTGTGCTGCTCCGGCCGCCTAGAATCGATATTCTAGCCATCAATATTTGGAGTTCTTATAACATAGCAGACATTAACAACAGAGAACAATGCTCTGAACTTAATTAAGATTTGGATGACATTGAAAAAGTAGAAGAAGAAACTGACGAAGAAACAAAAATCAAAGCACAAGAGCTAACTGTTCAGATGATGCAAAATCCTCAGATTCTTGCAGCCCTTCAGGAAAGACTTGATGTTCTGGTAGAAATACCAACAGGTTACATTGAAAGCCTGCCTAGGGCAGTTAAAAGACAAGTGGATGCTCTCAAAAACCTGCAGGTTAAATGTGCACAGATAGAAGCCAAATTCTATGAGGAAGCTCACGATCTTGAAAGGAAGTATCCTGTTCTCTGTTGGCCTCTATTTGATAAGCAATTTGAGATTATTAATGCAATTTATGAACCTACGGAAGAAAAATGTGAATGGAAACCAGTTGAAGATGAGATTTCAGAGTTGAAAGAAAAGGCCAAGATTGAAGATGAGAAAAAGAATGAAGAAAAAGAAGACCCCCAAAGGAATTCCTGAATTTTGGTTAACTGTTTTTAAGAATGTTGACTTGCTCAGTGATACGGTTCAGGAACATAACCCTATCCTGAAGCACTTGAAAGATATTAAAGTGAAGTTCTCAGATGCTGGCCAGCCTATGAGTTTTCTCTTAGAATTTCACTTTGAGCCCAATGAGTATTTTACAAATGAAGTGCTGACAAAGACATATAGGATGAAGTTAGAACCAGATGATTCTGATCCCTTTTCTTTTGATGGACCAGAAGTTACAGATTGTAAGGGTGCCAGACAGATCGGAAAAAAGGAAAGAATGTGACTTTGAAAACCAGTAAGAAGCAGAAACACAAGGGATGTGGAATAGTTTGTACTGTGACTAGAGCAGTTTCCAATGACTCTTTCCTTAATTTTGTTACCCCTCCTGAAGTTCCTGAGAGTGGAGATCTGGATGATGATGCTGAGGCTATCCTTGCTGCAGACTTCAAAATTGGTCACTTTTTGCATGAGTATATAATCCCAAGATCAGTGTTATAATTTACTGGAGAAGCTATTGAAGATGATGATGATAATTATGATGAAGAAGGTGAAGAAGCACATGAGGAAGGGGAAGAAGAAGGAGATAAGGAAAATGATCCGGACTATGACCCAAAGAAGGATCAAAACCCAGCAGAGTGCAAGCAGCAGTGAAGCAGGATGTATGTGGCCTTGAGGATAATCTGCACTGTAATAGCCTAAACACAACTTTTATTTACTTAAAGCCTTATGTTTTTGTACTTTCTTGGTAGACTAGGTAATTTTTTTTAAAGGACAGGAAACTGATAAAGACCAATTTGTTCTACCTAGCATTTTAACTAGTTTTTCTGCCAGATATGTTGAATGGACAAATTCTGTCATGCATGTTCATTCATTGCTACATAATTGGGTTCTTCTGGAATAATTTTAAGCAGCTCTTGGAGTACAGCTATGAAAATTAACAACTGTTAAAAGAAATACTTTTTCATAATTTTTTCCTTGAAGAACCAAAGTATTTTTTCAGCTGGTTGTTGAAAACGGTTAAGTCTGCTTGGATTAGCTGTGCCTTTCATTACTTTGCTACAGAAATGCAGTGACTTATACTAAGACAATTCATCATTTAAAAAAAAAAAAAAAAAGGCGAGACAACTGTATGGTTAAGAATTTCCAATATGACCACATCCAACAACTGTATTAGATTGTTAATGGATTATTGTGTTATAGGTAACATAGTTAATTGTAAAGTAACCTGACTCAGTATAGTTATTGGTACCACATCGAGGTGATTAAAACAGGATTTTCAGATGTTAGCCTGAATTTAACTGTACTTTGAAATTTAACCTCCATTAACTAAGCCTCTTTTCTTTGTAGTAGAATCTACTTTCCGATTCCCTGGAAAAGATGAATTTATATCATTTGACAAGCCTATTTTCAAGTTATTTGTTGTTTGTTTGCTTGTTTTTGTTTTTGCAGCTTAAAATAAAAATTTCAAATACAAAAAAAAAGAAAATGTGTGATGATGCTCTTTTAAATAGCTGAAAGGAAATTATTGTGTGCTTGTTCTTACTTTGTCCCTGTTTTGTTATGTAATACTTAAGTAAAAGGAGATTATTCATCCTCATTGAATTTCCAAAACTTATATTTACATTTGCCATTTTTTAATGATGGAGAGAAAAGTTAGTTGTCTTTCTTTGATAAGCTTGACACAGGACCTATCACTTTTTGGTGTTTTTTATCACAATTCTGTCACCAGAATCCTAGTAATTAGGTATATGCAAGGAATAACCTAATCACTTTAATACAACAATATGAAGTGCTGCAGGCAGTAAGTAGTGAACACCAAATCACAGTGTTTTAATTTGTGACATGTTAGAATAACAGGACTTTCTTTAGTATAAATATTCTATTAACTAATCCTTGTTCTGTTAAGTAAAAGGGCTTTAACTCCTGGGTCTGAAAAAGGCACTGACCCCTGCTAAATCTTGAGCACTGATACCAGTTGAAGCCTTATCTTCAGAACCAGGAGAAGCTGATAATCAAAATGAACTGCTTTCAAGAGACACGGGAGTTGATTGTGTGGACTGAACTAATAGGGGACTGAAATCATTTTTATGGCTTTGTTTGGAACACTGCTGATTCTTGAAAGTCTGGAGAACTTTTTATATTTTGAGCTATCTGTAGCATTTAGCAATTGAGTACAGTATACTGTAGTAAACAGAATTTGAGGCACATTTCTTACTCTAATTTCTCCAGAATTTGTAAATTATGTGTGAATATACTTCATTCATGGCAATGTGCTTGTTTGCATAAGTTCAATAAGAATCTGTTTGGTTTTAGAACTGGACACAATTAGAGGAACTGGTTATTTCCCCAGGACTTTGTCTGAAATGACCTGTGAAAGGTTCCAGCAAGGCCAATTTAGGAGAGCCTATTTGGACAATGATTTTTGCCACACTTTGTCTGGATAATCAGGCCAAGTCTATGAGACTGAAGCTTATTCTGCAGGTAGACTGGTCCTGCTGAGATTAGTCTTTGGTAAAAGTGGTGAACTGGAGACAGAAAGATTGTGTTTCAGAAGATAATGATAGTATTAGATCAACCTTTGACTCCTGGGGAGCCATTCATGGTGTGGAGCTACCCACAATGCCCCTCCTTAGCATGAACCAGCCAGAAAGATCAACAGCCAGATTACCCATGATTGAGGCACTGATAAATAGAAAGGGGAGACTGAAGCCAAACCAATAGTCCCATAGACAGTTTTTTTGTTTGTTTGTTTGTTTGTTTGTTTTGGATAAACATAGAAATTGACCCTTCTGGTCTTAAAGCTTGAAATCTACATTTGTTTTATTGGAGTTCCTTCCTCAGGGGAAGACCTCCAGGCCTCTCAAAAAGTACCAAAGAACTGAAACTCATAAGATTACCACATCCACTCAATGATGCACCAGGCCACTCATTCATCATCAATTGCTTTCTTACCTCTTTCCAGTTCCTGTTTCCCATACATAGTTACATTTCTTCCCTACTATATAAGCCCCTAGTTTTAGCAGGTCAGGGAGATGGATTTAAGACTGATCTCCCATATCCTCAGTGGTAGCACTCGATTAGAGCCTTCTTTCTTGGCATTACTCATCATCTCAGTCATTGACTTTCTGTGCAGTGAGCAGCAGGACCTAGACTAAAACCTCTGATGTATCAGTAACATATTCACCATGCTGTCTAATATATTTCAAAGAAAAAAAATTTATTTCTTCTGTATAATTGAGGATTTGTACCCTTTGACCATTATCTCCTTATTTCCTCCAACTCCCAGCCTGTAGTCACCACCTGCAATGGTTTCAATGTCCTCTCCAAAACTCGTGTTGAAACTTAATCCTCAACATGGTAGTATTGAGAGGTAGGTCCTTCAAAAGGTGATTGGAACATGAAGGCTCTGCCCCCATTAATGGTTAATCCTCTCAAGGATTAATGAGTTAACGGATGAATGAGTTATCATGGGGAGGCAGGGTTTTATAAGAAGAGAAAGACAGACCTGAGTTACACATTAGCACACTCAGCCCCCTTACCCCGTGATTCCCTGCACTGCCTTAGTACTTTTCAGAGAGTCAACACCAACAAAAAGTCTCTCACTAGAGGTAGCCCCTCAACCTAGGACTTTCCAACCTTCAGAACTATAAGAAATAAATTTTGTTTCTTATAAATTACCCAATTTTAGGCATTCTCTTATAGGCAACAGAAAAGACTAACACTTTACCATTGTACTCTGCTTTTTTGAGTTCATTTGTTCTAGATTCCACATATAAGTAAGAACATGCAGTATTTGCCTCTCTGTCTGGTTTATTTCACTTAGCATAAGGTTTTCTAATTTTATCTATGTTGACACAAATGACAAAAACTTTTTTAATGCTTAATAGTATTGCATTGCGTGTGTGAGGGCATGGTGTGTGTGTGTGTGTGTATTTTATACATATATATACACACACATATCACATTTTCTTTATCCATTCATCTCTTGAAGGACACTTAATCTATAACTTGGCTATTGTGAATAGTACTGCAATGAACATAGGAGTGCAGACATCTCTTTGACATACTAAATTTCAAATTTTTTGAGTAAATACCCAGATTGCTGTATTACATGCTAATTCTATGTTTTTTTGAGGAACAACCATACAATTTTTCATAATTATATACTAATTTACATTCCCAACAAGAGTGTACAAGAGTTCCTAGCCATTATGACAGGTGTGGGGTAATATCTTATTGTGGTTTTAATTTGCATTTTCCTAATAATTAGTTATATGGAGCATTTTTTCAAATACCTGTTGACCGTTTGTATGTCTTATTTTGAGAAATACCCGTTCAAGTCCCTTGCCCATTTTTCCCTTTGTATATGCCAAGCCACATTGCCCATTTTTTAATCAGGTTGTTTTCTTTCTATAGAGTTGAGTTGCTTCCGTATTTGGATATTAATGCCTTATCAGATGTATGGTTCACAAATATTTTCTCCCATTCAGTATGTTGTCTCTTCACTGTGTTGACTCCTTTGCCATACAGAAGCTTTCTAATTTGTTGCAGTCCTGTTGCTTATGATTGCTTTTGTTGCTTGTGCTTTTAAAGTCATATCCAAAAAATCATTGCCCAGCCCAATGTCATGAAGCTTTTTCCCTGTTAATAGCTATTCTGTAATGTTACAGTTTTAGGTCTTACATTTTTCATTGATTTTGAGTTGATTTTTGTATATGAAGTGAGATAAGGGTCTAATTTCATTCCTCTGCATATGGATATACAGGTTTTTTCAACACCATTTATTGGGGAGTTCTTTTCCCAATACGTATATTTGGTACCTTTGTCAAAAATCAATTGACTGTACATGCATGGGTTCATTTCTGGGCTCACTATTTTGTTCCATTAGTCGATTAGTCTATTTTTATGTCAGCATCATTCTTTTTTAATTACTATTGTTTCATAATATAGCTTGAAATCAAGCAATGTGATGCCTCTAGCTTTGTTCTTTGTGCTCATGGTTGCTTTGGCTAGTTGAAGTTTTTTGGAATTCAATATAAATTTTAGAATTTTTTAATTTAATTTTCATAAAATGAAAATTTACATTGGAATTTGGACAGGAATGGCATTAAATCTGTAGATTGTTTTGGGTAGTATGGACAATTTAACAATTATCTTAACATTTATGAACACAGGATATCTTTCCATTCATTTGTGTCTTCTCCAGTTTCTTTCATTAATGTATTAAAGTCTTTTGGTGTACAGACCTTTCGCCTCCCTAGTTTAATTTATTCCTCCTTGGTTAATTTTATTATTTTACCATAGCTGCTTTAAATGCAATTGTTCTCTTTCTTTTTTGAAATGTTTGTTGTTATTGTATAGAAACACTACTGATTTTTGTGTATTGATTTTGTATCCTGCAACTTTACTGTTTTCATTTATTCATTCTAACAGTTTTTTGATGAAAGCATCAGGATTTTCTATATATGATATATCATCAGCAAATAGCAACAAACTAACTTCTTTCTTTCCTATTTGAATGCCATTTATTTCTTTCTCTTGCCTAATTGCGCTGGCAAAAACTTCCACTATCATGTTGAATATAGGCAGTAAGAGTGAGCATATTTGTCTTGTTCTGGATCTTAGAGGAAAGTGTTTCAATTTTTCACCATGTGTAATATTAACTGTTGGCTTATCATATATGGCTTTTACTATGTTGAGGTACATTTCTACTATACTTAACTTGTTGAGTGTTTTCATTATGAATGGATGTTTTATTTTGTGACGTGATTTCTGCATCTAATGAGATAATGGTATGAGATGATCAAATGGTTTTTGTCCTTCATTCATGCTAATGTGATATATAACATTTATTTATATGCATATGTTGAACCATTTTTACCTCCAAGGAGAAATTCCACTGATTATGGTGAATGATTCTTTCAACGTGTTCTTGAATTTTGCTTGCTAGGCTTTTATTGAGGCTTTCTGCATCTATGTTCATCAAGGATACTGGCCTGGGTAAGGTCTGAGACTAGTCCTAGAGACTGGCTATCTAGGAATTCAAGCCAGGTAAACCCTCTGTTTTTGGTAGTGACCAACATGGCTTTGTGGGTGGGCTATACTGTTAGCTAGTACCTCTGATTCAATGTGCCCACTGACAGGTACATAGAGCTGCCACCAAGATTCTTGTGCTCACTGCTGTCAGCTCTGCCTCCTTGCTTTGTTCCTACCTGACCCCTGCTGTGCCATTTTCCACTGTGCTATCTTTGAGGTGAGATGGGAGTAGATTTCCTGGGAAGAATCTCAGAATGTTAGGACAGCTGAATGTCCACCTCCAGTTCTCTTTTCTTCTGTAGAAACTGGCCCCTGGAGATTCCTCCCGTATGGCACTGTGCCAACTTGGGTAGGGTGAGGGCAACACAGTCAAAGTGAGATCCTTTCTCTTACCCTTTCCATGCAGCTTTATTTCATTCCATGGACCACACAGGTGACTTGGGCCCTTTTTCTATTTGAAAGGTGTTCACCAAGGAGTTCTTATCTGTGGGTAGCTGCTAGTTTAACTCTCTGTGGGAAGTAGTGAAGCCTGGGACCTCTTATTCTATCATCTTGTTGCCATCACCAAGCAGATTATTATTGTCTTTATTTTAACACAGATATAAGTTAATAAAGGATTCCCTTGTGTGTAAATTAAAGTATTAGTCCATGAAAAAGACAGATTTGTTTTTGTTGAATTTTTTTGAAGGAAGACGAAAAATTTCTAAAATCATTCCATACAGGCAGTCCTTTGGATTTGCTTTACAAATATTTGAAAGAAAAAGTAAGGGAACATCATAGTCATTCCAGTAGCTACAGTTCTTTGGAACATAACGTGCAGGGTTTTGTTTCAGCTTTTAAAAGAGTTTAAAAGTTGTCACTCATCTTTTCAATAAGAAAAATTTGAATAAACTTAAAATCAATGACTTTTCTAGGCTCTGTCAAAGGACTAAGGTTGTAGGGAAACCTATCATTCCAAAATCCAAAGAAACAGGTACATGCAGAGAGTCACATCTGAAGCACAAGGCACTGGAGCGATACAATGGTGGGAACATTTAAATGGTAATTTCAATAAATTTCTAGAGACTGTGTTTGAACTAGCATAAAGTTAAAAAAATCTCCTTAGGGGTTCCCAAACCTCTGTGTGCTTTAGAAGATCCCTTCATTGCTTTGTCATGGGTAAGGGAACAGTACCAGTTATGAATACACCCAGATCATTCTTCATAACAATAAACTACTTTCTAGGAGAAAAGACTGTGTGAGTCTTTCTTAGCTGGGGAAAGGGATCCCTCCCACCTCAGATACCTCTAGCCTTCCTGCCTCACCTTCCCGTAGCTAAAGAGAGAAGAGAGGAAAGAAAGTCAACAGGGATAAGAGGCTTGGGGAATTGATTGGAAACACCGTGGCCAGGGAAAGGAGGAGGGGAATAAAAAGCAGCTGTATTAGGAAAAAACAAAGTCGGGAAAGTCACACATGAGAAACATATTCCCACTGAGACTGAGAATTAATCTTAAGATTAAAGAACATGCATCCTTCCTACTTTACTGCTGTACCAACAGGACTCTTCTATAATAACAGTAGATTATGGCTGAAAGAGATGCAAGGGATACACTCTCTCCAAGGAGGAGTACTTAGCTTAACTCCTCAATCTTTAGTGTGGGCTGCACTTATATTTTCTTTAATAAGAGTACAGCATGGAAAGGGGGAACAAAGAGCAATTTCACAGGAGGTCAACCTGAAAACCATTACTTTATAAAAATTAACATCAACAGTGATAAGTCCTGTTTGTAGTGTGTATGCTTGATATGATGTGAAGAAAATGGCATTTTATCTCTATGGTCTTCCTCCCAAAAATCCATAGCCTGGCCTAATCCCAAGGAAAACAACAGACCATTTCCAATTAAGTAATATCATACAAAATGTATAATCAATACCAAGGTTTTCAAGGTCATTAATGACAAGGAGAATCAGAAGCTGTCCGCCAAGCAAAGCCTAAGAAGATATGGCATCTAAATGTAATGTGGTACCCTGGGTGGGATGCTAGAACAAAAGAAGAACATTAAAGGGTATCTGAATGAAGTATGGCTTTTAGTTAATACTACAGGCATACTTCTTTGTATTGCACTTTGCTTTATTGCAGTTTGCAGACATTACAGTTTTTATGAAATGAAGGTCCGTGGCAACCCTACATCAAGCAAATTTATTGGTACCGTTTTTCCAAGAGCATGTGCTCACTTCATATCTGTGCCAGCATTTTATAGTAATTAAGTATTTTTTAACCAAGCTATGTACATTTTTTAAGACATAATGCTATTTCACACTTAATAGACTATAGTATAGTGAAAGCATAACTTACATATTCACTGGAAACCAAAAAAATGTGTTACTCGCTTTTTTGTGTGTGAGATACTGAAACCAAACTTTCAATATCTCTGTGGGATGCCTATAATATGTTAATGTTGGCTCATTAATTATAACAGACATACCATACTAATGTAAGATATTTAAAAGAAGAGAAACTGGATGTGGGGTGTGAGGAACACATTTAAGCATCCAAACCCAAAGAATGGACTCAGAGACATGAAGAACAATGGAAGCAAGACTTTTAATGGAAGTCTTGCAAGATCAGGTGTCTGGTAGGCAGGCACACCTGAAGCAGTTACAGCAGGTAATCCCTAGCATGCAAGTCCCTCACCCAGTTCCTCACTGGTCAAGTACTAAGGGATTACAATCTTCCCAGATGCCACCTAAGTTTCATTATCTGCCATACAAGATTATACCCTGGTCTCCTTCCCCACTTAAGTTTTCATTTCCCAATAACGAAACTTTTTCCCTTTTCTGGGCTGACCCCTCCTCTACATTCTGTTTGTGTATCATGACTTTCTAGGTGAATGAGCTGTGTGGTTTGCCACATATACAGGCTGTTTGCCAGTACTTAGATTTATCATGCCTTGAAAATGGGCCATTTAAAATGTTTTCTCACAGTGGTATGTAGAACAACATACAATTTCACAATTTTTCTACAAATCTAAAGCTATTCTAGAATTTTAAACGTTACTAAATGCAGTATCCAGCATACCATAAAAATGTATGAGATGTGAAAGAGTAACATATGACTGATAGAAAGTTAAAAAACAATAAATGAAAGGAGACCAACAGATTAAAAAGTCATGGCATTAGAAGAAGATGACTTGAGGCTGGATCCAAGATGGCCAAATAGCAACAGCTCTGGAGTGCAGCTCCTAGCAAGAATGCAGAGGGTGAGTGATCACCGCATCTCCAGATGAATATTTACTGCCCACAGACCAAGAGATTTCCAAACAGAAAAGCACCACGACTCTCCAGCATGGCTGTTTCAGTCGGCACAGTGGGTCTCTGCATAAAAACTCACACAAATCTGGGCGGCCATTTCAACTGGTGCCCGGAAAGCCTGGGAAACAGAGTTACACATTCAACTGAAAAAAAACGGTGCTGAAACAAGGAGCCACGTGATCTGGCTTGGCAGGTCCCACCCCCACAGAGACCAACATTCTGAAACTCTCTGGACTGAGAGATTCAAGCAAGCACAGCTGGACCCGGGAAGGTCCAGCTCTGTATTACCAAGGCAGTCTACCACTACCGAGGCAATCAGCCATTACTGAGGCAGTCCACCATTACCGAGGCAATCTGCCATTACCAAGGCAGTCTGCCATTACCAAGGCAGTCTGCCAATACTGAGGCAGACCGCCATTACCAAGGCAGTTCTAAGTATAACTCTATAAACAAAACTGCAAGGAAGTTCACACAGTAGCTGGGCAGAGCCCACAGCAGCTCAGCAACACCTCTGCTGGCAGACCATGACTAGGCTACCTCCTCACTGGGCAGGGCATCTCTGAAAAAAGGCAGCACTATATCAGGAACTCATAAATAAAGCCCCACCTTCCCAGGACAGAGCACCTGGGAAAAGAAGGCAGTTATGAGTTCAGCTGCAGCAGACTTAAACATAACTGCCCAGCAGCTCTAAATGAAAAAACGGAGCTCACAGCTCAGCACTTGAGCTCCTATAAGGGACAGACTGTCTCCTCAAACAACTCCCAAACCCCCATGTATCCAAACAGATGCCTCATAAAGGAGAGCCCAGGCTGACATCTGGCAGGTATCATTCTGGGACAAAGATAACAGAAGAAGAAACTGGCAGCAATCCTTACTGTTCTGCAGCCACTGCAGGTGATCCCCAAACAAGCAGGGTCTGGAGTAGATCTCCAGCAGTCCTACAGCAGAAGGGCCTGACTGTTATAAGGAAAACTAAAAAAACAGAAAGAAATAACTTCATCATCAACAAAAAGGACAGCCCCATCTGAAAAGTCACCAACTACAAAGACCACAGGTAGATAAATTCACAAAGATGGGAAGAAACCAGCTCAAAAACACTGAAAACACCCAAAACCAGAACACCTCTACTCCACTAAGGGATCACGACTCCTCACCAGCAAGGGAACAAGGCTGGATGGAGAATGAGTCTGTTGAATTGACAAAAACAGGCTTCAGAAAGTGGGTAATAACAAACTTCCCTGAGCTAAAAGAACATGTTCTAACCCAATGCAAATAAACTAAGAACCCTGAAAACAGGTTTAATGAAATGCTAACAAGAATAAACAGCTTAGAGAAGGATATAAATGAATTGGTGGAGCTAAAAAACACAACAGGAGAACTTCACAAAGCATACACAAGTTTCAATAGCCGAACCAACCAAGCAGAAGAAAGGATATCAGAGACTGAAGATCAACTCAATGAAATAAAAAGAGAAGGCAAGGAACAGAGAAAAAAGAGTGAAAACAAATGAACAAAGCCTCCAAGAAATATGGGATTATGTGAAAAGACCTACTCTACGTTTGATAGGTGTACCTGAATGTGACGGAGAGAATGAATCCAAGCTGGAAAACACTCTTCAGGATATTATCCAGGAGAACTTCCCCAACCTAGCAAGCAAGGCCAATATTCAAGTTCAGGAAATACAGAGAACACCACAAAAATATTCCTCAAGAAGGGCAACCCCAAGGCACATTATTGTCAGATTAATGAGGGGTGAAATGAAGGAAAAAATGCTAAGGGCAGCCAGGGAGAAAGGTTGGATTGCCCATAAAGGGAAGTCCATCAGACTCACAGTGGATCTCTTACAGTAACCCTACAAGCCAGAAGAGAATGGGGGCCAATATTCAACATCTTTAAAGAAAAGAACTTTTAACCTAGAATGTCATATCCAGCCAACCTAAGCTTCATAAGCGAAAGAGAAATAAAATCCTTTACAAACAAGCAATTGCTCAGAGATTTCATCACCACCAGGCCTGCCTTACAAGAGCTATTGAAAGAAGCACTAAACATAGAAAGGAACAACCAGTACCAGCCACTCCAAAAACATACCAAATGGTAATTGACACAATGAAGAAACTGCATCAACTAATGGGCAAAACAACCAGCTAGCATCAAAATGGCAGGATCAGATTCTCACCAAACAATATTAACCCTAAATGTAAACGGGCTAAATTCCCCAATTAAAAGACACACACTGGCAAATTGGATAAAAAGTCAAAACTCATTGGTGTGCTGTATCCAGGAAACCCATCTCACATGCAAAGATACACATAGGCTCAAAATAAAGGGATGGAGGAAGATTTACCAAGCAAATGGAGAGCAAAAAAAAGCAGGAGTTGCAATCCTAGTCTCTGATAGAATAGACATTAAACTAACAAAGATCAAAAGAGACAAAGAAGGGCATTACATAATGGTAAAAGAATCAATGAAACAAGAAGAGCTAATGATCCTAAATATGTATGCACCCAATACAGGAGCACCCAGATACATAAATCAAGATCTTAACAACCTACAAAAAGACTTAGATTCCCACACAATAATAGTAGGAGACTTTAACATTCCACTGTGAATATTAGACAGATCAACAAGACAGAAAATTAACAAGTATATCCAAGACTTGAACTCAGATCTGGACCAAGCAAACCTAATAAACATTTATGGAACTCTCCACCCCAAATCCACAGAATATACATTCTTCTCAGCACCACATAACACCTACTCTAAAATTGATCACATAATTGCAAGGAAATCACCCCTCAGCAAATATAAAAGAACAGAAATCAAAACAAACAGTCTCTCCGGCCACAGTGGAATCAAATTAGAACTCAGGATTAAGAAACTAACTCAGAACCACATAGCTTCATGGAAACTGAACAACTGGCTCTTGAATGTTGACTGGATAAACAATGAAATGAAGGCAAAAATAAAGATGTTCTTCAAAACCAAAAAGAACGAAGACACAACATGGCAAAATCTCTAGGACATATTTAAAGCAGTGTCTAGAGGAAATTTACAGCAATAAATGCCCACATGAGAGGCAAGGAAAGATCTAAAATCGACACCCTATCATCAAAATTGAAAGAGCTAGAGGAGCAAGATCAAAAAAACTCAAAAGCTAGCAGAAGACAAGACACAACTAAGATCAGAGCAGAACTGAAGGATATAGAGACACAAAAAAACCCTTGAAAAAATTAATAAATCCAGGAGCTGGTTTTTTGAAAAGATCAACAAAATAGACAGACCACTAGCCAGATTAATAAAAAAGAAAAGAGACAGGAATCAAATAGATGCAATAAAAAAATGATAAAGCGGATATCACCACTGATTCCACAGAAATGCAAACTACAATCAGAAATTACTACAAACAATTCTATGCACATAAACCAATAAACCTAGAAGAAATGGATAAATGCATGGACACTTGCACCCTCCCAAGCCTAAACCAGGAAGAAGCCAAAACCCTGAATAGATCAATAACAAGGGCTGAACTTGAGGCAGCAATTAATAACCTACCAAATAAAAAAGCCCAGGTCCAGATGGTTCACAGCCAAATTCTACCAGATGTACAAAGAGGAGCTGTTGCCACTCCTTCCGAATTATTCTAAACAATCCAAAAACAGGGAATCCTACCCAAATCATTTTATGAGACCAACATTATGCTGATACCAAAACGCGGCAGAGACTCAACAAAAAACAAAACATCAGGCCAATATCCATGATAAACATTGATGCAAAAATCTTCAATAAAATACTGGCAAATCAATTGCAACAGCACATCAAAAAGTTTATCCATCATGATCAAGTAGGCTTCATCCCAGGGATGCAAGGGTGTTTCAACACACACAAGTCTATAAACTTAATGCACCACATAAAGAGAACCAAAGACAAAAACCACATTGTCTCAATAGATGCAGAGAAGGCCTTCAACAAAATTCAATAGCCCTTTATGCTAAAAACTCTCAATAAACTAGGTATTGATGGAACGTATCTCAAAATAATAAAAGCTATTTATGACAAACCCACAGCCAATATCATACTGAATGGGCAAAAACTGGAAGCATTCCCTTTGAAATCTGGCACTAGACAAGGATGCCCTCTCTCACCACTCCTATTCAATATAGTATTGGAAATTCTAGCCAGAGCAATCAAGCAAGAAAAAGAAATAAAGCGTATTCAATTAGGAAAGGAAGGAGTCAAATTGTCTCTATTTGTGCAGGACATGATTGTGTATATTTACAAGACCCTATCATCTCAGCCCAAAATCTCCTGAAGCTGAAAGGCAAATTCAGCAAAGTCTCAGTATACAAAATCAATGTGCAGAAATCGCAAGCATTCCTATACACCAATAACAGACTTAAAGAGAGTCACAACAAGAACAAACTGCCACTCACAATTACTACAAAGAGAATACAATACCTAGGAATACAACTAACAAAGGATGTAAAAGACCTCTTCAAGGAGAACTGCAAACCACTGCTCCAGGAAATAAGAGAGGACACAAACAGATGGAAAAGCATTCCATGCACATGGTTAGGAAGAATCAATATTGTGAAAATGGCCATAATGCCCAAAGTAATTTACAGATTCAGTGCTATCCCCATCAAACTACCTATGACCCTCTTCACAGAACTGGAAAAAAACACCTTAAACTTCATAAGGAACCAAAAGAGAGCCCGCATAGCCAAGTCAATTCTAAGCAAAAAGAACAAAGCTGGAGGCATCATGCTACCCGACTTCAAACTATACTACAAGGCTACAGTAATCAAAACAGCATGGTACTGGTACCAAAACAGAGATATAGACAATGGAACAGAACAGAGGCCTCAGAGACAATGCCACACATCTACAACCATTGGATCTTTGACAAACCTGACAAAAACAAGCAATGGGGAAAGGAGTCCCTGTTTAATAAATGGTTTTGGGAAAACTGGCTAGCCATGTGCAGAAAGCAGAAACTGGACCCCTTCCTGACTCCTTACACTAAAATTAACTCCAGATGGATTAAAGACTTACATATAAGACCTAACACCATAAAAACCCTAGAAGAAAACCTAGGCAAAACCATTCAGACATAGGCATACGCAAGGACTTCATGACTAAAATACTAAAAGCATTGGGAACAAAAGCCAAAATAGACAAATGGGACACAATCAAACTCCAAAGCTCTGCATCACAAAAGAAACAATAATTAGATTGAATCGGCAACCAATAGAATGGGAAAAAATTTTTGCAATCTACCCATCCAACAAAGGGCTAATATCCAGAATCTACGAAGAACTAAAACAGATTTACGAGAAAAAACCAAACCCATTCAAAAGTGGGTGAAGGATATGAACGGACAATTTTCAAAAGAAGACATATATGCGGCCAAAAAACATATGAAAAAATGCTCATCATCACTGGTCATTAGAGACATGCAAATCGAAACCACACTGAGATACCATCTGATGCCAGCTAGAATGGTTATTATTAAAAAATCTGGAGACAACAGATGCTGGAAAGGATGTGGAGAAATAGGAAAACTTTTACACTGTTGGTGGGAGTGTAAATTAGCTCAACCAATGTGGAAGACAGTGTTCCAATTCCTCAAGGACCTAGAAATAGAAATTCCATTTGACCCAGCAATCCCATTACTGGATATAAATCCAAAGGATTATAAATCGTTCTATTATAAAGACACATGCACACATATGTTCATTGTGGCTCTGTTTACAACAGCAAAGACCTGGAACCAACACAAATGCCCATTGATGATAGACTGGACAAGGAAAATGTAGCACATATACACCACAGAATACTATGCAGCCACAAAATGAAGAGTTTGTGCCCTTTGTAGGGACATGGATGAACCTGGAGACCATCATTCTCAGCAAATTGACACAAGAACAGAAAATCGAACACTGCGTGTTCTCACTCATAAGCGGGTGTTGAACAATGAGAACACATGGACACAGGGAGGGGAGCATCACACACTGGGGTCTGTTGGCGGAGACTAGAGGAGGGACTGTGGTGGGTAGGGAGTTGGGTGGGAAGCATTCCCTTTGAAATCTGACACTAGACAAGGATGCCCTCTCTTACCACTGCTATTCAATATAGTACTGGAAGTTCTAGCCAGAGCAATCAGGCAAGAAAAAGAAATAAACAGTATTCAAACAGGAAAGGAGGAAGTCAAATTGTCTCTATTTGCAGACGACATGATTGAATATCTAGAAGACCCCATTGTCTCAGCCCAAAATCTCCTGCAACTGATAAGCAAATTCAGCAAAGTCTCATGATACAAAATCAATGTGAAAAAATCACATGCATTCCTATACACCAATAACAGACTTAAAGAGAGCCAAATCAAGAACGAACTGCCATTCACAATTGCCACAAAGAGAATACAATACCTAGGAATACAACCAACAAGGAATGTAAAGGACCTCTTCAAGGAGAACTACAAGCCACTGCTCAACGAAATAAGAGAGGACACAAACAGATGGAGAAATATTCCATGTTCATGGTTAGGAAGAATCAATATAGTGAAAATGGCCATACTGCCCAAAGTAATTTACAGAGTCAACACTACCACCATCAAGATACCAATGACCTTCTTCACAGTACTAGAAAAAAAACACCTTAAACTTCATATGGAACCAAAAGAGAGCCTGCATAGCCAAGTCAATTCTAAACAAAAAAAACAAAGTGGGAGGCATCACACTACCAAACTTCAAACTATACTACAAGGCTACAGTAATCAAAACAGCATGGTACTGGTACCAAAACAGAGATATAGACCAATGGAACAGAACAGAGGCTTTGGAGGCAACACAACATATCTACAACCATCTGATCTTTGACGAACCTGACAAAAACAAGCAATGGGGAAAGGATTCCCTGTTTAATAAATGGTGTTGGGAAAACTGGTTAGCCATGTGCAGAAAGCAGAAACTGGATCCCCTCCTGACACCTTACACTAAAATTAACTCCAGATGGATTACAGGCTTAAACATAAGACCTAACACCATAAAAACCCTAGAAGAAAATCTAGGCAAAACCATTCAGGACATAGGCGTAGGCAAGGACTTCATGACCAAAACACCAAAAGCATTGACAACAAAAGCCAAAATAGACAAATGGGACCTAATCAAACTTCACAGCTTCTGCATGGCAAAAGAAACAGTCATTAGAGTGAATCAGCAACCAACAGAATGGGAAAACATTTTTGCAGTTTACCCATCTGACAAAGGGCTGATATCCAGAATTTACAAAGAACTAAAACAGATTTACATGAAAAAAACAAACAAGCCCATTCAAAAATGGGCAAAGGATATGAACAGATACTTTACAAAAGAAGACATACATGAGGCCAACAAACATATGAAAAAATGCTCATCACCACTGGTCATCAGAGAAATGCAAATCAAAACTACATTGAGATACCATCTCAAGCCAGTTAGAATGGCGATCATTAAAAAATCTGGAGACAACAGATGCTGGAGAGGATGTGGAGAAATAGGAACACTTTTACACTGTTGATGGGAGTGTAAATTAGTTCAACCGTTGTGGAAGACAGTGTGGCAATTCCTCAAGGACCTAGAAATAGAAATTCCATTTGACCCAGCAATCCCATCACTGGGTATATATCCAAACGATTATAAATTGTTCTATTATAAGGACACGTGCACACGAATGTTCGTTGCAGCACTGTTTACAATAGTAAAGACCTGGAACCAACCCAAATAGCCATCGATGAGAGACTGGACAGGGAAAATGTGGCACATATACACCATGGAATATTATGCAGCCATCAAAAACGATGAGTTCGTGTCCTTTGTAGGGACATGGACGAACCTGGAAACCACCATTCTCAGCAAACTGACAGAAGAGCAGAAGATCAAACATCGCATGTTCTCACTCACAGGCGGGTGTTGAACAATGGGAACACATGGACACAGGGAGGGGAGCACTACACACTTGGGTCTGTTGGGGGGAAATAGGGGAAGGTCAGTGTGGGGTGGGGACTTGGGGAGAGATAGCATGGGGAAAAATGCCAGATATAAGTGATGGGGAGGAAGGCAGCAAATCACACTGCCACGTGTGTACCTATGCAACAATCTGGCATGTTCTTCACATGTACCCCAAAACCTAAAATGCAATAAAATAAATTTAATTAAAAAAATAATAAAATGGGGAGAAGTGCCAGATACAGGTGATGGGGATGGAGGCAGCAAACCACACTGCCATGTATGTACCTATGCAACAATCCTGCATGTTCTTCACATGTACCCCAGAACCTAAAGTGCAATAAAATATATTGAATAAATAAATAAATAAGAAAGAAAATGACTTTAAATTGACTATCATAGGCTAAATTAACCTATAAGTAGATTAAATAAATGGGAGTGAAAGATGAAAAAAATGAGCAAAAATATGGAGAATATCAAAAGAGAAGTAAAATCCCTAAAAACTAATTCATGTATAACCTAAGATTTAAAAGCATAGTATCTGAAATTAAGAATAAATTGGAAAAACTTAACTGCAGATTCAACATCAGAAGAAATGATGCATGAATTTGAATAATGTCAATTAAATTATTCATACTGGAGATCAGAGAGAGAAGGATGTGGTGGGGGAGGAAACACAATGTGAGAGGCACGTGGGATAATACCAAGCTTTCTAACATACATGTAATTGGAGTAGCATACAGAGATGAGAGAGAGAACAAAACAGAATAAATATTTTTAGACATAATGTGCAATAACTTTCCAAAACTAATAAAAAAAAAAAAAAACATAGAGGATGGAGCAAGTAGAGAAAGAAAAGTCTACGCCATTTATCTTCTCACTTCTAGAACACCAAATTTTAACAACTATCTGCACACAGGAAAGCACCATCACAAGAACCAAAAATCAGGTGAGCAATCACAGTACCTGGATTTAACTTCATATTTTTTTGTGTTTTTGTTTTTGTTTCTGTTTTGTTTTGGTAGCAGTTGTTAGCACTTAAAAAACCTCCCTCTATGTGGTTTCATACCACCAGGACTCAAGCCCCATTTTAATCCTTTCCTCAGCTCTTCTGCTGAAGAATTTGGCCTTCATGGTGACAGGCTGCTTTGGGGGTTTTCTTTCTCAGACCTTTTAGTAGCCTGATCACACCACATCAATGATGGAAGCACCTCTAGTTTTGTCTTTAGCAGCATTCACCTGTGTCTGTTCACAGACCAAAGTCCACAGTTTATCAGGGTTGGCATTTGAGCAGGAGCTATGGTTCCTCTTTAAGCAGTAAGCCTTATACCTACTTTCCCAAAGTAGCCTGGGTGAGGTTTGTCAAAGTTGATCCTGTGGTGATGCTTGCTATCAGCATTACTCCTGCCTCCCGAGGGCTTTTGGTGCTTGCTGATGAGACTGTGGCTGTGGCTCACGTCGCCCAGAAGTTTCTGGGTGAATAGCATGTCAGAAACTCTTGGTTTATAGCCTAGCCTCTTGATTTTTTCCAACAAACAGCATAGCCCGGAGCACACTGGGCTGTCATGCTGGGTTGTCATGGATAGCACCTTATATTGTAGTTGGGGGCATGCTGTAATGTGAAAGAGTTGCATGGTCTTACCCTTTCTCACTACTCTGATATTTTGTCACTGCTCACACACTTTCATTTCTGAAGAATTCTTGGTTTTAATAGAACTCTGTCACACTACAGCTTCACATTGATTTAAAAATAAATCAAGGACAAATATAGTCTTATATGACATTAAGTCATAGTTCTTAATTGTGGATGTGTGTTCATCAGACTTAGCAGAGGGGTTTTAAATATGCATAGCCAGACTTGAAGTAAAATGCTCAGTGGGGCCAAGGCACATGCATTTTAAACAAGCTCCATAAATGATTTTTTTTTCCTTCAACTTTTAAGTTTCAGGGTACATGTGCAGAGTGTGCAGTTTTTTACATAGGTAAACCTGCATCATGGTGGTTTGCTGCACAGATCAACCCATCGCCTAGGTATTAAGCCCAGCATTCCTTAGTTATTCTTCCTGATGCTCTCATTTCCCCACCCCCACCAGGCCCCAGTGTGTGCTCTTCCTCATCATGTGTCCATGTGCTTCATCGTTCAGCTCCCACTTATAAGAACATGCAGTGTTTGATTTTGTTTGTGTTAGTTTGCTAAGGATGACAGTTTCCAGATCCATCCATCTCCCTGCAAAAAACATGATCTCATTCCTCTTTATGGCTGTATAGTATTCCATGGTGTATAAGTATCCCATTTTCTTTATCCAGTCTATCATTGATGGGCATTTGGGTTGATTCCATGTCTTTGTCATTGTGAATAGTGCTGCAGTGAGCACATGTGTACATGTATCATGATAATAGAATGATTTCTATTCCTTTGGGTATATACCCAGTAATGGGATTACTGGGACAAATGGTATTTCTGCCTCTAGATCTTTGAGGAATTGCTATGCTGTCATCCAGAATGGTTGAACTAATTTACACTCCCACCAACAGTATAAAATCATTCCTTTTTCTCTGCAACCTCACCAGCATCTGTTGTTTCTGGATTTTTTAATAATCACCATTCTGATGGGCATGAGATGGTATTTCATGCCAGTCAGAATGGTAATTATTAAAAACATATGAAAAACAAAAACATGAAAATAAGCAGATGGTTTTGATTTGCATCTGCTTATTTTCCTGTTTTTTGGCAGCATAAATGTCTTCTTTTGAGAAGTGTCTGTTCATGTCCTTTTCCCAGTTTTTTTTTTTTTTTCTTGCAAATTTTTTTAAGTTCCTTGTGGACTCTGGATATTAGATCTTTGTCAGATAAATAGGTCACAAAAATTTTCTCCCATTCTGTAGGTTGTCTGTTCACTCCAATTATAGTGTATTTTGATGTACAAAAGTTCTTTAGTTTAATTAGATCCCATTTGTCAATTTTTGCTTTTGTTGCATTTGCTTTTGGTGTTTTTGTCATGAAATATTTACCCATGCCTATATACTGAATGACACTGCCTAGATTTTCCTCTCGGAATTTTATAGTTTGTGGTTTATATTTAAGTCTTTAATCCTTCTTGAGTTAATTTTTATATAAGGTGTAAGGAGGGGTCCAGTTTCAATTTTCTGCATATGGCTAGCCAGTTCTCCCAGCACCAAATAGGAAATCCTTTCCCCATTGCTTGTTCTTGTTAGGTTTGTCAAAGATCAAATGATTGCAGGTATGTGATCTTATTTCTAAGTTCTCTATTCTGTTCCATTGGTCTATGTGTCTGTTTTTGTACCAGTATCATGCTATTTTGGTTACTCTACCCTTGTACTATAATTTGATGTTGAGTAGCATGATGCCTTCAGTTTTGTTCCTTTTGCTTAGGATTGTCATGGCTATTTAGGCTATTTTTTGGTTCCATATGAGCTTTAAAATAGTTTCTTCTAATTCTGTGAAGAATAGCAATGGTAATTTAGTGGGAATAGCACTGGATCTAGAAATTACTTTGGTCAGTATGGCCATTTTCATGATGCTGGTTCTTCCTATCAATGATCATGGAATGTTTTGCCATTTCTTTGTGTGCTCTCTCATTTCCTTGAGCAGTGGTTTGTAGTTATCCTTGAAGAGGTCCTTCATTTTCCTTGTTTGCTGTATTCCTAGGTATTTTATTGTTTTTTAGGAATTATGAATGAGAGTTCATTCATGATTTGGTTCTCTGCTTGCTTGTTGTTGCTTTATAAGAATGCTAGCAATTTTGCACATTGATTTTGTATCCGGAGACTTTGCTAAAGTTGCTTATCAGCTTAAGAGGCTTTTTGGCTGAGACAATTGGACTTTCTAGATATAGGATCATGCATCTGCAAACAAAGATAATTTGACATCCCCTTTCACCCTATTTGAATACCCTTTATTTCTTTCTCTTGCCTGATTGCTTCGGCCAGAACTTCCAATACTCTGTTGAATAGCAGTGCCAAATGTTGAATAGTCATCCTTGTCTTGTGTTGGTTTTCAAGGGAAATGCTTCCAATTTTTACTCATTCCATATAATATTTGCTGTGGGTTTGTAATATAATGGCTCTCATTATTTTGAGGTATGTTCCTTCAAAGCCTAGTTTATTAAGAGTTTTTAAGATGAAGTGGTGTTAAATTTTATCAAAGGCCTTTTTTGCATCTATGGAGATCATCATGTGGTTCTTGTCTTCAGTTCTGTTTGATAAATTACATTTATTGGCTTGCATATGTTGAACCAATCTTGCATGCTGTGGATGAATCCAACTTGATCACGGTGGACAAGCTTTTTGATGTGTTGCTGGATTCAGTTTGCCAATATTTTATAGAGGATTTTGATCGATGTTCATCAGGGATATTGGCCTGAAGTTTTCTCTTTTTTGCTGTATCTCTGCCAGGTTTTGTTCTTCCTTTCAATTTTTTGCAGTAGCTTCAGTAGAAATGGTATCTGCTCTTCTTTGTACCTCAATAAATCCATCCAGTTCTGGGTTTGTTGTTGTTGGTGGTGGTGGTGGTGGTGGTGGTGGTGGTGGTGTTGGTAGTGGTGGTGGTGGTAGGCTATTAATTATTCCCTCAATTTCAGCAAAGTTATTGGTCTATTCATGGGTTCAATTTCTTCCTGGTTCAGTCTTAGGAGGGTGTTTGCATCCAGGAATGTATTCATTTCTTCTATAGTTTCTAGTGTATGTGCATAAAGGTGTGTACAGTATTCTCAGACGGCTATTTGCATTTCTCTGGGGTCAGTGGTAATATCCCCCTTATCATTTCCAATTGTTTCTGTTTGATTCCTCTCTATTTTCTTCTTTATAAGTCTAGCTAATAGTCTATTTTATTAATTTTTTTCCAAAAAAAAAAAAACCTCCTGGATTTGATAGTTTGAAGGGTTTTTGTGACTCTCTCTTCTTCAATTCCACTCTGATCTGATTGGTTTTTCTTGTCTTATGCTTGCTTTGGGGTTTGTTTCCTCTTTGTTCTCTAGTACTTTTAGTTGTGTTGTTAGGTTGTTAATTTGATATCTTTCTAGCTTTTTGATGTGAGCATTTAGTGTTATTAATTTTCCTCTTACCACAGCGTTAGCTGCACCCCAGAGATTCTGGTACATTGTCTCTTTGTTCTTGTTCTTTTCAAAGACTTCTTTATTTCTGCCTTAATTTCATTATTTACTTAGGAGTCATTCGGGAGCAGATTGTTCAATTTCCATGTAGTTGTGTGGTAATGAGTGAATTTCTTATTATTGAGTTCTAATTTGATTGTGCAGTGGTCTGAAGGACTGTGTTTTATTATTTCATTTCTTTTCCATTTGCTGAGGAGTGTTTTACTTCTGATTCTGTGATCAATTTTAGAGTAAGTTCCATGTGTCAATGAGAAGAATGTATATTCTGTTATTTTGGGGTGGAAAGTTCTGTAGATATCTATCAGGTCTGTTTGATCCAGAGCTGAGTTCAGGTCCTGAATATCTTTGTTAATTTTCTGTTTCAATGATCTATGTAATAATATCAGTGGGGTGTTAAAGTCTTCCACTATTATTGTTTGACTCTAAGTCTTTTTGTAGGTCTCTAAGAACTTGCTTTATGAATCTGGGTGCTCCTGTACTGGGTGCATATTATATTTAGGGTGTTTGCTGTTCTTATTGAATTGAACCCTTTATCATTAGTGTAATGCCCTTCTTGGTCTTTTTTTTTTTTTTAATTTTTGTTGGTTTAAAGTCTGTTTTGTCAGAAACTAGGATTGCAACATCTGCTTTTTGCTGTTTTCCATTTGCTTGGTAAATTTTCCTCCATTCCTTTAATTTGAGCCTATGAGTGTCTTTGCATGGGAGATAGGTCTCTTGATGATAGCATATTGGTGGGTCTTGACTCTTTATCCAGCTTGCCATTCCGTGTCTTTTAATTGGAGCATTTAGCCTTTTTACATTTAAGGTTAATATTGTTATGTGTTAATTTGATCCTGTCATCATAATACTAGCTGGTTATTTTGCAGACTTGTTTATGTGGTTGCTTTATAGTGTCACTGGTCTGTGTATTTCAGTGTGTTTTTGTAGTGGCTGGTAATGGTTTTTCTTTTTTATATTTAGTGCTTTCTTCAGAAGCTCTTTCAAAGCAGGCCTGGTGGTGGTGGATTCCCTCAGAATTTGCTTTTCTGAAAAGGATCTTATTTCTCCTTCACTTATGAAGCTTAGTTTGGCTGGACATGAAATTCTGGTTTGGAAATGATTTTATTTAAGAATGTTGGATATTGGCCCCCAATATCTTCTAGCTTGCAAGGTTGCTGCTGAGAAGTCTTTTGTTAATCTAATGGGTTTCCCTTTGTAGGTGACCTGGACTTTCTCTCTGGCTACGCTTAACATTTTTTCTTTCATTTCAACCTTGGAAAATCTGATATTATATGTCTTGGGGTTTAATCTTCTCATGGGGTATCTTACTGGGGTTCTCTGTGTTCTTAAATTTGAATGTTGGCCTGTCTTGCTAGGTTGGGGAAGTTCAACTGGGTGATATCCTGAAGCATGTTTTCCAACTTGGTTCCATTCTCCCCATCTCTTTCAGGTACCCCAGTCAGTCATAGGTTCAGTCTTTTTACATAATTCCATATTTCTCAGAGGTTTTGTTCATTTCTTTTCATTCTCTTTTTCTCTATTATTATCTGCCTGTTGTATTTCAGAAAGATAGTCTTCAAGCTCTGAAATTCTTTCCTCCACTTGGTCTATTCTGCTATTGATAGCTGTAATTGCATTGTGAATTTCTCATGTTGTGTTTTTCAGCTCTATCAGGTCAGTTATGCTTCTCCCTAAACTGGCAATTCCGGTTATCAGCTTCTGTATTGTTCTATCATGAGTCTTAGCTTCTTTGCACTGGGTTACAACATGCTGTTATAGCTCAGTGAAATTCGTTTTTAGCCACTCTATGAAGCCTACTTCTGTCAGTTCTGGCATTTCAGCCTCTACCCAGTTCTGTGCCCTTCCTGGAGAGTTGTTGCAGTCATTTGGAGGAGAAGGGGCACTCTGGCTTTTTGAGTTTTCAGCCTTTTTACATTGATTCTTTCTCATATTTATGAACTTATCTACTTTTGATTTTTGAGGCTACTGACCTTTAAATGAGGTTTTTAGGCTGGGTATGATGGCTCACACCTGTAATCCCTGCACTTTGGGAGGCTGAGGTGAGCAGATCACCTGAGGTTGGGAGTTCAAGATGAGCCTGACCAACATGGCGAAACCCTGTCTCTGTTAAATATAAAAAATTGGCCAGGCATGATGGTACGTGCCTGTGATCCCAGCTACTCAGGAGGTGGAGGCAGGAGAATCACTTTAACCCAGAAGGCAGAGGTTGCAGTGAGCTAAGATCACACCACTCCAGCCTGGGCAACAAGAGCAAAACTCCATCTCAAAAAAAAAAATGGGGTTTTTGTGGGGTCTTTTTTGTTGATGTTGTTGTTGCTTTCCATTTGTTTGTTTTTCTTTTCATAGTCAGGCCACTCTTTCACAGGGCTGCTGCAGTTTCCTGGGGGATCACTCCAGATCCTAGTTGCCTTGGTTTTTCCTTCACCTGGAGGTATCACCAGTGAAAACTGTGAAGTAGCAAAAATGGCAGCCTGCTCCTTCCTCTGACAGTTCCATCTCAGGGTGCTGGTGACCTGTTGTCAGCATGTACACTCCTGTAGGAGGTGTCTAGAGACCCCTGTTGGGAGGTCCCACTAGTCAGCAGTGACAGGATCAGAAATCTTCTTGAAGAAATAGTCGGGCTACTCTTGGTAGAGCAGGTGTGCTGTGTTGAGGGGATCCCTTTCTCGCCCAGACTGTTTGGACTCTGCAGAGCCAGCAGGCTGGAAAGGCTGAGTCAACTGAACCACAGAGAAGTCAGTTTCACCTCCCCTAAGGACTCTGTCCCAGGGAGAGATCAGAGTTCCGTCCATATAACCTGTCTGCAGTTGCTGAAATTCCCACAGGGAGGGCCTGCCCAGTGAGGAGGGATTGACCAAGGTCCCACTTAAAGCACAAGGGAAAAAAGTAAGCTATAAAGTGTTATCTTATCAAACTATGAAATAATGATGGCTTATATCTTTTTCTCTTTTGCCAGATATTAACTTCTCAAAGGAAGTGACCAAGATCACTTGGAAAATGTTGTGCTAATGACTGAAACCAGGACTGGAGGAGGATGAAAATTCATTCTCTTATCTAGCAAGGAATGACAGAAGCTCATCTAAATTACCATGAGAAACAAATCACCATGGAAGACAAGGCTTTTGGGGAAGGTGTTGGGGTTCCTACCCTGTTAAGGTAGAAAGCGTAGATAATCCTAACCAAGAAAGTTAATGCAATGAGACCCTTTGTAGTCCAAGAGATGAAAGGGTAAAAGTTGTCCAATTCCTAATAATATGAATTGGCGAAGAGACATAAGGAATTGTTTTGCAAGGAGCAAACCCCAGTGTTGGTTTGTTAACAGTGCTCATGGGGCTTCTGGTGCCTTGGAAGATGACATCAGATAGGCCAGAAAGAACTGAATGTCAAAAGCTGTGTCCTTAAGAACTCAAGTGTGTGATACCCTTGACTAAACATGACAGAGAGACGGTGAGTTATCCACCACTGAAGACTGTCCTTCAAAGATTCTCAGTGGCTTACACAGACCTGAGCCAGGGGCAGGCAGGCAGCATCTGTCAAAATGACTGATTGTTCACAGTGACACCATGTGGCAGCAAGAAGTAATGACAATATCTGACCCATCTCCATGTTCCCTTCACTAATCTCAACTTGCCATATGTATGCGTGAGTCCTTAGAGTTCATAAAATATCAGGAGGCACAACTGTCCTGCAGTACTGTATATATAGCAATTCAAACAGGAAAAAAAAATATTTGCAACTCGTTCCACAGAAAGAAGAGCCTTTTTAAAGATCCCTGGAATCCTTTTTATAGAGGAAACATATTAGAAACTCTAGAATTAGATACTCCAGAAACTATCAGTCTGAATGTGGGGGTTCTCCAGGCCCCCAACCTCCACACAGCTGTGTGGCTGCCTGTGTGTCTGCAAAGGATGATGTGTGACCCAAGAGCCCTGTAGAGTACCAGGTCAAACCTAGTTTCTGGATGACGTAAAACCGGGTAAGAATTTAAATCAGAGGATGATGTCACCACATCATCTACTTTCTGCAAAGGATGTTTTTTAAGGGTATGAGGAGGACTAGGTAAGAGTGAGAACAAGATGGCAAGATCATCAGTGTTTCACCAAAGGACAGACAACCTTTTGATAGGTATGAGGCCACAAATAATGTTAGACATCAATACATACAAAACATGCTGAACTGAATTTATTCATATATATATATAATCTATTTGTAAATTATTATCAAGAACAGGAAAGAAAAACAATCTTATAATACTAATAAGAAATCTCTGACTACCTTGGAAAAATTACTATCATCACAATATTCTTAAATTGAACACTTTTCTGTTAAAAAGTTGTTTTATACTAGATTTTTTTCCCCTCAAATCCAGCTTGTAAAAATTATTTTCATCAAAGTGCATTCAAATTCCACTGAAAACTAGGGGATTTAAATGTGTTGTGATGAAATCATGTTTCCAAGCTAATTTTTAGGGAGAATCTAATAAAAGAAATTCTTAACAGAAAAGTACAGAATGCCTGCTGGGATAAAAAAGAAATGAAGTTTCAAGCAACTTTTGAGTAAAAATCTGGTAGAAAACACTATTTTTAACAGAAAATGTGAAATTTAACCATGTTGTAATGCGTGTCATGTTTTCAAGATAGTTTTGAGAAAAAAAAAATCAGGAAAAAAACATTTGAAATAGAAACATTTGGGTTTTAATCCTGTTGTGTTTTCCAAGCTAGTTTTGAGGACATTTTAGTTTTTGACATTGTTAACAACAACAACAACGAAGAAACCATTCAGGAATTAAGCAATGCAATTGAAACAATTGACACAGACTGACAATTGGGAGGTCCCTTGAAGTTGATGTGAGATTGTCCTAAATAGATCGGAAGTAGCCAGGCCTTTGTGTCACCTGCCCTCAGCTTTCCCCGGTGATTAGTTATAGAGTGTAGGCTGTCCCCAGGGGTGAAGCAGTTGCCTTTACCTGAGGGTAATTCCCTTAGAAGTGACTGAAGCTGTGAGCTGTCAGCAGCCTGGAAAGCGAATTCCATGTGCTCTTTGGAGAATCTGGGTAGTGCTTGGCAACACTGTGGGCAAAGAGCTTCTGCAGGACATTCAGAGAATTTAGGAAGAGGAACGAGACGATGCCATAGAGAACTCCAGGTACATCAGAGCTTAACAGTCTTACTAGCTCAAGAACCGATGTCTGAATGAAGATTCAAACTCTCAAATAGGCAGCAAGAAACTTGTTTTAAATTATTTAAACAAGAAAAAGGGAGGGAAGCTAAACAAGGTAACTTATTTCACCATGTGGAAACTGACAAATTCCAAAACCACATGCTGTTGAAATACAAGAGAAAACTTATAATAACAAAAGCAAGTTGAATCACAACTTTAGAAGAGCAAGTCTGGGATTGCCTTGATGCAGCTTTATTGTAGTATGTACAAGACGTGGAAGGGAGTTTTTCCTAATTCCCAGGATTTGGAGCCAGCTACTTCAAGCTGAGATCACGAAAACAACACATAATACACAAATAGAGCCAGACACCCACCAGAGAACACCCTGAAAGTTCACTGCCCATCCCTCTCTTAGTCTATAAATACAAGTCTGAGAATCAAAGAAATCACTACAGAAATGCAGTATTCGTAATGGGGTTTTCCCCTCCCTTCCCTGGGACCTCTATCTCAAGTCAAGCAAGGAGCTGGCCAAGAGAATCATTCTACTTGGCCTCTAGAAGGAATACTAGCATTTTATTCTCTCATTAGGCAGTGGCCTTGCTGATCTCTCTGTGTGTCTATTTGAGAAAAATGCAAGAGCATGGGGAAAGGGTTGCCAGATAAAATATATGATACATGACCTTACTTTTATACTAAAAAATATTCATTGTTTATCAGAAATTCAAGTTTAACTAAGTATCAATTGCTTTTTGGCTCTTTGCCTAAGATCTAGTGCAAATTCAGCTGGGTGTCCTGTGTTTTATTTGTTCTCTCCAGCCATTGGAATGAGGAGGAACAGCAGAGACAGCTGGTGGCAGAAGAACAGTAGAAAATGGACACAACTGAAGGTAGCTGGACTTGAGCCTGCTTGCAGGTGACCACGCAAGATCCTGCTGGCAAGGAGATCCCAGCTCTAAGAACCTGTAGAGTGGATTACCTGGGATGGAGACTCTGTAGGGAAACCAGAAAAGAGCAGGAAACTGCGAGCAAGCTCCAAAAGGTTCTACAAAGAACCCACCCACACATATATCCTGAAAGAGGTGAACGCTTGTCCAGTAGATATTTACTCAAAGCCAGAGAAGCAAATTAACAGCAGAAAGATGATGAAGATGCCAGTCAAGTAGGAAACACTGTGTCTTTCCATATCCCTCTACAGCTCCTACCAGGGGAAACAGAAACCCAAACTCACAGGTGTAGTAAGAAACAAAACGGTAGGCTCTGCAAGTCTCCTGACCACAGCCAGAGAGGGGAAGGGAGGACAATAGAAAATCATAATTAAATTGAATGTCCAGTTGAAATTTTAAGCTGAGTCAGTATATAAGTTATTCATATAGGTTGGATGTTTATCCCTTCCAAATCTTATGTTGAAATGTGATTCCCAGTGTTGGAGGTGGGGCCTGCTGGGAGATGACTGAATCATAGGGGTGGATCTCTCATAAATGATTTAGTGGCATCTTGGGGAGAAGTGAGTTCTCACTGTTAGTTCTAGAAAGACCTCGTTGTTTAAAAGTCTAGGACCTCTCCTTTCTCTCTCTTGCTCCCTCTCTCACTATGTGACATACTGGTTCCCCTTTTCCTTCCACCATAATTAGAAGCTTCCTGAGGTCCTCATCAGGAGCAGATACAAGCATCACACTTCCTGTACAGGCTCCAGAATCATAATCCAAAATAAATTTTTCTTTGTTATAAATTACCCAGCCTCAGCTGGGCATGGTGGCTCACACCTGTAATCCCAGCACTTTGGGACGCCGAGGAGGGCAGATCAAAAGGTCAGGAGTTCGAGACCAGCCTGGTCAATATGGTGAAACCCCATCTCTACTAAAAATACAAAATTTAGCCAGGCATGGTAGCAGGTGCCTGTAGTCCCAGCTACTTAGGAGGCTAAGGCAGGAGAATCACTTGAACCAGGAGGTGGAGGTTGCAGTGAGCCAAGATTGTGCCACTGCACTACAGACTGAGTGACAGAGTGAGACTCCAACTCAAAAAAAAAAAGAAAAGAAAATTAAAAAATAAAATAAAAATAAATTACCCAGCCTCAGGTATTTATTTGTAGCAATACAAGAATGAACTAACATAGTCTGCTCTCTGTATAACATGTAATGAGTTAAAACAACACACATTTACTTTCAGTTTTCTTGGGTCAGGAATCTGGATACAACTTAGCTGTGTGTTCTGCTTCAGGCTGCAATCAAGATGCTGGCTGGGGTTACAGTCATCTCAGGGCTCCACTGGGAAGAATCCACTTCCTAGTTCATTCATGTGGTTGTTGGCAGGATTCCATTCCTTGTGAGCTCTTAGACTGAGGACATCAGTATCTCTCTTCCTGTTGGCCAGAGGTTACCCTGACTTCCTTGCCATATGAGCCTCTCCAACATGAGGGTCATTCCAGAAGCTGCCTCCCACAGAACGCATTCACTGAATAACTGAAAGTGATCCAAAGACTATGGTGCTGCCCAAAATGTCATTTACGGATGCAGAAAGAAGACTGAACCAAGCATAGGTGAAAGAGGCATTGGAGAAAAAAATCAAACTTTTATGTTTGTATCCATCAGCTTCAAACAGTTCTATAAATTGGATAACATCATTTACCTTCTTAAAACAGGCATCATTTGAGTAGTAAGGAAGGGAGACAGTGTGGTCATAGAGGAAACTCATTCTTTAGAGACCATCATAGCCAGATTTGAAGCAAGCCTCACCACTGCTAGTACCCTTAGGTTAATTAACATCTTTGAAATGCAATCTTCTCAGTGATCAGGGTTGGATGAGCATAGTAGATGATGTATATGTTTGTGTGAGGTGTTTAGCTTATACATAGTGACTATTATTATCATTATCCTTATGCAGTCCTCTATAGCAGTGGTCCCCAACCTTTTTGGGACCAGGGACTGGTTTCATGGAAGATAACTTTTCCACGGACTGGGGCGGTCATTGGGTTCTTGGGTTCAGTATGAAACTGTTCCAACTTAGATCATCAGACATTAGATTCACAAATGACCATATATTATATGAGTCTATTTATATGAAATGTCCAGAATAGGCAAGTCTATAGAGACAGAAAGTATGTCAGTGGTTGTCTAGGGCTTAGGAGCAAGGGATGGAAATAAGGAGTGACTGCTAATGAGTAAAAGATGATGAAAATGGTCCCCAAATCGATAATGATGGTCGCACAACTGTGAATATACTAAAAACCAGTAAAATGTGCACTTTAAATGCCGAATTGTATGGTATGTGAATTACATCTCACAGATGTAACTGGAGGTCAGTTGAGCTGTTAAAAAATTTTAAATGAAAGATTACTGTAAAGGTATAAGATCAAAAAGCAATATATACTCATATGTATTATAGTCAGTTTAAAAAACACTGAGCACCTGCTGTATGCAAACCACCATCAGTAAAATTATGAAAAAATTCACAGTGCATAATGATAAAAACAATTCATTCCATGATATTATATGAGTAGTTTGATGCATGCTATAGAGGCCTAATAAAGAAAAGGTTAATAATATTCCTCTTCAGCACAGGCATTTCTTCAATTTTTTAAGTGAAGGAGAGCAATCATGTTGCATAAAATTAAAATCTGAATTGCTCAGCCCTTGACTGTATTTTGTAAAGAAGGTAAATAAACGTAAGACTGTGATCAGAATCCATGGGAATCTTCAGAGAATATCAGAAGCAAATGAGTTGCCAGAAGATGTTTCCATACAGAACTAAACACCACCCTTTCAAGACTAACAATTGATATATTTCTAATTGCAGACTCTTAGTTGGAAAGCCTAAAAATTACTTCAATTTGAAGAATTTTCTAAAATTTTAGCTTTTATCTGCTATCTCGGGGGGAAAATTATTAGTTTAGAGGCTTCACCTTGAAAGATGAGAATCTGAGGCAATTCACTCTCATTCTAATAATGAAGTAAACACATCCCAGGTATCTATTTAATGAGCATCTGAAATATCCAGTCTCCAAAGAAACTAAAAATTATGTTCGGTGACAACGCATTTAACTCACCAGGGCAGTCTGAGATTACACAATGTAACTGAGATGTGTGCAAGGAAATTTGCTGGGCGAAAGCATTTCTTTTTTAAGAAACACCTTTGGCAACCAATATGGCAAGAAATGCACGTAAAATTGTGAGCAGGTTTAGGGAATGACGCTGACTGCCTCTGTAGCCCCGTATAGATTAGTTCCCTTCCAGATCTTCAGCGGGGGCATTTCCAAAGGCTTCAGGCCAGATAGATGGCTTGATGGGAGAAGGTAGCAGTTTTAAATTTTTATATATTTCATACATATTTACATATAAAATAATTTATATATTTATAAATATTTTTCTATTTTTAATTTGCTTATAATTTTTACATATTTATATTTACAACCTATATATGTGTGGGTGGGTAGATGTATATGCATGTATATATATATTTGTGTGTATGTGTGTGTGTGTGTGTGTGTGTATGTGTGTATCTATATACATATGTCTCCAACATATCCTAGGTAAATTTTGAGTGGGGAAGAAGTCATAACATAAAGCTGGCTATGCTTTTTGACCCACTAAGTCAGCCCTTACTCTTCCCCTGAAAGTTTCTCAAACGCCCTCATGTTAGCTTTTCATTTCACACATCCTCTACAAGAGACAGGGAGTAAAAGACCCAGCATCCCCTTTATCACCATGTGCTCAAGGGTTATCTGAGATGTAAAATAAATGGGAAGGGACTGCCAGGTTGTCTCTCTATAGTTTCATTTTTGCAATTTTACCTAAGCAGTGACTTTGCTAAAAAACTTTTTAAAGTGCCTTACTTCTAGGTGAGAACTGCCCTCGCCCTTGTGTCAGCTGCTATGAACAACTATACTACTCAGTCATTTGATGTCTTTAATTAGCACCCCTCTGAGATTTACAAGACTGGGGTGCTCATACTCACACAATACAAAGAAAAGATATGACTAGACCCTAAAGTAGGCAATAATTGGTTTCTGCCTCCCCTCGGAGTGCAGCCCCCAGTGTTCTTCATTAGTGTATGTGAACAGTGTCTTACTTTAAGGGTCTTCAAAGCCTATTTTACTCCGTGCCCAGCACCCTCCCTGCACTAGCTACAATTTAGTCTACATGTCCTACGATGAGTCCCTGCTGCATGTACATTTCCAGGGTTTTCCTTGCTGTTTCTGGTAAGTGATCACAGCGGCAAAGAGTATTAAATTTAAAATTATTGGGGATTCTTTTTCCTACCACCTTGAAACTTCTTAACCTAAACATCTCTCAGGATAAGCTCAGGGTAAAACTCACCATTCTCTAATTTTGCAAAGAGAGACTCTATTCTGAACAAGTTTGGTAAGGAAGGAAAAAAAGAAAAAGAAATAAATGTTAAGCCTATAAATGCCAGGACACTTTAAAAACAGACATAGAAAAAAGTAAGGATGTATGCCAAAATGATACAAGTGATTATCTCCATGCAGCACGATAAGAGGACTTTTTTCTTTTCTGCTATGACTGAGCAGTATTTTCTAAATTTTCTATGAAAAGCTGTATTTTGGAGCAAAATTTTTAAATGGAAGGGAGGGGAAGTTTCCAGATAATAAAAGGAATTCTCACTTGCTCTCCCTAAAAATAATCACGCTAGCTCTTTATTGTCTTCTAACTGATGTGGGTGGGAAACAGACGACGTTAACTAAAACTATTACAAATTTATTTGCTGGTTTTAATCCTGGTTCTACTTTGTCAGATGAATTCTTTAGACACCTAAAACCTTCCTGCTCTTCTCTTCAATTCCTGTAGGGGGAGTCACCCAGGTTGCTCCCTCCCTGGGTTCTGGGTCCTCCTCTGAACCAGGAAAGGGTTCCCCTTACAAGAAGTATCTGGAACTCAACACTGCATTTGCAGTCTCCTCAAGGCCCTGGAAAAGGCCCCCACCCGGTCCAGTGAGGGATTTGCATCTCAAATGCCAGAGAAGCTCTAAAGGGGAATCTCCCTATGCACACAATTTCAGCCTCCTCCAAGTTCACAGGAATGATGGCCACCTCAAGTCACTGTTCCACTCATGTGAAAGAACTGGATATCCAGGGATCTTCTCATGTAAGCTTGCTCTTGTATTCCCAAAGAAAGAGAATTTAGCACCCGTTTCAAAAAAACTTTAAACAAGCCAGTGTTAATCTACAGGGAAAAGACCAGGAGGAGAGAAAAAATGAAATGAACATTATTTTGAAACTTTCTGTTGAGACTGCAGAAAGCTATTTTATCTGAAGACAGGAACCTCCCTGAGTTGGGGGCAGAACCTCCTGAGTGCCACCATACCTAATATTTCAAATGGAGTCCTCCACAGCTTAAGTAGGACATAGACTAATTAAAAGTCTGGGAAAAAAACAAATTATACCAGGATTAAACAAGATCTATAAGGAGAAACTTGAAAGGTATTAATCTCTCTAATAGGAAAAGGGAATAAGCCTTTGGCAACGCATTACTTTCAGTGAAGAAAGAAAATTATTCAGAAAAGCCCAAGGAAATTATAGGATTCTAACTGAAGAAAAAAAGAAGACCTTAGCTCTAGAGAAAGCCAGGTTGAGGCTGCTACTTACTGAAGTTCTCTGTAGCAAGCAGACAACATAGCCTACATCCTCATCTCAGAAGATATAAGGTGCCCTCAAAGTAGGATCTTGTCCAGAGAAAGAAGTTTTGAAGCATTACAGGTTCAAAGACCCTAATTCCAACCCTTGGCACCAGGTATGTTTTAGAATTCTGAATTGTGGGGATTTCAGGAAAGCATTGTGGTGTGTAATCAACAATATTACATAACTTCCACAGTGGGATCTGGGGCAACACCCCGTTAATCTTTCTTAAGCAAAACATATGAAGATCCACACTAAGTGGGACAGATAAAGGATGTATAGAAATAGTCTCACATCAGTTCAAGTTTTGCTGCCAGAAAAGTTGTGGATAAAAGAATTCAATTTTGTGAGGTTTTTGGATTTCAGAAATGTGAGTCAGGGATTATGGACCTGTACATTTTTTAAATGTCTGTCTTTTCCGGCAGAAACTAAAAACAATGCTTTATTTGTCTTCCCCACTTTCTAGCTTATGACTGGTGTTCAGTAAGCATGTTGAGTTTAATTGATTAATTCTTGAGCTGTGAGCCTCTCTCCCATTTGCTAGGGGCTCTTCCCTAAAGAGCCACGGGACGCCCACAGAGAGCCAAACTGCAAGGACAGGGTACTCAGCTCAAATGGACTCTAAACTTCTTTGCATTGAAGTAATGAAAAACAAAGTAAATGTTATGCCTAATTTTAACCCATTATTTCCCAATTCCAAGTACTCCCATTGTCCAAGCCACCCAAAAATTATGAAGACCAAGAATCAGATTTTTGCAATATTGTCTTATTTGGGGATTTGGTGACAATGTTCTGGAAAACACTGCTAAACTGACAAGAATGTCCCATCTGGTTCCCATAATTATTCATTCTTGTCTCTTTGAATGTACTTGCCTGGAGACAAAGGTAATACTAAAGGCATAATAAGAATAGCAGTCTCCATCACACACCCACGGCAGACGTAATTCAGTCCCCATTTCTCCTCTTGGCCAGGTTTCCATGCAGGGCCCCGTGCAAGTGGCCACGTGAACGTTTCCCACTCACCACTGCCAACCAGACGTCTTCCTTATAGACCCGCCTCCTCCTTGTCTTTCTGCCAGTCACTGCTCCTCTGGCTGGAAATAGATATGTCAAGTTGTTCTCTAGATTCCAGGTCCTTCAGCATATGGGACAAGGTCATCCTTCTTTCTCGGTCATACAGGCAGTATAATTAGTCTTATCTTTCATGCATAAGAAATAGAATGTAATTTTTAAACTTTATATCAAGGAGAAAAACATGTGTTTACTGTTAAATGCCCAAAGCAACATGGACACCAGAAAGGACATCCACAAATAGAGCATCAGCATTCAAACACCCAGGCCAACTACATATTTCTATTTGCTATCACATAAGACTGGTCCTTTTACACACAGAGTTGCTTAATCTAGAAAATGCAATAAAAAGACATTTAAATCTAGAGAACAAATGCATTTACTCTCTAATGACAATATTGCAAATTTTTTAAAAAGTCACCACAAGGTTGATTTACCTAGTAAAATGCCTCAAATGTATTTTTTTGCTTTATTTGTTTAAAGTTATTTATAGAAAAGATGATACATATACAGAGTTTTAAAATGGAAGCAATTCGGCTAGGAGAGGTGGCTCTCAAGTGTAACCCCGGAGCTTTGGGAGGGTGAGGTGGGAGAATTGCTTGCAGCCAGCAGTTTTGAGACCAGCCCAGGCAACATAACCAGACCCCATCTCAAAAAAAAAAGAATTTAGGTGTGGTAGTCGTGGTGGTGCCTATAGTCCTGGTTACTCTGGAGGTTGAGGTGAAAGGATTGCTTAGGTCCAGGAATTTGAGGCTGCAGTGAGCTATGATGCACCACTGTACTCCAGCCTGGGTGACAAAGCAAAACTGTCTCTAAAAACAAATAATAAAAACAAAATAGAGGTGGGGCATGGTGGCTCACACCTGTAATCCCAGCACTTTGGGGGGCTGAAGTAGGCAGATCACAAGGTCAAGAGATCGAGACCATCCTGGCCAACATGGTGAAACCCCCTCTCTACTAAAAATACAAAAGTTAGCTGGGCGTGGTGGTGCAAACCTGTAGTTCCAGCTACTTGGGAGGCTGAGGCAGAAGAATCGCTTGAACTTAGCAGATGGAGGCTGCAGTGAGCTGACATTGCGCCACTGCACTCCAGCCTGGTGACAGAGAAAGACTGTCTCAAAAAGAAAAAAAATGGAAGCAATTAACTATTGCTTAAGTTAAATGTAATAGAAATTAAGTCTCAGCTCTCACTCCTGCCCCAAAGGCCCCCAGTTCCTCTTTCCAGAGGCAACTATTGTGACCAGTTTGTAGATTCTTCCCAAAGTATTCTCTACATATAGAAGTATATATCACTTTTCCAACATGAACTCTATGAGTTTATAGAGTTGCATACTATTATATATCTTGCTCCTCTAAGTGCATTGAAATGGTTAATTATGAAAGATTCTCCTTACCAGAGTCAGATAGGATTCCAGGCTTTTCCCATCCCTTCTTTACAGTTAGTCCCACTCTGATTAACTGGACGAGGAGGGAAAACCAGGAAGGGCTGGCATCTAGAACATCACCATCTTCTACAACAAATCAGGCAGCAGGGAAACAAAGGTCCTGCACCTTCTATCCAGAGGATTCAGCAAGAAGTACCCAAAAAACAAAAGGCTGCAGACAGTCTGCATCTAGAGGATGGGGCAACAGACTTCAGTTCCAGGGCCAGGGGAAGGAGCAACCTGGCCGTCCAGGTGCGCAGGCAGAAAGCTGGCATTCGGCAGCCTTCCAGCAGGCTGTGGGACTCACAAGTCAGAGCAGGTCCCGAAAAGGGCCTGACGAGAAGACAGAGGCCCAGTGTCAAGGACGTGGACTCGGGCACAAGCAAGCACACAGAGGATCTGGAACCCCAGACAGGGCAGGGGCCAAATTGTTAGGGCTGTGACATGAGGTTACCAGGGCACTTGATGCCGAATCCCTCAGTATGTAGCTAGATGTCCTAGAATCAGTCCCTGGTGGCTGAGAATATAGCTGACACACGTGTTGAGTGGCTTCTGGAGAGGCAAAAAGGGGGCTGTGGAGGCAGGAACCAGGCAGCACCAGGCCACAGCAACCCAGGCTCCATCATCCCCCACACCATTGTCACTGTCCCCTAACTAGTTCCTTGTCCACAAAATGAGGTTCAACTACCTTATTATAAGCTCCCTTCCAACTCTGATTATCTGGCCTCCCCTACTGAAACCATTTGTCTTTCCAGTTTCCCCAACTGTCAGCTAGCAAATTAGTATCCCTTTATGTCTAAGCCTGTCACCCTCGTCTGCAACAGGCACACACATTCAGAACTCTTCATGGGCTCACAGGGCCTACAGCTGAAGCCCTCAGTGCAGCATTCAGGGCATTTAGGTTCAATGCTTCCTAACTAACCCCCATAAGTGGGGCTATGGGTTGAGTTATGACTCCCAAAGAGACACAGCAAAGTCCTACTCCCCAAAAACTATAAATGTGACCCCTTAATTGGAAATAGGGGCTTTGTGGATATAATTCAGATTTAAGTTAAGATCATACTAGAGTAGAGTGGGCCCTGCACCAGCCTGACTGGTGGGAGTCCTTATAAGGAGAAGACACTGGGACGCACATACACAGAAGGAAGACAATGTGAAGAGACACAGGGAGAATGTCATGTGGTGACAGAGGCAGAAACTGGAGGGATGCGCTCACAAGCCAAGGAACATCAGCAGCTAGGAGCGAGGCACAAAACAGTTTTCCCCAGGGCAGTCAGAGAGAGCGTGGTCCTGCCCACACCTTGATTTTGAGCATCTGTCCTCTAGAATTGTGAGAGAACACATTTCGGTTGCTTTAAGTCACCCAGTTTGTGGTACTTTGTTTTGGAAGCTGTAGGAAGCTAACACAAATGCCATTGAGCTCTTTTTCTTTCCTCAATCGTGTTTCTACCCCTACACACAGCATCTGCCTTCCGCTCTTTTTCCCATTCACCTCCTACAACCCCTGATGGCCAAGCTGAAGTGGCTCTTCCTCCCGAGTGCTTGCTCCTTGAATCTTCAGCCTGCTTTCATCTCCTACTTCCTTGAGCTTGTTATTTGTGCTCCACAAAATTGTCCCCTTGGTTGTCTCATGGGTGTAGATCTTTTATCCTCAGCTGGACTGAAGATTCTTGTGTACTGAATTCAAGTTTTATTTTCCACTTAGTTGAGTGTGGACCCACTGTGTACATTTGTGATATCATAGTTAGATATTCAGTCTTTGTCCTAGGTTTCTGGCACAGAGCTCCTAAAACCCTTGAATATCCTGAATGATGAGATTTTATAGGAGCATCTTTTGTTCTGATTAGGGGACTCTTTGTAGGCTGAGCCCGTGGATATCTTCAGGATTAGGGCAGTCTCCAGAGAGAGCGACCCTTAATTAGAAGCTTGAAACCTTTAGCCCCACCCTAACCCCAACCTCCAGGAAGGAGAGAGAGGCTGAGGGTTGGATAAATCACCAATGGCCAATGATGAAACCAATCATACCTAAGTAATGAACCCTCCATGAAAAACCCTAAGTCATGGAGTTCTGAGAGCCTCTGGGTTGGTAAACACACAGAGATGCTGGGAAATGGTGCATCCCAACTCCACAAGAGCAGAAGCTTCTGTGCTTGGGACCCTTCTAGACATCACTCTGTACACTTCTTCATTAGGCAATTCACCTGTATCCTTTATAACTCAACCATTAAATGTAAGTCAAGTGCCTTCCTAAGTTGTGAGCCATTTAAGCAGATTATCAAACTTGAGTGTTGTGAGAATTCCCAATTTATAGCCTGTCAGTCAGAAATACAGTTGGCCTGGGACTTGCAATTGGCATCTGAAATGTGGCAGTCTTGTGGGATTGAGCCCTTTACTTTGTGGGATCCAACCTTATCTACAGATAGATAGTGTAGGGATGGAATGGAATGGAATGGAATGGAATGGAATGGAATGGAATGGAATGGAATGGAATGGAAAATGGAATGGAATGGAAAATAGAATGGAATGGAATGGGGAATGGAATGGGGAATGGAATGGAGTGGAATGGAATGGAATGGAAAATGGAATGGAATGGAATGGAATGGAAAATGGAATGGAATAGAATGGAATGGAATGGAATGGAATGGAAATAGAAAATGGAATGGAATGGAAATGGAAATGAATGGAATGGAATGGAA
>NW_022436972.1:18203929-18328197 GCF_009761245.1 Sapajus apella | reverse complement strand
AGAAAATGGAATGGAATGGAAATGGAAATGAATGGAATGGAATGGAAATGGAATGGAACGGAACAGAATGGAATGGAACGGAACAGTTGATGCCAAGTTGGTTTCAAAGAGTTAGAAAAGTGTTGTTGGAAAAGACATCATGTATTTGGTGTCAGGAGGTGAAAAACCTCTCATTTGGTGTAGAAGTGATGTAATTAAAAAAAAAAACCCACTCAATATTTAGCAATAAATCAATGATTCACTAGTACTAAAGGATTACTACTATCAAGGAAAATGATAAGAAATTTTATCAAAAAATGATAAGAAAAATACTCTGTGACTCTTCATTAGGCATTCCAAGGTATGTTCAATATCTCTAATAACAATGAAAGAAACCCAGTTAACAAGATATTTTATTCTTTACTGTATTTCAAAAAGAAAATTGATCTCCTTTTAAATGTAAAATTCAAAGTAGGATAATTACTAGAGAGGTTACTATGAAAAATAGTAAATTGAATGCTAATGTGTAAAGCGACTCATAAAACCAAATGTAAATTACCAGAAATATGTTTCTTTGAAGCCAAAATAGTATCTCATTTTTAAATAATATGCATTTTAAAAATCTAAAACAATGATAAAAGGAACTCTAATAGGGAATTGATTTAGAAAGTCTGATAATATCCTTCTAACTTATAGATGTTATTGGACTAGGAGACATGAGTGGATATTTATCAGCAGACTAGTACTAATGACCATCTGATTTACCTAGATCCTAATTTCTTTCTTATTAAATTATTTTAGGAGTCATGCAGCTCCTAGAATCAAATATCTTAGACTGAAAAAGACCTTGAAAGTTGTATTATCCAATCTCTTGCCCAGTGTAGATTCCCGCCACTTCCTCCCCAATGTGCCCATCAAACCTTTGCCTAAATATAGCAGACAATTGTCTCTGCTTTGCAAATCACCTATTCCATTGCCAGCTTAAGTAAACAGGGACCCTAGAACCTGTTCCAAAGGGAGCATCCCAAAGGAGAAAGCCCAAAAAGAGGCGTCTCAACATTATTACCTGGCCCTCAGCTTTCAAACCTCAATAGGAGGATTTCACATCAGAAAAAAGATGAATGGTGATTCTTTACCAGAACTGGTTTCACTAACCAGGCCAGTCAGCCCTCTTATTTCAGTAACCACCCCTGCAAGTCCTAGGAACCACCTATTTGACAGTACACCTTGGCATTTCCTTCCACATGCCGTTCCCTCCAAGCATCACCAGTAAGACCAAATGCCCCCGAAAACACCATGAGTTTGGCTTTTGCTCTCATTACCAGCACATTCATCTTACACAAAGGCTTTGGGAATGGAAGAGCTGGATTGGAGGTCCTGAGGTTAACCTGAATGGATTTCAGGATGACAGCTCTTAGTTCATTCCAGAAGCATACAGATATTTGACCAGGGAAGTAGTCTGCATCTTTTCACCTTAAAATGAGGCCTTAAGTAGGATAGGTTATAAATATAAAGAAATATGTTAACAGGTACATTAGTTTTGTTTGTTTGTTTGTTTTGTTTTTGAGACAGGGTCTTGCTCTGTCACCCGGGCTGAGTGCAGTGGCACAATACAGCTCACCGAAGCCTTGACCTCCCAGGTTCAAGAAATCCTCCCATCATGTCCTCCAAAGTAGCTGGAACTACAGGTGCAAGCCAACTCACCCAGCTATTTTTTGTATTTTTTGTAGATAGAGGGTTGCCATCTTGCCCAGGCTGGTCTCAAACTCTTGGTCTCTGACAATCTACCCACTTCAGCCTCCCAGAGTGCTGGGATTACAGGTGTGAGCCACCATGCCAGGTCTCCTATTATATATTCGTTTTCTATGCTGCATTAAAACTTGACACAAACTTAGCAGCTTAAAACAACACATATTTACTATCTCACTATTTCTGTGGCTTAGGATGCTGGGCACAGCTTATGCGGGTCCTCTGTAAGCTGCTACCAAGATGTCAACCAGGGCTCAGGTCTCCTCTGGTGGCACAACTGGCAATAAATCTTCCAAGCTCACTGGGGCTGTTAGTAGAATCCACTCCTTTGCCCTGGTCAGCTCCTAAGCACTGCCATTCACAGCTCCCAAAGGTTGCTCACAGTTCCTCCCCTTCTCTTCATTGCCTTCTCACAGTTTAGCCAATTTCTTCTTTAAAGCCAACAAGGGGAAGAACAAGTCTACAGTGCTAGGAGTCTTATGTAATCTGACACAATCCTCATCACTGTTGCCACATTCCACTGAAGAGAAGGAAGTCACAGATCCCGCCCAAACTCAAAGAGGGGGTTTACAAGGGTGTGGACACCAAAAGGTAGACTTGACAAGGGTCACCTTAAAGCCAGCCCACCACAACCCCAATAATCTGTGTTTTATAAAGCAACTCAGTGACGTTGATGTTAAACCAGGCTTCAGAATAGTGTTATATGATACAGAAGAGGAGGTAAAATAAGGGGGAGATTATTTTAATATTGTGGTTTTCAAGCCTTGACTGCACCTTAGAATCACCTGGGGAGTTTTCAGCAATCCCATGATGGGGCACTCCAGACCCACTAAATCCGAATATCTGGGGGTAGATCAGGTTTCTTTTTTTTTTTAACACTCTAGGTGATTCCAAAATGCAGCCAAGGCTGAGAATCACTGTTTTACCTGCACAATGAGGAATTGGAGTCAGTCTTAATGGGAAAAAGGCAATCTTTGGAGCAAGTTTTGAAAATCAAATAGATGTTTTCTAGGCAAGAGAGAGGAGTGGCAAGAGATAAGCCAGGAACATTTCTAGTGGTTTAATGAAGCTGGTGGATTCAGAGAAAGGTATGGATTTGAGAAATACTTAGGAGGTAACACTGATTAAGACTTTGTGCCACATGTGAGGCTAACCAAGAGGGTGGAACCTCAGATGATTCCAGATCTTGGGTTGAGACACCTCAAGAGCACAGGAGCCACTAGCTGAAAAAAGACTCAAGAGGAGAAGCTGGTTAAGGGACAGGGAAGGTGGAGAAGATGCTGAGCTCAGGTATGTCAAGTTGCACACATTTTTAAAGGAGATTTAAATTAACTTGCATGAATGTTTCTTTGGTTTGCTAAATTCCATTAATATAGATTGGTCATTGCCAACATTTTCCCAATTAATTTATTCTCCTCTATTTTCCATAGCACTCAGCTGCCCAGTGCAGAGCCACATAAATTTCATATCTGCCTCTGACTTCCTTCCCTCTAATGTCATTTATTCTTTCACTAGTGGCATAACCCTTGGATGCCCCTTCCCATCACTAACTGTCAAGTGACTGCTTTGCAATCCTAAGTATAGAATGTTCATATGTGCTGATTTAGCAATTATTAGGTGTAAGGTTTTTCAGAACCGTAAAAAATGAATTGTTTTTAAAAAGACTCTTCAACATGTTCAACTTGGAGTTCCTCAGTTCCACTTTCTGAAGCCTTCCACTGAAATGAAGAAAAACTTAGTTTCCCTGAAGCTCTCAGAATGAGTCACGAGTCTTAAGCAAACAGCCAGCTTAAAACTATTTTGCTCTAGGATGGAAAATTTTCACCCTAGGGCTTAACACACAACTACCAAAGGTACAGTGTTGTCCCAAAGTAGGAAATCTAGAGACATTTTAGACTTCTGTAATCCTGGTTATAGTCAAATGTTGATGAATGAATATCTCGAAAATTTGCGGAAGCTAGAGTTGTAAGCTATGTCATGCAGTGTTTAATTATCCAACTGGTTGCCATCAACATTCGTTAGCTTATCTAAACATTAATCAGAAGTCTGACCAGTGTAAAGCCTTGAGAGAATTAATGCTATTGCACATAAGAGTTTGGCCTAAAACAGTATTTCAGTACTGGAAACAGTATTGTAATTATTGCTTCCTCTCACAGTGTGCATAATAAAAGTTCAATAAAAAATTTATAACCCAGCAATTCTATTCTAGTCACTTTCTTAGAAATTTTATTCTAAAATATAATTTTTTTAGTTCTCCAAGGAAAAGAAAACCTCTTTCCAAAATAATATTTAGACAACAAAAGACATTTAAAATAGCACCTTAAGGTTTTGGAGACAATAAAAAAATGTGATTGACATTATTTTTTTCTCTACTTATGAAAATAGGACACATTTTAAAACCCAACTTCAAGTTTTAGAAGATCTTTAATGTGAAAGGAAGTTTCCACAAAAGATATTACTACCTGACAGCTCCTGGAAAGAGTAATAAATTGTGATTAAATAATACGTTCACATCATTATTAAGAATATTATTCAATAGCCAGAAATTACATTTTACTACAGAAGGAAATGAAACGGTGTTTATAGACAAGTTTGGGAAATGAAATAAATCTTCCCATTAATCATTTCAGTATTTTACCCTAAAATTCCCATAAACTAGGTGAATGAGTCAATGAGAAGCCAAAGCAGAAAATCAGTCCTGTAAACTTTTTCATTTGTAAAATATTTTATATTTTCCAAACACCTACACATCATTATCCCATTTTATCTTAATAACATCTCTATGATACTAGATAACATCTCTATGATACTAGGTGTTCATTGTTCAGAAAAAGAGAGGGGAAATTCGTTTTGCTAATAGACCAATAAGCTTTGCAAACTCCCTCGTTTGAAGTGGGTCAAGGTGAAAGCATGCAGAGGTATTTCTATATAACAAGAATGATCACCCACACTTCAAAATGACTCTTCCTGAGGCCTGAGGTCACTGGTGAGCTACTACACATAAGCCAAAATAGAATTTCAAATTTATGATTTAAAAAGAAATATTTTTAAGCAAATATGCATTTAAAAAGACGCTGAACATCATATGTCCTTTGGGAATTTCAAATAAAACAACAATGAGATACCACTACATACCTATTGGAATGGCCAACATCCAAAACACTGACAACACCAACTGCTGGCAAGAATGAGAAACAAGAACTCTCATTCATTCATCCTAATTCTGAGGAGAATCCAAAATGGTACAACTACTTTGGAAAAAAGCTTGGCAAGTTTTTACTAAATGAATGTACTTTTACCACATAATCCAGCAATCGTGCTCCTTGATACTTACGTAGATGAGATAGAAATTTTTTTCCACACAAAAATCTTCACATTGATGTTTATAGAAGCTTTATTTATAATAGTCTAAACTTGAAAACAATCAAAATGTCTTTCAGTAGGTGAGTGGGTAAATAAACTATGATACATCCATATGATGAAATACTATTTGGTACTAAGAAGAAATGAACTATTAAGCCATGAAAAGACATGGAGGACACTTAAATGCTTATTACTAAGTGGAAGAAGCAAATCTGAAAAGCTACATACTATGTGATTCCAACTCTATGACATTTTGGAAAAGGTAAAACTATAGAGAGGTAAAATGATGAGTAATTGCCAGGGGTTTAGGGGGAAAGAGGGAGAGAGAGGTGAGGTGGAGCATGGAGGATTTTTAGGGCAGCAAACTTACTTTGTATGATACTATAATAGGGGATACATATAATTGTACATTTGCCAAAACCATACAGTCTACAACTCTAAAAGTAAATTATAATGCAAACTATGGACTTTGGGTGATAATGACATGTCATTGTATATTCACCAATTGTAACAAATCTACCAGTCTTTCGAAGGGTGTTGATAATGGGGAAGGCTATGTATGTGTGGGGGCAGGGAATATGGAAACTCTCTGTACTTTCCACTCAATTTTGCTGTGAATCTAAAACTGCTCTAAAAAATAATCTATCCAAAAAATTAATGCTTATAACATGTACATACACACACACACACATAAATACAAATGTATGTGTAACTCTACTGAGCAATAACATCAAAGGTTTTAATTTGAGGCCCATAGCAATTATTATTGGTAGTTGCAGACAATACTCTCTGGTTTAAACAGAAAGCAATTTATTAAAGGATATGGCTAGCTTGCAGAATTTCTAGAGAAACCAAATAAATTTAAGTGGTACATATCCTGAAACCATCCATGAGCAATACTCAATCACAGGAAAGATTGGCCACCATTGCCACCAGCCATTTGTCCCTGAACACACATGGGATTGGATGCCAAAACCTCTGCCATAGGAGCCCCAGAAAAAACCAGACTCCTTCACCATCACTTATCAGATGGTCAGACTTTCCACAGCTGCCTCCTTATGTTACTTCTCTATCCAAGTCTTGCACTGATGTATATCTGACTGGAAGTACCTGAATCACATTCTTGCAAATAGCCTAGAAAAAATTTTTTAATCTCTCATGAAATGGTGAGACTACCATCGTGGGAAACTAACAAAATGCTGAAAATCTAGAAATTAACTCAAGTCTCAAGTTATAGTGAAGAGACTTAGTATGGAACAAGTTGAACCTGAAGAAAATCCAAAAGAACACAACAGAAAGCTAGATGTGGGAATCTATTGCTCATTGGAGAGTTTACACATAGCGATATACAGATAAGGAATCATAGTATACGGTGATAGTTAAAACCGGGAAAGCAGATGAGACAGACCAGGGAGAGAATGTTCAGTAAAAAGAAAAAAGACCAAGACTGAAACCTTTGGAATCACCAGTTTTTAATTAAGGGTAAGACAGCATAATAGAAGTCATGAAAGAGATGAAAACTGATGAAGGTCCTCAACTTACAACAAGAAAGGAGAATCAAGGTTCAAAATCAGCAAAGTATTCCTATGAGTTAAGGACAGAAAAATCCCTGCTGGATTTGGAGATCTAAAGACAGCTGGTGAGCACCATGAATACACCTGCACTCTAACACTGCCATGGCGCGTCAGAATAATCTGTTTTGTTCGCTCGTCTCTTAGTCTGTTATTTTCCAAAAGGCAAGAATGATGTCTCATTTAACTCAGAATCCCAGCATCTAATACAGCACGTGGAACAGGAAATTCAGTAAAGATCTGTTGATCCTAACTGAACTAAGGCCTGAGGTTTCCCTTTGAAAGTCCATTCAAGAGGCTAAGAGTGAAATTCCTAAGCATTCGGAGCTTTGCGCTTCTTGACACACTGATTCCCCAACTTCTCTAATCCAGAATTATTCATAATTAGCTTCATGAGGTCACAAGTTTAAATGAGACTCCCTTTCCTCGCTTGTTGGAACATTTCAAATAAAATAATTCCCTTGTCTTTAACAAGGTAATTCTAATTAAAACAAGAATTAGCAGAAATAGCAAACACCTGTAGAGTACTTTACATTTTACAAAGTATTTTGATACTCATAATTCCCATTCAATAAAAATAACAGCCCTATGAAATGAGTATTTTTATTTTCCCTGTTTTGTGACTGATCTAAAAATCACTCACACTAAGAAAGAGGTTCCTGCTGGACCCACCAAGTTCCTCTGGCTTCAAATATCAAGCATGTTTCTCTCTGCCACACTAGCTGGGATGGCCTGCAAAGATGCTGGTTCCATCATTTTATGCCTCCAGGCTCATATGTGATTAGCATTTGAAGATCTAATTTATCATGTTGGCACCTGTTGCTAGAGGTACTGAGGGTGGATATTAATCATTTCAAGGGATTCAGTTCAAACCTAGTGAATGAGATGATTTCTTAAACTCTTGGAGGAAGATATTCAAAGTCTCACACCTTGATGTACTAAAGAGGGAAGAGAGTTTTCTAAGTATTTGGAATCAGGATTCCAACCTGGCCAGTTGACTTGACCTTTGAATTTCTTCTTACATTTAGGAGAATGCTCATGTGGGTAGGACCCAGGGTAAACTTCTAGGACTATTGGGGTTGGTGGTAGGTTCTGCTTTATCAGGTTCTGATGATACTACAACTGACCAAAGAACCCAGAATTCCAGCATTGCAACAATAGGGTTAACGGAAGTAACCGCTGCTGCCCCTATTTTTCCCAACTTTTACAAATACTTGTTCTCATGCGCTCTCTCTGTCTCTTTCAAATTTGAGCACTGAACTCAATTTCCAGGATATGTTATTCAATATCAGATAGCTCAAAACAAAAAAAGCAAAAGCAACTGAGCAATTTCATTCAGAACAAATCAAGCAAAGCTGTGACCTGAGCTTTTTTTTCCTTAAAAGATTTAAAAATCCTTCAGTACCTTAAGTGGATAGGAAATTGAGAATATGTTCTTTGATTTTAAAATATTTAATTCAGTTTCTTTCCAAAATTCAGCTCTCAGGATGGTTCCACTCATAGCTCCTTCCTAATGTAAATGAATTCAAAAGCAAGACATGCTGGGATGGGAGGACAACTTGGGGGCCAGCAAAGTGGGATGTAAAGAAAAACTAGGCAAAAACTTATAGCAAGGGGCCCAGTAGCAATGGCTGACCAGGGAGAGCTCAGCCAAATGGACTAAAGTATCCAAAGAATGCGGTTAATCCAGATATAGCCCTGGGATTGTAATCTGGCAGCCAGGGCAAGTCATGGTCAGAGGATAATGCAGAATTGGGAAGAGCTGCATCACCATCTTGGAAAAGAGCAGAGAAAAAACATGGCACAGCAGACAGCTCTGCCACGGAGCCAGAGAAACATGGCTTGAAATTCAGCTTTGCTCTTCCTTATCCGTGTAACTGGGGCTCCTCTTGAGCCAGTTTCATTTTTATAATGAGGAATGTTCATACCTTTCTTTTATGATTGTTGTGGGAATTAAGAAAATATTTATAAAGAACCTTCTACAATACCTCTATTAAAAAAACACAAAATGAATGTAAGGAATTATAATTTTATAACGATCTGTCCTTTCACCACAGCCACTAACTGTATCCGGGAACATGGAGAACACCGAGAAGCTTAGCCCAAATTAAGAGAAATTGTATCAAGATTGGGGTTTGGCTTGACTAGCCTTTAAAAAAAATAAAAAATAATAAAAAAAAAGATTGGGGTTTGGAAACTTGAAGGGATATTTATTTCATAATTAGAGTAGCTGCATATTATCCTAGGCATTGGGGGATTTTTCCTTAAACAAAAATTACCAAATAACACATAAGAGCAGTTATTATTACCTTTAACATTCCTCTAGCAGAGACTCTTGCAGATAAATTTCCAGCTCAATTAGAAAAGGAAAGATGGATGTGTAAGTACAAGATGTAGCCACCCACTATAAATCATTTCTGACCAAAAGGGCTGTCTAAAGTGAAACTGACCACTGCATCTGATCACAAATTACTTCCAAAGACACATAGAATAATTGGACATTAAGATAAGAAAGATCGCCTGTAGGAGAGAGTGCAGATTCTGAGTTGTTTCTCTTAAAAGTTTTGATATGGATTTTTCTGAATAGTTATCCATTCTGAAGAGCAAGCCATCAGTATAAGCACTCATTACTTACTTCAACATTTGGGTTCGTCGTTGAACACGTTTCTTCAGCAAAGATAGGCTAAAACTGCAAGGAAGATAAAATTCAAATAAGTTCGTTGTGTAATTCTTCTCAAAGAAGCTGAAATAAGTATTCAAAAAAGTTTAGTGATAGGAATAGGGATAGTAAATTCATTTTTTCACACAGATCCCAGCTTCATCCAAGGACGATCAAAAAGCCAGTAAATAACAAGCTCTGTAAAAATGGCAAAAGCAGCCCACAAATTAAGTAAGCCCAGAGACACAGTAGGAGGGAAGCCATGAATCCAAGACACGAGAGGAAATTTGTTCTTTGAACATTTTTTTCTTATTTTCTAAAATTAATGTAGCAATTATTTGTAAAACTGTAGCAATCATTTGTAAAAATATAAGTCACATATTCACTTATACAATTTTCCCATTTTGCTTTCTACATCTATTCTCAAGTAAGGGAGGTGGCCAGTTGGAGAGAAAAGGGTGCAATCTGCCATGAAAGTGGCTTTAGAATGAAGCTAATAGACAGTTATTATGCTACCTAAAGCTGGTCTCGTAGCAAGGGTTCTTTAGAAAAACAGAACCAATAGGATAGATTCAACACTAATAGAGATAGAGAAAAGATATATCATGTGAATTGGCTCACGTGATTATGGAGGCCGGAAAGTCCCATAATCCACCACCCACAAGCTGGAGAATCAGGAAAACCAGTGGTATAATTCAGTCTGAGTTGGAAGGTACAAGAACAAGGAGCACTGACATTTGAGGGCAAGAGAAAATAAATGTTCGAGCTCTAACAGGGAGAAAATTGGCTTTTACTCTGCCTGTTTGCTTAACTCAAGCTCACAGTGGATTGGATGATGCCTGCCCACCTTGGTGAGGTTGGGCTGTACTCAGCATAGAGATTCAAAGGCTAATCTCTTCCAGAAACACAGACACATCTACAAGTACTATTTACCAGCTCTCTGGGAATTGTTTAGCCCAGTATAGGTGACACATAAAATTAACCATCACAGCTGGTAAAAGAATTTCTCATAATGGTAGTTTTCATTGTTCTCCAGAATAAAAAGAAGAAAATGTTGAAGGGCCCTAAGAAAATCCAGGAAATTGAGAGAAGACCCTCACATTGGGGAAGGTAAGCAGAGAGCCTTGGTTGCTACAGACTTGTTGAGTGAAAATGTGCAAGTGGATTGAAGTGGAAAAATCTTCTCCGTCTTCCCTGTAAAACCCTCAGTGACATCTTCTTTGGTCTACCAGGTATCTGGATAAGTTGCTTCTTTAAGAGACAACAAAGAGTTGCTGGGTCTGCATTCAGGTGGTCACAGGATAAACGGAGAAGGTGGTTGTGGCTTCTGGAGCCAGAGGATGACTGTATGGCTGACATCTGGGTTACAGGATGTGGGGAACCCAAGCATCAATCCACAGGCATTCATCCCAAACCTGATAAGTATTTAGCAGAGACCTTGCCAACCAATGTAGGGAAACCAAAATAAGACATAGAAGGACTGGAAAGAGAATCTTGAGTGAAGAAAAAACCGACTCACAAAGCACCAATTGGAGTAGATAAGGAAACCACAAATGAAACCTGACTTTTCCAAATATTCTTAGCATAAAGAGCAGCCTGTTCACTAGAATAGCACAGGAATCTAGGGAAATCATCACTGATTTCTTCTTTCAAATACATCAAAATCAATAAAATCATCTTTCTTTTGCTCATCTCTTTTGTGTAATATCTGGAAGTCTTCTACATCCCTATTGTCACTTCACAGCCTTTCGCACTTCATCTTTACTTCCAGAACATCAGAAAAGAAATTTAGTCATGTATGGTACAGATAGGTGTTTATGTCTCAAAACATTGCCATTTTCCATTAAAGAGGCATCAGATCCAGGGATAAAATGGAGATGTTTCTCAAAATAAGGATGGACAGTATAGAGTACCTTCTATACAGTCAGTTTGGAGACTTATCAAGAGCAGAAAACACTGGGTTTCTTCATTTGTTTCCTCGTGTGTCTATCTCCCCTATTAGAATGTCTCCCCTGCTAGATGCTCTAGTGTGCACACATCCTGTTTCTTGTTCATTGTCAGAGCCCCAGCACATACAACAATGCCAGTAGTAAATTCCAAAGAAAAATTTGTTGAATGAACAAATGAATGATGTGTTTTTCCTGAAAGCTTGTTTGGTCTATTCAATTCTTCAAGGAGGAAGGAGATGATGTTCATTGAAATCATTGGAATGTTTCTTTAGAATTCTAGTTGTAACCATTGAAGAAGGAAAAAGAGCAGCCCCTGACACTCAGAAGCTGGCCTGGGTCTCACAGGCAGACCCTGTGATTCTCCCATTAGACATGAACCATCTCACAGAAAACCAGCCTCTGACCAGGCTACTTTGAGACCATGATAAAATAAGACCAAGCAGGGCCACTTCATAATTTTGTCTAAGTACAGACAGAAGCAAGTCACTGTACCATCCATGAAATATCAAACGTCCTATCTCTTGGTTGAAATGAGGACTGCCTCATTTCAATGACAGCTTTATTTTCTTCTTTACCAATGACAGCTTTATTCTCCCCACAGTCTCCCCTTCATGTAGATAAGAGTCATTGAGATTCGTAATCACAGAATTGCCTTGCTTTCTAACAGCATCTTCCTGCTGCCTTAGACCTTGCCTCAAATCACCCAATCAAAGTCCAAATCCCATAAGGTCCTTTTTAACACTCTCTTACTGAGACACCCATGATTCCCATGATTCCCGTGAAGTGTGTTCTCCCTTACTGCAACAAGTAACAAAACAGCCTTATTCAAGTACAAGAGTTGTTTCTGGAGATCTTTGGCTGGACATCATTAATGGGGTACTGCACCCAAAAGAAGCATGAGACAAGAGTGAGAAGTTCAGACTTAGAATGATTAAAAAATACCAGCTACTGTTAGATATTTGATTGATAATAGTAATAATAGCTAGCGCTACTTGAGCCACAGCACTCTACCAGATACTGTGCCCCATCTCCTTTAATCCCTATCACACTATGAGGTCGATTCTATTATCTTCCCCCCTTTCAGAAGGGGAATCTGAGGCTCAATTAAGTACCTTGTTCAAGTTCACACAGTAAGTGGTAGAACCAGCTTTAAACCCAGATATTATACTGACCTTTCTACAGGTGGCTTACTTTCAGAGGGGGTTAAACTTTAATGCCTACATTCCTATAGTTTCTTCAAGCACTATGTTCAGTGTTAGAGAGACAACCTTCAAACCAAGAAAGATAAGAACTTCATCATCTCTTCAGAACATCCTGGAGGGCTCCAGGCCTCTGCCAAAGCGCCTCTCCAACTTTTACTCTTCAAAGAAGCTCAGTCATTGGCACCAAATTTGCATCACAAAACCAGTTCTCAATTGGTATATTTTTTGAAAGCTAAAAGAAACTGTCTTTCTGACTGCATAAGTGTTTCTCTGCCAGATAAGATAGAATATGGGTTTTGTTCCTGCCAAAGGAAGGATCATCCTTTCAACAAAAGCAACAGACTATTTTTCCAAATGTGCCATGAATGTTCTGCAGCCGTCACTGAATGGGCTCAATTGACAAAACATCTCTCTCTCTCTTCTGAGTTAATAATAACCAGGAATGGTTACATCTAAAGCTAAAACAGGACAGAAGGCTGCAGGACTGGCACCCCAGATAAATCAAAAGAAGTCTCAGCAATGTAATATCTTCTCAAAATGTGATTCTATTTCTTCTCTCACTTTGGAGGGAAATCTGCAGAATCGCACAGAAGTTGCATGATTGCTCTCCAATGCCAATCTGGGTGAGAGGCACATGAAATTAAGAGAAAAGCTCTGACATACTTGGTCCACATGTAATAATAAAAACAAGACCAACAGATAGCCAGCTAAGAGACTCTCTGCAATGTCATCATTTGGCTTAATTCTGTTGGGACAAAGCAGGTGTTTACAATATTCCAAAGGAAGGAGACACAGGGCCATACTGCAGGAATATGATTTCCTGTGTGGGACTGGCATCAGAGACCTGGAAAAATTTCTGCAATATGAAGACATTTCCATGAGGAGGAAGAGGGCCCCTGGGAACACTTCCATTTCCCACAGTAAGTCTTTCTTTACAAGTTGTTTCCTCTTCTCTAGTAATTCAGTGGCTGAAGACCAGCCTATGGCCTGGGGCTGGGTAATTATTTCACAGAACCCACTAATCCACATACATATTTACTTAAGCGAAGTAAACAAAAACATTATTATACGAGGGTCTATAACATCATTTTACTTCATAAGGAGGAAATGCTGGAAACATCTGGTCTATACCATATCTCTTCATTCTGCTACTAACAACTTCATGCAAAACAAAATTCAAAAGCTTACAAAATTCAAAAGTCAATGCTTGTTAAGTGGCAATTTAATTGTTTTAAACCTACAACTCTCAAATGAATTTCCAGGTTACTGAGATATGAAAAAATGTAATGAAACAGTAACAATTAAATTTATTTTGGACAAGTACCATTAGATACCTTAAGTAAAAAGTCGTCTACTGAGTGCTGCCTTCATATGATTCATACTTTGGCTGTGTCTAAAGTTGTTTGTATATTTATGTCATATTTACTTGTCCGTGGTTTGGATCCATTAGTTCTCATTTATTAATTCTCTCTACAATGGGTCACTTTTATAGCAGTCTTAAAACAGTAGAAGATGAGGACTCTGAAGTCAGATGTGCTTCATTTATCATTATAATATAAATTAAGATAATAAAATATACCAGACCAATCTTTTAGATTTATTCCAGTGTTTCTAAGATTTGGCAATTCAGTTCTGAGTATTTCATGCATTTGTTACTCTCTTATCTTCTGTTTTGTCTTCTTAAATTTTTCTTTTTAAATTCATATCCATGTTTCCCAGAAACTTCTGATAACCCTTGGGATTTTCATTTTAAAAATTGCAGGAGGAAATGCACTAAAGCAAAGTGATTGCTCCAGATGATGAAAGTAGTTATTCCTTATAATCAGGAAAATGTATTAAAAATGAAATATGGATATAATACTTCTAACTCCATAGTCAGGTGCAAACACCACAGGTAGCACTAACTTTCTCCCTTCATCAAAAATTCTGATCTCTTCGTTTTACTCAATGTTTATGAAAAAGCATTTGCAATAACATTTGATAAAAACAAATATTCTATTTCTTTTTTTTTTTTTTTTTTTTGAGACGGAGTTTTCACTCATGTTACCCAGGCTGGAGTGCAATGGCATGATCTCGGCTCACTGCAACCTCCGCCTCCTGGGTTCACGCAATTCTCCTGCCTCAGCCTCCTGAGTAGCTGGGATTACAGGCACGCGCCACCATGCCCAGCTAATTTTTTGTATTTTTAGTAGAGACAGGGTTTCACCGTGTTGACCAGGATGGTCTCGATCTCTTGACCTCGGGTGGGATATGTTCATCCCCTCCTCCCTGCATAAGGGGATTTCTGTAAGTAGATAAGAGCTACTACCCTCCCCACTCCCGGGGAAGCCATGGCACAGACCTCAGCTATCCTTCCACCTTTTAAGAATTCTCAAAGATGGCCATTTAGGAACAGCTCAGGATTGCAGCTCCCAGTGAAAGCGCAGAGGGTGAGTGGACGCCACATTTCCAGATGGATTTTTATTGCCCACAGACCAGGAGATTCCCAGGTGGAGGAGTCCCATGGGTTGCCAGCACGACTGTATTGGCCAGCATGGCTGTTTTGGTCCCCACAGCTATTTTGGCCCATGGGGCTGCTTTGCGGCACCCCTGCACGGTAATTCTCCATACAAAATACACTGATCCAGGTGCCCTTTTAGCTGGCGATTAGAGCCCCGGGAAGGCGCAGTCGCCCATTCATCTGACTAAAAAGGGGTCTGAAACAGGGAGCCAGGCCAGGAGATTCCCAGGCAAAAACAAACAAACAAAAAAAGCCCCACGAATCTCAGCACCGCTGTTTAAGCCGGCACAGTGAGTCACTGCAGAGGAAATCACATAGACTCCAGCCCCTTTTCAACAGGTGACTGGAATACCTGGGAGAGAGTCAACTATTCAACTAAAAAACAAAAGGCTCTGAGGCAGGGAGCCAGGTGATCAGGCTCGGCTGGTCCCACCCCCACAAAAGAACAGCAATCAGAAACTCTTTGGATTGAGAGTTTCACAGTAAGCACAGCTGAACCCAGGACAGTCCAGCTCTGTGAGGGAGGGGCGTCCGCCATTGCTGAGGCACTCCACCACTTCAGAGGGAGTCCGCCCTTGCTGAGGCAGCCTGCCATTGCCAAGGCAATCTGCCATTACAGCGAGAGTCCGCCATTACAGAGGTGGGCCACCAATGCTGAGACAGTTCTAACTACACCCGTATAAACAGGACTGCAGGGAAGTTCACATGACAGCTGGGCAGAGCCCACAGCAGATCAGCAAAGTCTCTGCAGGCAGACAGTGACGAGGCTACCTCCTTGCTGCACAGGGCAGCCCTGAAAAAAAAGGCAGCAGCACAACAGAAACTCAGAAATAAAGCCCTAACTCCCTGGGACACAGCACCTGAGGAAAAAAAAAGGTGTTTATGAGTTCTGCTGCAGGAGACCTAAATGTACATGCCCAGCAGCCCTGAATGAAAAGCAGAGCTCACAACTCAGCACTTGAGCTCCTGTAAAGGACACACTGACTCCTCAAGCAGCTCCCTGACCCCCGTATAACCAAAGAGTCACCTCATAAAGGAGAGATCAGACCAACATTTAGCAGGTATCCTTCTGGGACAAAGGTAGCAGAAAAAGAAACTGGTAGCAACCGTTACTGTTCTGCAGCTGCTGCACGTGATCCCCAGGCAAGCAGGGCCTGGAGTGGACCTCAGCAACACTACAGCAGAGGGGCCAGACTGTTAGAAGGAAAACTAAGAAACAGAAATAACTTCATTATCAACAAATTGGACGTCCACTCAGAGACCCAATCTGAAAGTCAGCAACTACAAAGACGACAGGTGGATAAATCCACAAAGATGGGAAGAAACCAGCACAAAATGGATGAAAACACCCGAAACCAGAAACCTCTCCTTCTACAAGGGTTCACAACTCCTTACCAGCAAGGGAACAAGGCTGGATGGAGAATGAGTTGAGGAAATGACAGAATCAGACTTCAGAAGGTGGGTAATAAGGAACTTCTGTGAGCTAAAAGAACATGTTCTAACTCAATTCAAAGAAACTAAGAACCTTGAAAAAAGACTTGATGAAATGCTAATGGGAATGGACAAATTAGAGAGGAATATAAGTGAATTGATGGAGCTGAAAAACACAACATGAGAACTTCACGAAGCATGCACAAGTTTCGACAGCCAAATTCACCAAGCAGAAGGAAGGATATCAGAGGTCGAAGATCAACTCAATGAAATAAAATGAGAAGGCAAGATTACAGAAAAAGGGGTAAAAAGGAATGAACGAAGTCTCCAAGAAATGTGGGACTATGTGAAAAGGCCTAATCTACATTTGATAGGTGTAACTGAATGTAACGAAGAGAACGAATCCAAGCTGGAAAATACTCTTCAGGATATTATCCAGGAAAACATCCCGAATCTAGCAAGGCAGACCAATATTCAAGTCCAGGAAATACAGAGAACAACACAAAGATATTCCTCAAGAAGAGCAACCCCAAGGCACATAATTGTCAGATTCACCAGGGTTGAAATGAAGGAGAAAATGCTAAGGGCAGCCAGAGAGAAAGGTCGGGTTCCCACAAAGGGAAGCCCATCAGACTCACAGCAGATCTCTCAGCAGAAACCCTACAAGACAGAAGAGAGTGGGGGCCAATATTCAATATCCTTAAAGAAAAGAACTTTCAACCCAGAATTTCATATCCAGCCAAACTAAGCTTCGTAAGTGAAGGAAAAATAAAATCCTTTGCGAACAAGCAAGTACTCAGAGATTTCATCACCACAAGGCCTGCTTTACAGGAGCTCCTGAAAGAGGCTCTACACATAGAAAGGAACAACCAGTACCAGCCACTCCAAAAATAAACCAAATGGTAAAGAGCATCAACACAATGAAGAATCTATATCAACTAATGGGCAAAACAGCCAGCTAGCACCAAAATGGCCGTATCAAATTCACACATAACAATATTAACCCTAAATGTAAATGGACTAAATGCCCCAATCGAAAGACACAGACTGGCAAATTGGATAAAAAGCCAAAACCCATCAGTGTGCTGTATCCAGGAAACCCTTCTCACATGCAAGGATACACAACGGCTCAAAGTAAAGGGATGGAGGAAGATTTACCAAGCAAAGGGGGAGCAAAAAAAAAAAAAAAAGCAGGAGTTGCAATTCTCGTCTCTGATAAAATAGACTTTAAAGCAACACAGATCAAAAAAGACAAAGAAGGACACTACATTATGGTAAAAGAATCAATGCAACAAGAAGAGCTAATGACTCTAAATATATAAGCACCCAATACAGGAGCACCCAGATACATAAGGCAAGTTCTTAATGACTTACAAAGAGACTTAGGCTCACACACAATAATAGTGGGAGGCTTTAACACCCCATTGTCAATATTAGATCAACCAGACAGAAAATTACCAAGGATATCCAGGACTTGAACTCAGACCTGGACCAAGCAAACCTAATAGACATTTACAGAACCCTCCACCCCAAATCCACAGAATATACATTCTTCTCTGCACCACATCACACCTACTCTAAAATTGACCACACAATTGGAAGCAATTCACTCCTCAGCAAATGCAAAAGAATGGAAATCATGACAGTCTCTGAGACCACAGTACAATCAAGTTAGAACTCAGAATTCAGAAACTAACTCAGAACTGCATAGCCTCATGGAAACTGAACAACTTGCTCTTGAATGTTGACTGGATAAACAATGAAATGAAGGCCGAAATAAAGATGTTCTTTGAAACCAACGAGAATGAAGACACAACATACCAGAATCTCTGGGACACATTTAAAGCAGTCTCTAGAGGAAAATGTATAGCAATGAGTGACCATATGAGAAGAAAGGAGAGATCAAAAATTGGTACCCTATCATCAAAATTGAAAGAGCTAGAGAAGGAAGATCAAACAAACTCAAAATCTAGCAGAAGACAGGAAATAACTAAGGTCAGAGCAGAACTGAAGGAGATAGAGACACAAAAAACTCTTCAAAAAATCAATAAATCCAGGAGCTGGTTTTTCGAAAAGATCAACAAAATAGACCACTAGCCACATTACTAAAAAAGAAAAGAGAGAATAACCAAATTGATGCAATAAAAATGATAAAGGGGATATCACCACAGATTCCACAGAAATTCAAACCATCATCAGAGATTATTACAAACAACTCTATGCACATAAACTAGTAAACCTGGAAGAAATGGATAAATTCCTGGACACTTGCCTCCCCCCAATCCTAAACCAGGAAGAAGCCGAAACCCTGAATAGACCAATAACAAGGTCTGAAGTTGAGGCAGCAATTGAGAGCCTATCACCCAAAAAAAGCCCAGGTCCAGACAGGTTCACAGCCGAATTCTACCAGACATACAAAGAGGAGTTGGTACCATTCCTTCTGAAACTATTCCAAATAATCCAAAAAGGTGGAATCATTCCTAAATCATTTTACGAGACCAACATCATCCTGATACCAAAACCTGGCAGAGACTCAACAAGAAAAGAAAACTTCAGGTCAATATCCATGATGAACATAGATGCAAAAATCTTCAATAAAATACTGGCAAACCAATTGCAACAGCACATCAAAAAGCTTATCCACCATGATCAAGTAGGATTCATCCCAGGGATGCAAGGCTGGTTCAATATATGCAAGTCCATAAACGTAATTCACCACATAAACAGAACCAAAGACAAAAACCACATGATTATCTCAATTGATGCAGAAAAGGCCTTTGACAAAATTCAACAGCCCTTTTTGCTAAAAACCCTCAATAAACTAGATATCGATGGAATGTATCTCAAAATAATAAAAGCTATTTATGACAAACCAACAGCCAATATCATACTAAATTGGCAAAAACTGGAAGCATTCCCTTTGAAATCTGGCACTAGACAAGGATGCCCTCTCTCACCACTCCTATTCAATATAGTACTGGAATTTCTAGCCAGAGCAATCAGGCAAGAAAAAGAAATAAAAGGTATTCAAATAGGAAAGGAGGAAGTCAAATTGTCTCTATTTGCAGATGACATGATTGTATATCTAGAAGACCCCATTGTCTCAGCCCAAAATCTCCTGAAACTGATAAGCAATTTCAGCAAAGTCTCAGGATACAAAATCAATGTGCGAAAATCACAAGCATTCCTATACACCAATAACAGACTTAAACAGAGCCAAATCAAGAATGAACTGCCATTCACAATTGCTACAAAGAGAATAAAATACCTAGGAATACAGCTAACAAGGAACATAAAGGACCTCTTCAAGGAGAACTACAAACCACTGCTCAACGAAATAAGAGAGGACAAAAACAGATGGAGAAATATTCCATGTTCATGATTAGGAAAAATCAATATTGTGAAAATGGCCATACTGCCCAAAGTAATTTACAGATTCAATGCTATCCCCATCAAGCGACCAATGACCTTCTTCACAGAACTGGAAAAAAACACCTTAAACTTCATATGGAACCAAAAGAGAGCCCGCATAGCCAAGTCAATTCTAAGCAAAAAGAACAAAGCAGGAGGCATCACACTACCGGACTTCAAACTATACTACAAGGCTACAGTAATCAAAACAGCATGGTACTGGTACCAAAACAGAGACATAGACCAATGGAACAGAACAGAGGCCTCAGAGGCAACACAACATACCTACCACCATCCGATCTTTGACAAACCTGACAAAAAGAAGCAATGGGGAAAGGATTCCCTGTTTAATAAATGGTGTTGGGAAAACTGGCTAGCCATGTGCAGAAAGCAGAAACTGGACACCTTACACTAAAATTAACTCCAGATGGATTACAGACCTAACACCATAAAAACCCTAGAAGAAAATCTAGGCAAAACCATTCAGGACAGAGGTGTAGGCAAGGACTCCATGACCAAAACACCAAAAGCATTGGCAACAAAAGCCAAAATAGACAAATGGGACCTAATCAAACTCCACAGCTTCTGTACAGCAAAAGAAACAGTCATAAGAGTGAATCGGCAACCAAAAGAATGGGAAAAAATTTTTGCAGTCTACCCATCTGACAAAGGGCTGATATCCAGAATTTACAAAGAACTAAAACAGATTTACAAGAAAAAAACAAGCCCATTCAAAAGTGGGCAAAGGATATGAACAGACACTTTACAAAAGAAGACACACATGAGGCCAATAAACATATGAAAAAATGCTCATCATCACTGGTCATTAGAGAAATTCAAATCAAAACTACATTGAGATACCATTTCAAGCCAGTTAGAATGGTGATCATTACAAAATCTGGAGACAACAGATGCTGGAGAGGATGTGGAGAAATAGGAACACTTTTACACTGTTGGTGGGAGTGTAAATTAGTTCAACCATTGTGGAAGACAGTGTGGCGATTCCTCAAGGACCTAGAAATAGAAATTCCATTTGACCCAGCAATCCCATTACTGGGTATATATCAAAAGGATTATAAATCGTTCTACTATAAGGACGCATGCACATGAATGTTCATTGCAGCACAGTTTACAATAGCAAAGACCTGGAACCAACCCAAATGGCCATCGATGAGAGACTGGACAGGGAAAATGTGGCACATATACACCATGGAATATTATGCAGCCATCAAAAACGATGAGTTCGTGTCCTTTGTGGGGACATGGATGAACCTGGAAGCCATCATTCTCAGCAAACTGACACAGGAGCAGAAAATCAAACACCACATGTTCTCACTCGTAGGTGGGTGTTGAACAATCAGAACACATGGACACAGGGAGGGGAGCACTACACACTGGGGTCTTTTGGGGGGATATAGGGGAGGGACAGCAGGGGGTGGGGGTTGGGGAGGGGGATGGCATGGGGAGAAATGCCAGATATCAGTGAGGGGGAGGAAGGCAGCAAATCACACTGCCACGTGTATACCTATGCAACAATCTTGCATGTTCTTCACACATACCCCAAAACCTAAAATGCAATTAAAAAAAAAAAAAAAAAGAATTCTCCAGATGACTGTGTCACAGAGTCATACACCATCCCTACAGGCCAGGAAGATGCAGCCGGGAAGAAAGTTGCAGCCCCAGTCCTGGGAATTTGTCTTTCCCCCTTTCCTGGCTGCCCCTGGTATCTGGTGTCAGAAGAGGCTCCCCTGGAAGTAGCTTCTGTTGATCCGAATGGATCCAGATGGTTTCTGCTTCCCTTTATCTTTATTATAGTCTTGTCTCGTACATGGAAAAGGTGAGCCAGTGAGTCCTAAGGATATTTGCTCTACCACTATACTTTGAAACTAAACCTTCTACCATCCCCAATATACAATCCTGGTTGAGTACAGATCAGCTACAGGGTAGTTATGAATTTAAGAATACTATAGTGCCCTTTCCTATTTCCACCATCAGCTTTGAGAATTCCAAAGAAATCAGGCAAATGTTCTTCCCTGCCTCACTCTCATCCACCATTCTTCCTGGCAACCTGGAGACTATCCGCCCCACTCTTCCCCGCTTCCTGTCATGACCCTGCTCCAAAGAGGTCTGTTGGTCTTGTCAGCTTGTGCCAGTCTTCAGACTGCAACAGGGTCTGATATGTTTATCTTTATTTCTCAGTGTCCTTGCCTGTCTGATCCTCCAAAGCCCTCTCCTTACACACCTAGTCTACCCCTAACATCCCCATTTATCTTTAGCATTTGTTCTTCAGGAGCCCTATTCTTTTGCTTCAGTCAGTGATATGGTTTGGTTCTGTGCCCTCACCCAAATCTCATGTTGAATTGTTATCCCCAATGTTTGGGGAGGGACCCAGTGGGAGGTCCCTTGGATCTTGATCATGGGGGCGGATTTGGATCATGGGGCGGATTTCCCCTTTACTGTTCTCGTGATAGCGAGAGAGAGAGAGTTCTCATGAGATCTGACAGTTTAAAAATGTGTAGCATCTCCCTTTCATGCGTTTTCTCTCTCCTGCCGCCGTGTGAAGTTGTGCTTGCTTCCCATTCAGCTTCCAGACATGCCTCCTTTACAGCCTGTAGAACATTTTTATGAGTCAATTAAACCTCTTTTCTCTAAAAATTATCCAGACTCAGGTATGTCTTTATAGTCAGATGAGAAGAAACTAAAGCAGGCTTTCTAAGGGAATCGGCAAAATTGAAAATCGTTTTTTGATGAACAGTGACGTTAGTGGCAGAATAGAAGGAACACGAGAATTTAGAATCAGTCATACCTGGCTTCAGAGCCCAGCTCTGCCACAGCCACATGACCCTGTGGAAGTTACTTAACCTCTCTGAACTTCAATTTATTCATGTGTCTCCTGGCATTTTTTAAAGGTTAAATAGGACATAAATGAAAGTGCTGAGCTTAAGACCTAGCTCAACAAATGACACTTTTAAATTGTGATTGTTACAGCACTAACAGAATTAAGTCAATAAGGAAGATTCCATTTTAGCAAAATTCTCAGCCAAGGTAAGAGGCACTGTCTTCTACTTGCCAAGTCCTAATTTAATAAACAAATCATTTTTATAAGATTGTGAAGGAAAAATTCAGAACACCAGGAGGTTGACATCAACCAGAAGGATTTTTACACGGATTCCTTTCATTTTGTACTCAGTCCTTGGATGGGGGGTTTTCTGTCATAAAAGGCTTTAAAAGGTCTTTTAGTGAGGACTCCTCTGTCTTTAACAAGTCAAGTAAAAAGAGTCTCTTCTACTGTCAACCTCCATGGACCATCCCTGCTCACTATTCCTGAAGGTGAAGTCACCTCCTCTCTCTTTTATCCTGAATAATCGACAATAATATATCCCATTACAGCTTTTAATTTCTCATTTGAAGCAATGAACAGTGGACTTCCTCTATTCTCTAATAGTGATATTGGAAAGTTGCAAAATTATCATCACAAGTTATATAGCCAGACATAGAGACTTTTGAAATATAGTTTATGTTTTCATTTTCTGTCTGTAAGTGTATAACTTGTATATATCATCTCTAGGCATCCTATCCTCTCTTGGTGACAATTTTTTATGTTATCCTTTCCCAAATGAAGGTCAGATTATTGCAGTGTATCAGTCAGAGTCCAACCCAGAGACAGCAACTACTAGTAATTTGAGCAGGAAATTGAATGTAAAGAATTATTAACTACAACAGGGGATTGGCATGATGGAGAACTGATTATTAAGAGGTAAAAAGAACTCTTGGGAATTTAGGAATCACAAAAGGAGGCAGAGCCACGACTATGAGGCTGAGGGAGCACCCAAGGAAGAGGCTTCTTCCCTGAAGCTGAGATGCAGACCTCATGGGAGAGGGGTCACTAGATGACAGAGAAGTTGCTGAGGGGCCGCAGGAGTGGAACTTGCTGCAAATCACCCCTCTGAGGTGCAGGAGAAAGCTAGCCTCAAAAAGGTGCCTCTCCTGGGACCTCACTTCAAAGTCCCATGAGGGGTTAAAGAAGGCAAGCATGGGAAGGTGTCTCAATGGCAGCACTCGGCTGTGAGGCCATTTGGAAGGGGTCAGAGGAATCTTCTGGATGCCTGTGAAGAAAGCTGCTCCCTTCGGGTTGTTGGAGAAGTCTTAGGCAGCAGGTACCTACTGAGAGAACACCAGGACCAAGAAATGTAAGCAACCCCTTGAGGTGGAAACCAGAGTGGGAGAAGAATAGTGAAACATCCTTACATGTAAAAAGGAGCTAGAGGACATCCACGTGGGCATGGGGCACACCTCTCCATGTGCACCCCAGGGAGGCAGCACGCCTCTAGGATCACACTGTCCCATAAGGTGGCCACAAGCCATAAGCATGCAGATCCCTTTACATTTTAAATAATTAAAATAAAAATTAAAGTCAGTTTTTTGGTTGTACTAGCCATATTCCAAGTGCTCAACGTCCAGATGACACTAGTGGCTACCCTCTGAGATAGCCCAGCTCTGGGAGCTGCCCTGCCTGTGGCTCTGTCCATCTGGCCTGGGAGCAGCAGTGTGGTATTGGTTGTGTTTGACCCTAAGACAGTATTGCTGACTTCTCACAATCTTTGTGACACATTCAGGAGATTCAGAATGTCCTGAGTGCTCTGGTGAGAGAACCCAGATATTCTAAAAGAGCTAGTTTTATTTTCTTCAGGAGTCTTGTGTAGTATACTAAATTTGTGACCCTATTACATCTACACTTCCTAAACTGGAATCCCTAACCAGTGTTCCATGCCCAATTTAGATTTTTGAAATATTAGGTTAGGGTTCTTTCTACAAAACAAACAACATCCACATCCTCTATTCATCCTAAATTTCTCCAACTGACCTCCATGGCCATGATCTGTATTGCTTTGCCTGAGAGACTTCTACAAAGCCTGGGAGGCTGTTCTGCCAGTGACAGGCTGGAAGTATAAGAAATTGGGAGTGGCCATTAGCAATAACTGACAGCAGTTGGTGTAAAAATAACACAGCTCCCTCGTCCCTCAGGTAGGATCATACTAAGGCATGCATTTCACATGACCTCCCGAAGTTTCCCCTTGGGGTTAAGCTCTGCTCACTTTCTTGAGAATGCACATTTTATTGGCTTTCTTTCCATCCGTTTATGACTTTCCCACTTCTCTTTTATCATATCCTATATCTCCCAAATAAATTACTTGCCCTGAAACCCTGGTTTCACAATCTGCTGCTAGGAAAACCCAGGCTAAGACACCCTATGTGACTTCTTAACATTTTGACACATTAATGAGCATTATCAGTCCTCAGGAGAGGCGGAGCACATGCAGTAGCTCCCAAATGCGTTGTCACTGGGTCCACCTTTTCATCACATTCCTGTCACATCTCCCTGAACAGTGTTCCATAAAATTCACCTTGGGAAATGCTGGTTTGGCGCAAAAAAGAATGACCTCCAAGCTGATCACTCCGAGAGTCACTCTAAACTAGATATCAGCTTAACAGCATCAGTCCAGTGGGCTGCTGTGGCTTTTGGCTTTATCTTTACAATAATATTAGGAGTTATTCAGAGTCAGAATAGAAACAAAACAGAACACACTTTCCTATCTCATTCAGAGCCATTATGCATCCCTGATAGAGCTCTGTGAGAAGTTCTGCTTAAGAATGGCATCATGCTTGATATGGTTTGGCTGTGTCCCCACCCAAATCTCATCTTGAACTGTAGCTTCCCATTGTGGAAGGGACCCAGTGAGAGGTAACTGAATCACAGGGGCAGATTTTTCCCATGCTGTTCTCATGATAGTGAATAAGTCTCACAAGATCTGATGGTTTTATAAAGGACAATTCCCCTGCACATGCTCTCTTGCCTGCCACCGTGTAAGACATGCCTCTGTTCCTTTGCCTTCTTCCATGATTGTGAGGTCTCCCTAATCATGTGAAACTGTGAGTCCATTAAACCTCTTTTTCTTTATAAATTGCTCAGCCTCAGTTATGTCTTCTTTAACAGTGTGAGAATAGACTAACACAATGTTACTAAGAAGAGTCCAGAGAAGGCAGAACACAAGACCAAAGAGAGAAGGTGGCAGCCACTTGAGAATACAGTGAAAAGTTAGCCTGGCAGTGTTGAGGTGAAAAGTTAGAAAAGTGATAAGCTAGAAATAAATAGTAAATAGCAAAAATGGAATAAATGTCTTTCTTCTTCACATTTCAGAATATTAGGCTTAAAAGACAGCTCTTCATATCTAAAAGAAATATGCCAAAGACAAAATGGACCAATTGTTACCACATACGGAGGGTACTTCATGCAACAGGTGTTATGGGATCTTCCCTCACTTCCTACCTCAAGAGTTAAAAACTGAATATAAAAAAAAAGTGGGGTCTTAAAAAGGTTAACAAATACTGTATGTTCTCACTTATAAGTGGGAGCTAAACATCAAGTATTTATGGACATAAAGGTGGCAATGACAGACACTGGGGCTACTGGGGAGGCAGGACAAGGGCTGAAAAACTTATTGGGTTCTGTGCTCACTACCTGGATGACAGAATCATTTGTACCCCAAACCTCAGCATCATGCAATATAACCACATAAGAAACTTGCACAGGTACTCCCTGAATCTAAAATAAAAGTTGGAAAAGAAAAAAATTAAAAATAAAAAGATTAAGCAAAATTCTGGTCACCAGAGCAATAAAAAACAGTGTTACATGATATAAACTTTGGAATCAAATAGACCTTGGTTGAATAGCTGCCCCGCTATTCAAGGGCACCTATCTGCACTTCAGGTTCCTCATCTATAAAGTTCCTCATCTACAAAAGTAACTACCTTGTAGGACTGTTGTGAGAAATAAACTAACATATATTAAATACCCAGCATAGTGCCTCAATAAGTAGTAACTTTTATTAAGTCCAAAATAAGTTACTGAAGCATTTAGTATGTCTTGGTTATATTGTTCCCACAGTCTACTCTGACCAGTTTTAGGGAAAATAACTAAGGACAGGACCCAGGGGTGAATGGACCAGGGCAGGACAGGGCCCACCTGGGAAGAGCAAAGCCCAGCCTATTCCCTGCAGCTCCCACAGCAAACTCACGGAGGCCTAGCTCTCCCCTGTCCGGCAAGACCAGATTGGCTGCTGCATTTCTATTGCAAAGGGTTTCAATCTTTCTTCAGTGCCCATAAATATCTCCAGACTTTAGATTTTTTGACGCTTTCTCAGTCCTACAAAATCAAACAAAAGCCAGGATGCTGAATGCAGTTTTCTCAGTCTATAGGAACATTACTGAGCATCCCAACCATCCCCCAGTAAAAGCCTCTCTGATCCCATCTTTGCTTCCAGCCACCTTCCAGTTTTTCACTCCCTTTTTATCAGTCCATTCTCACACCACTAACAAAGACATACCCAAGACTGGGTAATTTATAAAGAAAATAGGTTTAATTGACTCACAGTTCTGCAGAGCTAAGGAGGCCTCAGGAAACTTACAATCCTGGTGGATGAAGAAGCAAACACATCCTTCTTCACATGGTGCCAGGAAGGGGAAGTACCAAGGAAAAAAGAGGAAAGTCCCTTATAAAACCACTAGATTTGTGAGAACTCACTCACTATCACGAGAACAGTATGAGGGTAACCACCCTGTGATTCAATTACCTCCCACTAAGTCTCTCCCAAAATACATGGGCATTATGGAAACTACAATTCAAGATGAGATTTGGTTGGGAACACAGTGAAACCATATCACCCTTCTCAGTACAACTTCTTGCAAGAGTCACTCACACCGTTTCTAACCCTCTCCTCTGGTCCTCTCTTGAGTCCACTGCAATCCAGCCTGCCCCCACCCCTACTATTGGCAAACCCAATGTTCACTTCTCAGTTTGTTCCTACTGCCACTGACCTACCAGCAGTGTCCCAGGACAGAGTGCTCTCTGCTCCTCCTACATCACCAGCCCCTTGTCAGCCCCAGCTGCTCCTCATCAGGCCTCTCCTCTTCCATACCCGCCTCACTCCCTTAGTGACCTCATCCATGGCTTTCAGTATCCTCTTCAAGGTTTTCTAATATGTCCCGATAAGCTGTCAGGTCTCAAAGGTAGCTCACCAGTGTGGACTTCTGCCATGAAAATAATCCAAAATCCCTCTTTTGTCCTGTCTATGCCTTGCTTCCTTTTGTTAGAGAGACAAAACATTTCCAATGGATCAGGTCTTTTCTTGGGTCAAGGATGGACACTGACAACAATCCCACATAGATCCATTTATAAACTGGCCTGTTGCTTGTGGAACATCTTTTATCCTCTTCGAGGTTTTCTAACATGACCTCATGCCATGTGACATTTTCACTTGTTACAAGACCCTGGACATTTCTTAAGCTGTCTCATTTGGGATTCTCATCTGTACCTTGGCTCGTCAACATTTCACCAACAGGCCCAGTATATAGTTATAAAGAACATTTTAATCACTTCAAATAGTAGAAGCTAGAATACAGGGCACAATATTGAACAACAGTGAGGCACACATTTTATTTGTTCTCCCAGAGTTTCCCCTTGGGGTTAAGTAACGGTGACCCACTGCAATCACTAAGTTGGTAATGCACACTTTCACAAAGTACAGATTTTTAAGATCCTCTATTATATAATATAATCCAAGGGTTTTTTTTAGAAGTATTGTCCAGCAGCAGTGTAGATGGACAGAGAGACTGATCAGTGTGCCTCCCTATAATTTAAATCTCACATGACTGACTTTTAAAACCCCATCTAACTCAAAAATGTTAAGTATGTAGGCTCTGGGATATGTTTTATTTTTATCTCAGAACTGTATCTTCTCCCCAAAAATTGTATTTAAGTGGTTATTTCCTTTTAATTTTTGGAATGAAGACACTGCCTTTCGGCCAAATGCAGTGGCTCCTGCCTGTAATCTCAGCATTTTGGGAAGCCAAGGCCAGAGGATCACTTGAGGTCAGGAGTTCAAGACCAACCTGAACAACACAGTGAGACGCTATCTCTTTAAAAACAATTAGCTAGGGGTTATTGCTTGCGCCTGTAGTGCTAGCTACTCAGGAGGCTGAGGCAGGAGGATCCCTTGAGCCCAGGAGTTTGATTATAGTTTGAGCTATAATCATGTCACTGCACTCCAGACTGAGTGAAAGGAAGCGACTCTGTCTCAAAAAAAAATACTTTTCCTAGAAAGAATATGAACCTGAATTTTGAGGCAAAACAAGTCTCACTAGCAAATGCAATTGAGAAAGTATATTGGCTCTTATATATAATTTCTCTCCTGTAAACAGACTATAAAATAACTGAAGCACATATGTTGGGGTTAGGGGTCTGGTTCCTTTCTCTCTGAAGTGAGTATAGTAGTCCCAGAAAATGAGAACAATTACCAGATAGAAGACTCTAATTTTAAACCAAATACAAGGTTGAAGGATTGCTAATACCGTCAGAATTTCTGATGAAACAAACATCTAAGAAGTTCACCAGAAAACAGAAGTAGGGCACCTTGCTTTTTAACACTTTCCACACTTTCCTTTGTGCATCTTCTTAGTTTGGATATACAGTCATACATTGCTTAACAACAGGGATATGTTCTGGAAAGACATCATTAGGCAATTTCACCATTGTACAAGCATCATGGCCTGTATTCACACAAACCTAGATGGGACAGCCTGCTGTACACCTAATCTATATGGTACAGCCTATGGCTGCTAGGCTACAAACCTGTACAGCATGTGACTGTACTGGATGCTGTGTGCAGTTATAACACAATAGTAAGTATTTGTGTATCTAAACACATCATACAAAGGGTAAAGTAAAAATAGGGTATTATGATCTCATGGGACCACCGTTGGATATGCAGTCTATTGTTGCCCTAAATGTTGTTATACACGCATGACTGTATGTGAAGGAAGACTGTCCTGCTCCTTACCTCTCACTTCTTATGGTGATCCCTTGCCTCCACTGCTGGCCACAGCAAGGAGCTCGACCCACAGCCCAGGCCTCATCCTGTAGCCCCCTTAGGGAAATCCCTCTACCCACCCCCTCCTTCAGTGGATAATGGAGCTTCATTTTGAACATTGAGATTGTGATATACAAGTATAGGAGCTTTAAAGTGAAGTAAGGAGAAACACCATAAAAAGAAAACAGTTTTGAGCATCCCAAAAGAATCTCTGCAGAACGCTAAGCAAGTGTGCAAAAGAAATTTCTACAGACTAAAATGCTCTGTGGTCACCATCTTGAAATTCTTTTTTTTCTTTTTTTTTTTTTTGGAGATGGAGTCTCACTCTGTCCCCCAAGCTATAGTACAATGGTGCCATCTCAACTCACTGTGACCTCCACCTCCTGGGTTCCAGCAATTCTCTGCCTCAGCCTCCCAAATAACTGGGATTACAGGCACTCACCACCACACCCAGCTAATGTTTTGTATTTTTTAGTAGAGACAGGGGTTTCACCATATTGGCCAGGCTGGTCTTGAACTCCTGACCTCACAATCTGCCCACCTCAGCCTCCCAAAGTGCTGGGATTATAGGTGTGACCCACCACGCCCAGCCAAAATTTTTAACAATTTTTTAACAAGCAGCTCCATATTTTCATTTTGCCCTGGATCCCACAGATTCTGTAGTCCTTCCTGATAAGGTCTTCCCATATTGGCAACACCTCTAAACAACCAGAGGACATACTTTGGAAGAGATGTGGTAAAAGAACTGGAATCAGCAAAAACTCCCAGGTGGGATATATTACCTCTCCTGCTTTCAAAATTTATCTTTCAGGTTGTCTGAATTTTTTCACTTCACTTTGTCAAATGGTCTGAAATGTTTTTCCATTGGAAAAAAAAATGGTGACGAAAGGAAAGGAGAGGAGAAAAATTCTCTTTTCTAAAGAATAGCACTATAAACACACAAGGATATCAGCCATCCAGACAACAGTGTGAATTAATTTAATCTACCCACTTGTCTTCCTCCTCCTGGCTGAGATCAGCTGCAACATTATGACTAGGTGGGGAGAGGGAAGCAGGACAAGTGGTCTGGAGCAGGGGCTCCCAGTCACAGAGATGCCACAGTTGCACCTCAGGGTATCAGTTAGGACACTGACGTTGGAGAGTGAGAGGAGAGTGCCCCAGGAGGCAGATGAGACATGCAGAGAAGGAGTCAGAACATGCTAATGACACACTTAGCCTGCTCCATTCCAGAAATTTGCCCAGGGTAGGTGAATGCCAAGGACAAGTCAAGATCCCTTTCCTTTTCTGCATGCCATGAGTTCTATTCCATAATGAATTATAGAATTAATTAACATGAGCAATTTAGCTACATTGTGTCCCAAAGACATTTACAAACAGGCCTAGCACAGTGCATACACAGCAGGTTTTCTAAGCGTAACAAATGCCCTTCTAATACCAAAATGCTGCTTTATGAATTAATGTTTAGGACACTCCCATCCAAAGATTAGATATAACCTGAATCCTATTGCACTGATGCATATAATGAAGGTAAATACCAGAGATATATTCCTACAAATAAATTTATTTTTAATGTGCATCCATCCTTTCCACAAATACACTTAATTAGTAAAATAAATGAAACAATAACTTTCGGCATCACTTGCCAAGAATGTTGAAGATTGAAATTGCATGATTAAATCTTTTAACTTAGAATGTAACGGGCACTTTTCTTCCAAAAACTCTAAGTTCCTAATTCATCCTTATGTGAAATAACGGATGAATTTCCATATTTCCACGGAAACCAACAGGAGTCACTTACCCATTTGACAGGTGAATGCACAAGCCCATAGTGGAACACAGTTCCCAGACTAACACTTTTCTCTCTCTGCTGCCCTAGGTATCCATGATCACCAGCACACAGCCCTGTGTAGCCCACAAAGTCTTTTTCCCTGTTTCTCCCTGCACACCAGCCAGCAGCAGGTAAAATGTACAATACACCATCCATGGGCTCCGAATGCCTTTTTTCTAATCCTGATGACAGTCATTGAAATCGGCCCAATTTTGCAGATGGGAAAACTGAAGTTCAATGAAGTAAGGAGTTCACTCAAAGTCACCAAGCAAGCTAATAGTCATGTTGGACTCTCCAGCAGCTACTGTGCTGCTTGGGAGAGTAGGTAGTGGATGAAGGCAGTTGGGAGAAGGCAGAAGCGGAAACGAACATTGAAGACTCACTGCCCACTTTATAACTTACCTCTCAGTCAGGCTAGGTACCAACCTAGGTGGACAGGAGGAGGCTCCCACTTCACCCATGACGATCTCAGGCCCAGAACACAGCCTGTGTATCGCCTTTACAGCAGAAGCTGTATCCCACCCTCATGACCAAGCCTGCAATCTGTCATTGTATCTCCACCGCGATCACCACAGAGACTTTGCATTAAGTGCCACAGACTGCAAGGGCTAGACTGAAGATGACAGTTCAGGAGCTGCAGCTGTTACTAGCATTGTGAAGGTGATGCTGTGGGTGACCATGGGCAAAGAGAACAAGAGGGTCTCTTTTCTTCAGTGCTTTCTCTTGGTTGTTTTTTTTTTTTTTTTCATCATTTTGCCTGTGCCCCAGCAGCTCTAAAGATGTCCCAAAATATCCCTTTGGATCATATCTTATGAACATTTAAATATTACCTATTTTATGGCCCTAGGCATTCCAACAAATATCAATGTACGGCATGCTTTTTTTTTTTTTTTTTTTTTTTTGAGGCAGTTTTACTCTGTCACTCAGTCTGGAGTGTGGTGGCACAATTTTACCTCGCTGCAACCTCCACCTCCTGGGTTAAAGAGATTCTCCTGCCTCAGAGTCCCAAGTAGCTGGGGTTACAAGCAAGCACCACCACACCTGGCTAATTTGTTTATTTTTAGTAGAGATGGAGTTTCACCATGTTTGGTCAGGCTGGGCTCAAACTCCTGGCTTCAAGTGATCCGCCCACCTCAGCCTCCCAAAGTGCTGGGATTACAGGCGTGTACCATCGTGCCTGGCCAGCATTCTTTATTAACTAAGCTTTGCCACAAGAATGACATTGAATGTGAAATTAACATAAAGTCATAAGAATGTAAATCACTGACATACATAAATGTTCTCAATTTCACTTTTCTCTTTTTTAAAAAAAATAACTTATGGGCCAGGCGCCCTGGCTCACACCTGTAATCTCAGCACTTTGGGAGGCTGAGGTGGGTGAATCACCTGAGGTCAGGAGTTCAAGACCAGCCTGGACAACATGGCAAAACCTCGTCTCTACTAAAAATACAAAAATTAGCCCGGCATCGTAGCATGCACCTGTAATCCCAGCTACTCAGGAGGCTGAGGCAGGAGAACAGCTTGAACCCGGGAGGCTGAGGTTGCAGTGAGCCAAGATCATGCTGCTGCACTCCAGCCTGGACAACAGAGTGAGACTGTCTCAAGAATAATAATAATAACTTATGTATTTTCTTCTGTGTTGCTACCCAAAGTCTCATTGGTGACAATGATTCTCAAATCTGACAGCACATTCAACTCACCTATGGATCTTTTACACAGCATGGTACCTAAGCCCCAGCCTAGACCAACTGAATCAGGCAGGGCAAGGCCTGGATGTTGTTTAAAACTTCCTGGATGATTCAAATAAGTTTCTAAGACTGAGACATTTTAGGGTAGTTGGAATCACCTGGGGATAATTTTAAAGTACTGATGCCTGGGCCACCCTTACCCATGGGGTTTCCATGTACTTGGTCTGTGATGAGCCTCTGAAAAGCTCCCCAGGTGACTCTAATTTGCAGCCAAGTTTGAGAACCACTGCAGAGCACAAAGAAAAAATATTCAATAGGAAAAGATGAGAAATTAAAGAGCGAAAAAAGTAAGAAACAAAACTATTCACACTTCTCTGAGCAGTTGGAATCCAACACTTCTGCCTCCATTCTGTTCATCTTCCAAACATAAGCATTAGCGGAGGTAAAGGTTGCTTCTCACACATCCTCAGGCTGCCTCCTTTCTGTTCCCTTCAAGACTTCCTGCTGAGCTCTTAAAAGCATGGACTTGGAAACAAACAACCTTGGGTTACAGTCCCAGCTGGGTGACTCAGACAATGTACTTACCTCCCTGTCTCAGTCTCCTCCTATGTAAAGTGATTACCAAAGAGCTGACACTTCTTACTCAGTAAACCCTTGCTGTTCTAATTACTGGTGGTCTTTCTTAGACTCTGTGAGGCAAGAGAATAGGATCTGGAGGCAGGGAATCTAAGGCTGTCTAAGGCTGATTCACACTGACTTCCTAGAACTAAATCAAAAGAAAAACCCCAACTTTCCACACCTAAATAACAAAACGACTAGGGGCTACTCCTTTTGCAAACCAACAATCCCCTTTCTGCGTGGAAGGTGGAAAATTGAAAGTAAGTACCTCTGATTGGTCATGAAAAGAACCAATCAGATATTTGCATAGGAGTGTAACTTTGTAACTTCACTTCAGCCTCTGATTGGATGCTTTCCGCAACCAATCAGACTGATCGTGGTTCACTATATTTGCATGAGATATACACCAAGTGGCCAATGGAAAACCTCTAGAGGGTATTTGTACCCCAGTAGATCCTCCTGTAGCCATGGCCCTTGAGCTGCTGCTCTGGCAGCTCCCACCCTATGAAGTGTACTTTCACTTTCAATAAATTTCTGCTTTCCTTGCTTCATTCTTTCCTTGCTTTGGTGTGCGTTTTGTCCAATTCTTTGTTCAAAATTGCAAGAACCTGGACAACTTGCATTTAAGACCCTCTACTGGTGACACTTGTTGGTAATAACTAATAATGATAATTAAAACAAATACGCTTATGATGTTCTAGATCCTGTTCTAAATGCTTTACATATATTAACTCATGTAATTCTCACAATCGCCCACAACTCTCAGCAGTCACAAACTTTGGCAAAAACTAATGTGATCCTTGATCATTGGAAGAATCCATCCACCCTCTCCCAACAGTCAGGGGGAGCCCAGCACCACCTTCTCTTTGTAGGCTTAACATCTGTCTAAGCAATTTTACCTGTGTCTTTTCCATTTGTTTAAAGGCTTCAACAAAATTATTTGTTTAAAGGCCCAGACACGGTGCTCAGCACCTAAGACTTTCAGACAATATTTCTTTCCCTGTCATCTTTAATGAGTTTGAGTTCTCAAGTCCCTTGGGGATTATTTTCTCCTGAGCAATGTGCCTGCAGTGCTAAGTTCACAGCCCAGTGAACAGCAGTGCCTTCTGTTCTGGCCCCCAGATTGGCCTGTGGGTTGGCCTACAAGTCCAGTGCTGGGAAATGACAGCAGCTGTCAGGCATGAAGGAAGCACATCCAGAAGGGACCACCACTCCTCAGAGAGACATCATTGCCCTGATGAGCTGGCATTGGAATGTCATCTCCTTACCACCCCATCCACCCATTGACCCCACATGTGAGCTAAGTGATTTCATTCCACCATTCATTCTTATCCACAGTCTATAGAGCACTGTACTTCCCCTGAGTTTGCATCCAACCCAGCACACATTTCAAACCCTTCCTCCAGACCCCCCTGAACCTCCCATTTAGCCTTGTTGGTTCCTTCAAAGTCACCCCTGCTTTGATGTGCATCCATGCCAAGAATTACCAGTAATGTCTGTATCTTACTACTTCCTGATTGCCCAAACCTTTTACATAGCTTCCTAAAAGCCAACTTTTAAGGTATTGTTCAGCAATATCACCACTTCTGAATCATCCACTAACTTCCCTTATTAATGGCTCTGCTTTCTGCCTGGTACTATCTGTCAGCATCATTTTTGATGTTTTCGTGTCCCCTTATTTTTAAGCCACGCAGTTTATAAAACAAGTTCATCTAAGTATGGGTAAGAACAATTTCCTCCCTTCAAGAAACATAAGAAGGAAAGTGTATGTAGAAAACCTTTCCGATTATGTTGGGGGATTAGAGGTGGGTTCTGAAGATGTTGTGGAACGCTGTTTCCCCATGGTTTCCAGGATAGTTTTCAGGAATCCTTTTTTATAGAATAGTCAAAGGGAGCCCCACTGAGTCATCTGTAGGATTACTATTCAGTGAGAAGAATTCATGATCTGGGGTCTAACTATGTGGGCTGGGATTCTGAACTTCATCAGGTAGTTCTGAACCCGTGTCAGGTAGCTGTGTATGTAGCCTTAGGCTGTACTTCATATTCCTGACCTCAGTTTCCCCTTCCATAAAGTGAAGACAATAGGATTGTTGTGTAAATTAAAGGAGATAAGCATTTTAAAGACCTGGCGCATAGTAAATACTTGCCGTGGTTTTTATTATCATCTTCATTATCTTTATTAGGAACAGACTTCTATTCTTCTCCAGCCTGCATCAAAAACTGAGAGCTAGAAAACACATCTGTGAATAGGTAGGCAGGACTAGATAGGCACTGATATTCTCCGACTCTGTGGTCAGTGGGCATGCAGGAGGCAGCAGAGCCCCACCCCTGGCATTTCTGGCCCTCTCCCAACCCATTTTCCCCTTCCTGCTACCTCTCTCCTTCCTCAGCCTGTGTTGATGACAGCGGAGAGTTTCGGCGCGTGCAGTTTGGCCCAGCATCTATCTCCTTAACCCTGCTCCTCTTCCCCTCCTTTGTTTCCTGAAGGTGCTGCTGTAGACTCAGATGAGCTGCTGGCAGCTCAGTGAGGAAGCACTCAGAGCTCGTTTTTTCCCCCTTATCATATGAATTATGTTAAAGACTAAAAAATGCCAGGATGCACCCTAAACTAGTAACAGCAGTTGGAGGCGTGGGGGTAGCAGGGAGAGAAGGAGGTGGTTGAGAATGTACGTTTTTTGTTTATTTTATTTTATATAATTGTAAGCATTGTGATTACAGGTAACATTTGCCTTCTTTTTAGCGTTTTTTCATTATTCAAATATTTTAATCTGATTCATGCCGTTTGAAGATTAAAGAAAAGAATAATAAAAAATTTATCATTCCAATTAAATGAATTTTTCTCTGAGTTAGGAATTCCACACCAGTAATGCTTGTTTCATTTCGGTTCTATAGAATGAATAACCCATGCCATGTTTTTGATCCTTACAAGATGGTAGAGGAAATTCACTGCTATGCACGAGAAAGGCCAACAGAGAGTCTGAAAGAGAGGATGAGGTGATCCTTCAATGGAAAGAAGCAAGTGCCAGCCAGGGTTTGGCCTGCAGGTCTCCTGCATTCCTCCTTCAACACCCTGTATTCTGGAAGAATCCTTGCATTCATCTTCTAAGCTTACTCTGCAGTCATCTTTTGTAGTCAGGGTATAGTTAAAAAGAGATTTACCTCCTTGATATTTGACACATGGGCTCACCTATTGATGCTGAGTGATAGATACACACATGGAGACCAAAGCAATGTTCTTTGTGTTCACTATTAGGCGCCCAGTGATGCTTTTGAAAGGACTGCAGTGCTAATGGGTGGAGGCTATTTCTGCAAACAGTGCTCTGTGTATTCTTAAATCCAGCTTCGTACCTAGGTAAGCTCCTATTGAAAACATGAGGTCTAAGTTTATCTCAATCCATGTGTTGCCAAACTTTCTGCCAAACATTGCCATAAACACATTTCTCTGAATCCTAAATTCATTCCCATCAACTAAATATGTGCTTAGCATTGTCATTGTATTTTAATTTAAAAGAGTCTAAACCAAGTATAAATGGGTAAACCTTTTGGGGGGCAATTCAGCAAGACCTACCAAAATTCATTTTACTTCTATAAATTTACTTGCCTGTGTGCAGAAACATATGCACATATCTACGTATTGTAACATTCTTTGTTAACAGACTCACTGAAAGCAACACAAGTCTATTTTTAGAAGACTGGTTAAATATTGTACATCCACACAATGGAATATGTGGTGTCATTAAAAAGAATGAGGTATATCTCTAAATACTGGCGATAAAGATGTCTAAGACACATTATCAAGGGGAAATAAAAGAGGTCCATTCTGTGTAGGAGAAGCCTACTTACATAAGCAGAAAAATAATTTGTTGATATGCTCACATAGACATTAAAAATGTAGAAAATATTTGAAAATCTTTGATTTCATATAGTACCTTCTAATATAAGGCTATGATGTGCCAAGCATTGTTTTAAGCTCTTTACAGATATCAACTCATTTAATGCTCATGAGAACCTCTGGTGTAGGTGCTATTGCTATTCCCACATTTCGATAAGGAATGGGAAGGCAGAGAGCTCGAGGCCACACCCTGAAAGCCAGTGCTGGCTGCAGCAGATAGTTTGACCTGTACAGTCTGGCCCAGCATGTTCCTCTTTCTAGTACTGCTTTATATTTTTTTAAATAAGCAGCTATTGCTTTTATTTAAAATTTCAAGAATTAACAGAAAAACAGAATCTAAACCCATTTGGGGCATATCAGTTGCCATTATAAAGCATTCATATGCATTGCTGCCTCAGGTTCAGGTTTTGAGGACAGGATTCAAAAATGTTGTCTTTTAAGTGACAGGGAAAGCAGAATTTGCTCCAACTCTTGATGCTTCCTGAAATCTAGCTCAAGAGAGAAAGTTGGTTTTAGAGATCCTGTTTTTCAGACATGCTTCTATGAAATCTTGAGGACCCAAGAGTACACACCTTAAGCAGAGGAGCTCTCTAAATAGACCCCAATTCAACAAGGAGGCCAAGGAGTAGATTGGAAGAAGTGAAAAGCTGTGTTGACTGTAGATACCCAAGAGTCATGGAGAGCTTAGGAATGGCATAGCAATTACCCTCCCCTCTAAGGTAGACACTTCAATTGTTGGAAACCCCTCACAGCTCACCTCCTGTTGGTGATTTGGGCATTAACCAGCTGGAGGGTTATTTTTGCTGTTCCACTTAGCTGAGTGTTTCACACATGAAGGTTTATTAGAAGTACTTGAAATGTATACAAGGGTGTGGGGAACAAAGAAGAAAACGTAATTATCTGGAAAACAGAAAGAGAGCAAGTTTCATGATCTGACTGAGGAAGGAAAACAGCAACATGCATATATAGAAAGAAGCCTCCCAAATAAACATAAGCCACATACATATATAGAAAGAAACAGACAAAAGTGCAAGAGTGGGGAAGGGAATCCCAAGGACACTCTGGTCCAGTCTGCCGGGGAGGGTAACCATAACAGCCACAAATTTTAGTTGCAAATAACAAGAACTAGGCCAAGGGAGCTTAAGGAAAAGGTGGTGAGTGCAGTGTTACAAGGGCAGATCAGTGTCTCACAGAAGCCAGCCGCCGCTTACAGCCAGGTAGGAGCAGAACTGGAAACTGAAAATCTGGAGGCACCCTGGGAGCAAAATTTTCAGACATGCCAAAACCTTAGTCTGTGGAGCTCCTTGACCCCACCTACATGGCAGGAGGAAGCAGTGTTTCCATTTGGTTGTCTTCCCCAAGCTTTAGTGGTTGGCTTCCAAAAATCAAGAGACCATTCCAACATCTACAGCAAGTTGGCAGTGCCCTTGGCTCCCTGGATTATTTTGCAATCTGCTGCTCACACCTCTTAGCCTTCTTGACAGAACGAAAGGGAGAGACAGCATTTCCTTTTCTCTGTATGATGCCAACTTCTTTTCTACCCTCATTTTTATCTTCCTTTTTTCTTCTTCTATGACATTTCTTTGGCTGGCCAGAAAATTACTTAACGGTCTCCCTTATGGCATCTTTTGCCCCCTCCCCCAGCCATGAAGCACTCCCATGGTACATTTCTGGAGATGTTCATTGATTGCTCAGAATGGAGTAATTCTCTGGTCTGCATCTAAGCTCAATGCACACACAGCAGCAGCTCCCAGGGTCTACAGAACGGCAAATAGCAGGGTCTAGAAACCTGAGACTGCAAATCTCATCTCAGGATTACTAGTTTTCAAACAAGGAACTGTCTTGATTTGGTTTCTACTGAAAGCAGACCCTGAGATGAGGACCCAGTGCAGGTGGTTTATTTGGGAGGTGAGCCTAGGAAGCAGGAACAGGGGAATGTGAGAGAGAAAGGGAAAAATTTCATTGCAGAGTATTTTATTGAGTCATCTCTGTAGGCAACAAGGGCTCCACTCTGCTGGGGACCTTTGGGAAGTGTTCTGATTCTTCCCCTAATTATCAGCCTGAAGCTCTATGCACTCATTCCAATCATCTTCTGTTGAAGATGTTTGTGTCCCGGTGTCTGTATTCCTCTTCACTTCCTAGTAGCTCCTGTGCATCGGCCAAGAGGGCTCCCAAGATTTTGAAGAAGGTCCTTGTGGCAGAGGAAAAAAAGAAAGCCAGGCTTGGAGCAAGATGCTGTCAGCAGAAGGGAAATCCGACCCTGCAGGGAACAGCCCACTGCATCGAGCCAAATTCAAGGGTAGGCTAGGAGAATGTAACACATAACCCACCTAGGATATGTTTTTAATTGCTCAAAGTAATATGTACACATGGTTAAAAAACTCAAATATAGAAGAGAATATAGAAAAAGCAGCAATCTCCAGCTCCACTCAGCCCTATACCAAATTCCATTACCCAGAGCCAACCACATGTAACTGCTACTAGATTTTCTTATGTCTAATGCCCCGTTTCTTATTCCTCCTCAAAAGAAATACACTGTAAAATCATCCATCCTCTCCATATCAAGGATTTCTCATGAAGTTTTGGTTTTTGATCCTAATCTACCTTTTCACCCAATGAATCATAGATAAGAAACTGTATAAGGAATTTAACTCCAGAAAATTAGCTCTTTTCTAAAGTATAGACATTTATACTTCATCAGGGATGCTCTTAGCGCTGGGCTCTTCAACACAGGCATTCCTTGGAGATATTATTGTAGGTTCGGTTCCAGATCACCACAATAAGACAGATATAGCAGTAAAGCAAGTCACACGAATATTTTGGTTATCCAGTTCACATAAAAGTTATGTTTACACTGTGCTTAATAGACTATAATCTATTAAGTGTGCAATAGTATTGTGTCTAGGAAAATGTTCAGACCCTAATTGAAAAATGCTTTTGCTGAAAAATACTAATGATGGTCTGAGGCTTCCGCAACTTTTAATCTTTCTGCTGGTGGAGGTCCTTTCCTTGATGTTATGGGTCTTGACCCGGATTAGGCTCTGGTTTATGGAAATGCTATGGCTGATCTGATCTATTTAGACTATTGAAACCTTATTCATATCAGCAATGGGACTATTTCACTTTCTTATCCTTCATGTATTTGCTGAAGTAGACTTTTAGTTTTCTTCAAGAACTCTTCCTTTGCATTTACACTTTGGCTGTTTGGCTCAAGAGGCCTAACTTTCAGCCTGTCTTGGCTTTCAACATGCCTTCCTCACTAAGCTTACTCATTTCTAGCTTTTGATTTAAAGAAACACCTGAGTCTTCCCTTCACTTGAACAGTTTGAAGCCATTGCAAGGTTCTTAACTGGCCTAATTTTAATATTGTTCTGCCTCAGGGTATAGGAAAGCCCAAGGAGAGAAAGAGATGGGGGAGCTGCTGGTTGGTGCGGCAATTGGAACACACACACATTTATTAAGTTTGCCATCTTCTATGGGCAGGGTTCATGGTGCTCTAAAATAATTACAATAGTAACACCAAAGTTCACAGATCACAGATCACCATAACGGATATAATAATAATGAAAACGTTTGAAATACTAAGAGAATTACTAAAACATAATGCAGAAACGTGAAGTAAGCACATGCTACTGAGAAAATGGGACCAACAAATTTGCTGGATGTAGGGTTGCCACAGACCTTCAATTGGTAAGGATTCCACATCTGCACAGAACAATAAGGTGAAGCACAATAAAACGAGGTGTACCAGTATAAGCAGTCAAGACCGCAGTCTATGGGAAATACTTGGAGTCACACCATTTTATTTCCATGCCTGCGATGATGGCAGGAAACACATAGTCATGGCCATGCAGGAGAAAAATCCTAAAACTGGAAGTAAATGGAATTATAAGTCTGAAAATTGGTGCTATGGACAAGGAAAGTTGCTTTGGGTAAATACTGATTCCAACAAGAATTAAATTTCTGAAAACCCTACATCCAACACAAGAAGTTACCTTGGAATGTGGTGGGCTTCCTGCAAAGACTCAGAACTTCTCCTTGCCAGTGTAGGTAGAGAATGTCATTTAACTATGTAACAGAAGTACTTGTCTAAGGCAGCCATGTACCCTGGATTTGCTTGGGCAAGCACAATGACAGATATTCTACCCAAGTGGCTCCATAGGATACTTGTTAGATCACATTTGGATAACACAAGCCATCCCCTGATAAAAAGAGCTATGAATCTAGCCCTAGAGTACGAGAAGGCCAGCAGCCATGGAACCAGCTGTCTTGCCACATGTCTCAACATCGACACTACTTATCAGCATGACCCTCAGCAAGTCACTCAGCCTGTCTGTGCCTTGGGTTACTCATCAGTACATGAGGGGTACTAAAAGGGTGTACTTCAAAAGATCGTTTTAAAGATTCAATGAGATAGCATAGTGTTTCTCCATTCATCTGTGGTGAAAGAACATATTTCTAAAATTTTCAACTTGTTGTGGATGCACACTCTTACAAATGCAAAAAAAAAAAAAATTACCAGTTGCATAGCAGTAACAAATACAAGTTTCTAAATACATACTCCTGGTTTTTCTACTTATCATGTCTTAAATTTGTAACAAACTGTTGTCAGTCTGCACTGGCTCCTGGACCACACTTTGAGCAACACGGCAATCACATATTTAAAGGGTTTGGCGTGGTTTCTGGCATACAGTAAGAGCTCAGTAAATGTTGGCTTTTATAATTATTATTGACTGATGTGTCCATTTTATGGTAAACGCTTTTATTGATGGGAACTGCGTTGTCAGGACCTGTCTCAGGCTGAGCTTACTAGAGCTGAGCCACTAGAGCAGCAAGTTAAAAGCAATGCACCAAAATGAAAGCAAGAGTAAAGCCTTTATTCACATACTGCGATGATAAAAGCAAGAGGCTAAAACCAGATAAAGCTGCCGTCTCTCCCTGTTCCGTTTCCCCATGGAACAGTGCACCTGTTGAGGATCAGATGGATCTCTGAAGGTGGGGTGGGGGTGGTGTTTCACTGAATAAGAAGCCCAGAACAAAAGGCCTTTGCAGTTCTATAGACCTGGGGTCCAGAGGAGAAGAGAGGGCTAGAAGTGGAAAAGTTACTGGACACTGAGTCAGTCAGAGTGAGGAAAATATCTTCAAGGTTTCCAGAGAAGGAGACACCTTTCCCAGTGGTGGAAAAGCCTGGCTAGGAAATCACTGTGCATAAGAACATGACCAGCCAGCAGGCAGGACTCTGACCACAGATCTCTTCAAAGACTGCAGTGCATTTTCTGTGCACCAAGTCTGTGTGGGAAGGGCAGGTTTCCCCCAGAAGACTGCCAGGGAAAGCCTTTGTCATTGCCTATGGTAAAGCCTGAATATTCACACATAGATTTTTTTTCCCCAGGAGCTGGTCTCCGAACATGTAGCCAAAGCAACTTCCTAAGAGCGGGCAAAATCCAAATGACAAATATCTGCCCTTCCATGTGGCCTTTTTTAAAGAAATATTCTGTCTCAATGAATGACCTCATTTGAGAAAGCCTTTAGTAACTGAGGTGTTTGCAGATCAATAAATAGTATCATTTAGGAAGTCCAACTCAAGAACAGATGCAAAGTCTATGAATAATTTGACTAAAATGAAGGATCTTTTTTTGAAATGCATAAGAAGACAGGTGACACAGCAAAATTCAACTTTTTCTTCATTTCTAAGGAATATTGCTTAAAAACCATTCCATGAACCACAGACTTGGTTATGATAACTTTTCACATAATATTTCAAATTACTTGAGTAGGAAAATATACACACAGTCACAGAAGTCTCATTAGCTCTGCTCAGTAGATTTATTCGAGCTGATTATATCAATGCATCAATGCTCACATCTTTTAGTCGCCTCTTACTCTTATGATCAAGACATTATTATTTCTTTCTTTTTTTCCCCATTTATTTATTTTATTGCATTTTAGGTTTTGGGGTACATGTGAAGAACATGCAAGATTGTTGCATAGGTACACACGTGGCAGTGTGATTTGCTGCCTTCCTCCCCATCACCCACATCTGGCATCTCTCCCCTTGCTATCTCTCCCCAGCTCCCCACCCCCCACCGTCCCTCCCCTATTTCCCCCCCAGCTGACCCCAGTGTGTAGTGCTCCCCTCCCTGTGTCCATGTGTTCTCATTGTTCAACACCTTTCTTTTTGTTTTTTGAGACAGTGTCTTGCTCTGTCACCCAGACTGGAGTGCAGTGGCACAATCTCAGCTCACCGAAACCAACCTCCCCACCCCTCACAAGCTCCACCCTGGGTCTAAGTGATTCTCGTGACTCAGCCACCAAAGTAGTTGGGATTATAGTAATGCACTGCCATGCTCAGGTACTTATTGTATTTTTAGTAGATATGGTGTTTTGTCCTATTGGCCAGGCTGCTTCTGAACTCCTGGCTGCCTCAAGTGATCTGCCTGCCTTGGCCTCCCAAAGTGCTAGGATTATGAGCGTAAGCTACCACTCTTAAGACATTACTTTTAAGGACTTTGCCACACTGAACAGGACTCAAGGTATGTGAGGAGGATAGTAAGGAACAAAAGTTGGGAATCTTTAGCTGGGAAAAGAGACTCATAAGGGTGGGTAAACAATAACATAATTATCTTCACTATTTCCTAGATTAGACATAATCAGAGCTAAATGAACAGGGACCAATGAATAAAGCAGCAAGGACGTATATCTGATCTATACACACACAAATACACACACGCAAATATTTTAACACAAAAACATTCAAGAATTTTTAACAACAAAGCATGTCTTAGTTCAAGCTGCTAATACCAGAAATACCATAGACAGGAGTGGTTTAAACACTAAACACTTATTTCTCACATTCCTGGAGGTTTAAGATGAGGGTGCTAGCAGATTTGGTGAATGGTGAGGGCCCATTTTCTGTCTTGCAGACAGCCGTCTTCTCACTGTGGCCTCACAGGACCAAGATAGAAATCATCTCTCTCATATCCTTTCTTGTGAGAGCACTAATGCTATTTATGAAGGTCTCGATCCTCATGACCTAATAACCTATCAAAGGCTCCACCTCCAAACACTGTCATACTGAGAATTAGGCCTTCAACAAATGAATTTGGGGGAGATACAAAAATTCAATCTACAGCAGGCTACCTGATTAGAAAACCAAATATCTGTAGCTGTATACATTTTTTTGATGCTAAAAATGGCAATGGTTGCGTTAATGCATGAATACAAAAGCAACACACACAAAAAAAGTTTAATCAACTTTATTCATTCAGAGTGTATAACATTGATCAAGTCAATGAAACTAGTGGCAATAACAGGAATAAACTGGTCTCAAAAACTTGAGATATATTCAATAAGCATATGTTTACATTCTGACTCCAGATTTATCTCACAGACAGTAACTCTTAACGTGTTTCTTAACTCGTATTTAATTTTTATTTCAACATCTTTCTGAAAAAGAAAATATTTTCAGAAAGGTAGAAGCAAAAGTTTCCTAAACTTTAGACACATAGATTTCATAATGTAAGTATCATAACAGTTCTGAAGTAACATACTGACTTTTAACATGACAGGGAATTCTGCATCATGTTGGAAGCCTTCATTATCCTTCAGCTCAATCAAGTCCCCCCAAAACTAAGCCAAACTAATCGGACATACTCTTGAGAGTCCATCATATCCTGAGGTTTGCACTTGAAAGGCTGCTGCAGAAGCATAATGTATAATTCATACTCCTCAAATATCTGTGAATTTCTTTTGAAAATGTTTATTCATTTCTACAAAGTTCATTTGTGGACTGCCACAAAACTTGGGATACTATTGAGTTCAAGACAGTTCAGTTCAGACATTTCAGGAACAGGAAACTGGACTCAAACTGGCTCAGACATTGAAAGACTTTATTGGCCCACATAATTTAAAGTTCAAAACTAGCACAGAGCTTAGGCATGGTTTGATCAGGTCTCTGGCTCAATCTCTCTGCATTTCTCTTGACTTTATTTCTTTTTAATTTTATTTCAATAGTTTTTGGGGAACAGCTGGTTTTGGTTAAGGGATAAGTTCTTTAGTGGTGATTTCTGAAATTTTGGTGCACTCATCACCTGGTCAGTGTACACTGTACCCAATGCATAGTCCTTCAGCCCTCATGCCTTGTCTGCCCTTTCCCTGAATCCCCAAAGTCCATTACATCATTTTTATGCCTTTATGTTCTCACAGCTTAGTTCCCACTTATAAGTGAGAATATACAACATTCCATTCCTGAGGTACTTCACCTAGAATAATGGTCTCCAACTCTATGCAGGTTGCTGCAAATGTCATTATTTTGTTTCTTTTTATGGCTGATTAGTTTTCCATGGTGCATATATACCACATTTTCTTTATTCACAAATCGGTTGATGGGCATTTAGACTGGCTCCACATTTTTGCAATTGCAAATTGTGCTGCTATCAACATGTGTGTGCCAGTGTCTTTTCCATATAATGACTTCCTTTCCTTTGCATGAATACCCAGTAGCAAAATTGCTGGATTGAATGGTGATTCTACTTTTAGTTATTTAAGGAATCTCCATACTGTTTTCCTTAGTAGTTGTATTGGTTTACATTTCCACCAGCAGTGTAAAAAATCTTCCTTTTTCACCACATCCACATGAACAGCTGTTTGTTTTTTTAATTTTTTAATTATGGCCATTTTTGCAGGAGTAAAGTGGTATCACACTGTGGTTTTCATTTGCATTTCCCTGATAATCAGTGATGCTGAGCATATTTTATTTGTTTGTTGGCCATTTGTTTATCCTCTTTTGAGAACTGTTTGTTCATGTCTTTTGCCCACTTTTTGATGGGATTATTTGCTTTTTCCTTGCTGATTTGTTGGTATTCCTGGATATTAGTTCTTTGTTAAATGCATAGTTCATGAATATTTTCTTCCATTCTGTGGGTTGTCCATTTACTCTGATGATTATTTCTTTTGCTGTGCAGAAGCTTTTTAGTTTTATTAGGTTCTATTTAGTTATTTTTGTTTTTGTTGCATTTGCTTTTGGTTCTTAGTCATAAAGTCTTTGCCTAAGCCAATGTCTAGAAGAGTATTTCTGATGTTTTCTTCTAGAATTTTTATGGTTTCAGGTCTTAGATTTAATCTTTCTTCCATCTTGAATCAATGTTTGTATGAGGTGAGAGATGGATCCAGTTTTATTCTTCTACATGTGGCTTGCCAATTATCCCAGCACCATTTGTTGAATAGGATGACATTTCCCCAGTTTATGTTTTGTGTTTTGTTTTGTTTTGTTTTGTTTGAGGTGGAGTTTCATTCTTGTCATCAAGGCTGGAGCGCAATAGCATGATCTTGGCTCACTGCAACCTCGGCCTCCCGGGTTCAAGCAATTCTCCTGCCTCGACCTCCTGAGTAGCTGGGATTACAAGCACCCATCATTATGCCTGGCTACTTTTTGTACTTTTAGTAGAGATGAGGCTTCACCATGTTGACCAGGCTTGTCTCAAACTCCTGACCTCAGGTAATCTGCCTACCTTGGCCTCCCAAAGTGCTAGGATTACAGGTGTGAGCCACCACACCTGAACTTCAATTTATGTTTTTGTTTCTTTGTTGAAGACCGGTTAGCTGTAAGTATTTGGATTTACTTCTGGGTTCTCTACTCTGTTCCACTCGTCTACACGCCATTTTTATACCAGTCTTATGCTGTTTTGTTAACTATAGCCTTATAATGTAACTTGAAGTTGGGTAATGTGATGCCTCCAAATTTGTTCTTTTTGCTTAGTCTTGCTTTGGCTATGTGGGCTCCTTTTTGCTTACATATGAACTTTAGAATTGTTTTTCAACTAGTTCTGTGAAGAATGATGACACTATTTTGATGGGAAGTACACTGAATCTGTAGATTGCTTTTGGCAGTATTGTCATTTTCACAATATTGATTCTACCCACCCATGAGCATGGGACATGTTTCCATTTGTTTGGGTCATCTATGATTTCCTTCAGCAGTGTTTTTTAGTTTTTCTTGTAGAAATCTTTTATCTCCTTGGTTAAGTATATTCCTAGGTTTTTTGGGTTTTTGTTTTTGTTTGCAGCTGCTGTAAAAGGAATTGAGTTCTTTATTTGATTCTCAGTTTGGTCATTGTTGATATATAGCCATGCTCCTGGCTTGTGTACATGGATTTTCTATCCTAAAACTTTACTGAATTCATTTATCAGTTCTATGAGCTTTATGGATGAGTCTTTAGTGTTTTCTAGGTACATGATCATATCATCAGTGAACAATGACAGTTTGACTTTCTCTTTACTGATTTGGATGCTCTTTATTTCTTTCTCTTGTCTGATTGCTCTGACTAGGACTTCCAATACTATGTTGAGTATAAGTGGTGAAAGTTGGCATCCTTGTCTTATTCCAGTTCTCAGGGGCAATACTTTCAGCTTTTCCCTGTTCAGTATGATGTTGCTCCTGACTTTATTTCTGGGCAAGCTGCTTCTTCAGGATAACTTTTCTTTGTAACATAATGGCAGCAGCAAGTTCAGGCTATAAATCCATATTTTTCGTTATCCCAAAAGAAAGAGAATTCCTGTGTCCCACAACTCTTCAAAAATTTTTCTAAGTACCACATTGATTAGGCAACCTCTAACACAATCCTTTGGACTAAGGAAATGTCATGTACTGAATGGCTTAATACTCAGTTACCTGGAGCAATAAACGTAGACTCAGGGCAAGATGTGGATTTGTAGCATTTGCTAATTTCCATGGCATAAATATTCCCACCATAGCCAATAAAATGACAGAGAGAGAAAAAAAATGGAAACACTACGAAAAATGCCATAAATATTGTCAAGAGACAGAGAATGAAGAAATATCATATTTTAAGGCATTGTGGGACAAATAATAGCTTTTACTGATTTAAGTCTACTTAATAAAATGGTTACATATATAAAGACTAGAATAATAGATGCCAAACTATGAACAGTTAATACTTGGTGATAGCATTATGAGTAAATGCCTTTGTATTTTTTAAAATATACGTATATATGAATAAACCACGTATCTCTTTTGTAACAGGAAAAAATGGTATTTTCATAATACTATTTGCCAAAACACATCTGGAATAGATGTCAGAATTCAGCACTTCTAATACAGCATTCTCTACTTAATTATGTATAATCAATCAACAAGCATTCTCCTCATTCAAAGCAATAGAATGAAATTGTTAGTAAAGGAAATGGCCGATTTTTACACATTATAAAGTCACTCCTGCAATGTCACTCAAATATTTATTGATCCCCCTCTATCTACTCTAATCATTTTTACAAATTGTTCCCAAAACAATTTTATTGATATTCATTTTTATAATAATATTCCAAACTTTTAATTGTAATAAAAATCATTAAAATAAATGCATGTTTTGCTGATTAATAACCTTATAATACTATTACTATGATGCTTACTGCAAGCTACAAGACATGAAAATATTGGAAAAATGAAGTTGATGGACCAGAAAAACCATCTATTAATTACATGAGGAATTTAAATTATCAAAAACTAAGTAGTTTTCCCTGCTTTAAAGAAATTATAATGTCTGAGTGGCAGATGAAATGAAATAAGACAGAAATTCATCTTTCTTCCTCTGCCCCTCATTCATAAACCTTTTTGTTCATTTCAAAATAGAAAGTAAAAAGAATTAATGAGATTTTTGCCTGGAGCATATCCCTCTAAACCCACATCTATTTAAATTAAAAATTCACCAAAACAGTGTCTGCATTTTTAGTAATTCTTGAAAAAATAATTGTATAGCCTTCAAATGACAATCTCAGGAGATAAAGAAATGATACGAATACACTTAAGAAACTGTCTGAATCTATATATTTTTCGTCTTGAGTCTTTTTTCAAATTGAAGTCTTCATATGAAATGTTTTATAAGCCGATTCAAGTGTCTGCACTTATTTCTATACCTAGCATAAGATCATATCATTTTATCATGTTAGAAACCAACACTTATAGGACAACTGCCCTGAAATTCATATGCCACAGCATATAACTGAAGGGTTTTCAGTGGAGTGGCCTTGAGGCTAGATGAGTTTTCTCCCCAGGTGTCTGCCTTCCATACTAGATAAGGAACTCCTCAAGGCCAGGGATTTTCTTTTTCTTTTTTTTTTTTTTTTTTTTTTTTGGCAATCAAGGAGATTTTATTTCAGAAAATGGCAGGGAAGTCTCATCCCATACATAGACCCAATTATAAAGCTCGATTTTTATGCACATTCCCACCCACAGGGCTAATACCCCTAGGCATTCACATCTATGCTATTAACATGATGAGTGTGCCTGGCAGGAAGATCCAGGTACCCAATTCCGAGTAAGGACACCAAAGACCACATCAATGCCAACCACCAGAAATCAGAGTCCACTGCACCTTCTCTGAGTATGGAGACACCAAAGAGGACTCAACACCCAAGGCACCAGTTGGAGCAATGCTTCACTCACAGGAAGAAGAGACCAGCATGAATGACACCCTGTAGTGCCCTCCCATTTCCCATAAGGCCAGGGATTTTCTTTATGTCACAGGCAGCTTTGCATGTTGATGGACATATAATTAGTTTCAGTGAAATTTATTAAATAAATGAATCAGTAATTGAATGAAGCTCTGCTTTGCCCAGTGACTCAAATTCACGAATCCAGAAGCAACCTTAAATAAGCAGACATGTAAAATTGGATGAAGGGCATAGTCACATGGTGGCTTCTTAAGTCACCCATTCTCAAAACCTCAAAAGCTTCTTGAGCCTTCTGACCACTTTCTAAGGCAAAGAAATTGTGGCAGCTCCATCTTATTCATTGAAAGCTGTTGCCCAATTTAGGTTTCAAGAAGGTCTTTCTAGCAAGCTATTATTAAGATAAGCCCCTCTGTCACAGAATTCTCCCCTATCCAGCCTATATTCCTCCCTTCCAGCACTAACATTTTCAAGATCAATCCCCAATGGGCTCCCTCATTTCTTCTGGGGGATTTTTACCCAGATTCTCCAACTCCTTTGTAGGGACCACTTCATCCTAAAGCAGGGCTCGACTTCCCCATTCAGGCTGAGCAGCTGAGGCAATGAGGGTGGTGGACTTGAGCTTGAGGACAACCAGCAAGTTTGACTGCCTTACCCTCAACTAAGGCTTCTCAAAGCAGTCAGACAATGGGAAGCAAGGAGGGATGTTTTCCTTTGGAAAGGGTGGTGGAGCTGCTTCTGCCAATGAGCAAGATCCAGAGGAATTGGGGCCCTCACAGTTACCCTCCCGTGTGTCAAAGTCCCCATCTTTCCCTCTCAGGGTGCTAAATTTGACAGAGGGAGCTTGTTGAGACAGAGCATGTAATGTCTTGCATTTCTGCCACCCTCATAATTAAATCCAGAGCTGGATTTTCGGCACAGGCTTCGTGGCCCCTGTGAGAAATGAGTCCTTTCAAGCTGCATTAGGAACACTCTGGCTGACAAAGCATGGCTTAAATGTGTCTGTGATTCTCTTTTTCTAAAGCTACTAATTCCATCAAAAGAAGATACCTCATGCCACAATCCTTATAAATTTTGTTCCTCCCATAACAACCAGATGCATGAGTCACACATCTACCAATGCCTTGTCTTATAACTATACTTCTCAATAAACCGTAAGTAAAAACGTCAATAATTTTGATAAGTGTTCAGCAGAAGAATGCCCCCCACAAAGATATCTACTTTCCAGAAGCTGTGAATATGCCCCTTTACATATAGACAAAAGGGACTTTGCAGATGTGATTGAGGTTAGGTAGTTTGAGATAAGGAGAATATGCTGGATTATCAAATGGGCTCAATCTAATCACTTGAGACCTTAAAGACAAAAATCCTTTCCCAACTGGGTAAGAAGTGACCATAGAATAAGGGTCAGAGAGATGCTACTGCATTGCTGGCCTTTGAAGAAAGAAAAAGGGGCCACAAGCCAAGAAAATGCAGGTGACCTCAAGAAGCTAGAGAAGGTGAGGAGCCAGCTTTTTTTTTGGAGCCTTTGGAAAAGAACACGACCTTACTGACACACTGATTTTAGCCCAGTGAGACCTCTATCAGACTTCCACCCTATGAACTTTAAGATAACTAATTAGGCCAGGAGCGTTGGCTCACACCTGTAATCCCAGCACTTTGGGAGGCTGAGGCAGGTGCATCACTTGAGGTCAGGAGCTCAAGACCAGTTTGGCCAACATGGTGAAAATTCTGTCTCTACTAAAAATATAAAAATTAGCCAGGCATGGTGGCAGGTGCCTGTAGTCCCAGCTACTCAGGAGGCTGAGGCAAGAGAACTGATTGAATCCAGGAGGCAGAGGCTGCAGTGAGTTGAGATCATACCACTGCACTCCAGCCTGGACAAGAGAGAAAGACTCCATCTCAAAAAAAAAAAATGTTTTTAAATTTAAAACATTTAATTAATACCTTGTGTTGTTTTAAGCCACTAAGATTATGATAATTTGTCACAACAGCAATAGAAAACTAATTCAGGATGTTGCTGCATGTCAGAATTGTTAACATTTCATTGTCCACAAGCAATGAAGTTCCTCTATAGGCAGCTCAACCCAAAATCCAGTCTTGAGGGTCTACTTTCTAGACCCACTCTGCTACCTGTGTTTCCTAGAAAACAAAACCTGTGGCAAAACCTGTGTACTGAGGCTTTATGGGAAAGGACAATCCCAGGACAGCAAGAGTGTGGCGGAAAGGAGATCGAGTTAGCAAATATAAGATCCACATCATTTAACCACTTACCTGGCCACAGCTTACAAGACTACACAGCCAGTTGCTTGGCCATGTGGCCCATCTTCCAGAAAGATCATGGAAAACCACTTCCCCTCAGAAGAGTCCATCAGGGGAAGAAAGGGATACAAATGAAACCTCTAAGCACATCTCCTGTCTTCATTAGTCAGAATGTTCCCTCCACGCTTTCAAGGTTTCATCCACTAGGGTGACTGCCAGGGAACCCAAGTCCCACAGCCTGCAGTGCACAAGTGGAGCAAAGGACCAAGACTCCCCCCGTCATTAGATGATGGCTAAGTGCAAGGCTGACACAGCTCTAGCCAAGACATGAACCACAGAGACCACAGAGAGCCCAACCATTGCCAAGTGGGCAGGGGAAGACTGAGACCCAAGGATAGAAGGAGACGAGGGGCTTTCCATTGAGCGGGCTGCTCAGGACCTGGAGGATAGGATGAGCAATGAGAATCTAAAGAGGCACATGAATGAGGTCTCATACAGCAGCTTAGATATTTCCATAATGTGAGACCTCTGAAATTAGAAACCTAAGACAAATAGCAGGGGCAAAAATTTTTATTTTTAAAAGGTTTGTAATCACAAAATTTCATCAGCACACACACACATGCAATCATCTAATTCGTAATTACTACATGTTGGTATACAAATTTTAGAATTTACCAGTCATGCTCAATGGATTTTTTTGGACTGCCTTGGAAAAGCTTCACTTTTCTGAGTCTAATGTTTCTATACCAGATTAGTATTTCTTTTGTTGGTCAATGGGGAAATGAGACAAAACCAGACAGTCTTACCTAGGTCTTATTGGAAGGGCTGGACCTGCTGTCCTTCGGTACCCTTTGATTTCAGGGTATCTTCTTAGCAGCTAATCATGCCATCGTCTTAGGTCAGCTCTGATGTAGCTTTTTTGGTTTTGTTTTGTTTTGTTTTGTTTTTTTCCAGACAGGGTCTCATTCTGTCACTTCAGCTGGAGTGCAATGGTACAGTCATGGTTCACTGCAGCCTTGACTTCCTGGGCTCAAACAATCCTCCCACCTCAGCCTCCTGAATGAGCATCTGGGACCACAAGTGTGCAACACCATGCCCAGCTAATTTTTTAAATTTTTTGTAAAGACAGGGTCTTACCATATTGCCCAGGCTAGTCTCAAACTCCTAGGCTCAGGTGAGTCTCCTGCCTTGCTCCCAAAGCACTGGGATTACAGGCATAAGCCACCCTGCCAACCCTGATGTAGCCTCTTTTTTGAAACAGGGTCTCACCCTCACCCAGGCTGGAGTGCAGTGCACGGTAATGACTCACTGCAGCCTCAGCCCCCAGGCCCAGGTGGTCCTCCCATCTCAGCCTCCTAAGTAGCTGGGACTACATGTGTGCACCACTACGCCCAGCTAATTTTTTGTATTTTTCTGTAGAAATGAGGTCTCTCCATATTGTCCAGGCTGGTCTCAAACCGGTGGGCTCAAGTAAGCCATTTACCTCAGGCTCTCAAAGTGCTGAGATTACAGGCATGAGTCTCCGTACAGGGCCTGGTGTAGCGTCTTTCATGGAGCAATGTTCTTCAGCAAATGTCTGCCGATATTCTTTTCCAATGCCTTCTGTCTGTCTGGTTTCTTATACACACGCCCCTCTCCTTATTGGCTTTTTAACTCTAAACTATTTTTGTATCACATTTATAGCTATTACAGTTGACCTAGTATTTACAGTTATTAAAATGAAAATTATTTACAGTTAAATCCATAGCACACCACCCTAGGATTTTTTTCTCACTGGGTGTGAATTTCAAAAAAAGAAGCCCAAGGTAGATGAAATAATTTGCTGATTCAGAGGCTTCCAAATGCTGGTACAAGGCTAGGAAACATAGCAGATCACCCTTCCTGTAAATATCCAAACTGCTTAGAAGTAGTGCAGTATGAGAGTCACTGTAAGTTCTCTAAATTAAAAAAAAAAAAAAAAATCAGTGGATTAGCTGACCATATGTCTTTATAAATTTAGTATACTGGGGACTTAACTTATGGTCTCTTTGTGCTTTAAGTTTAAACCCATAAAGCTGCACAGCAGCAGTCTTCTTCATGAACAGCTTTTTATCAGCTCTTTGGGCAGTGTCCAGGTAAAGAAGTCCAGGGGCCTCAGAGAGCTGGCCCTGTGAAATTAATTCCATGGCTATGGGAAAATTCATTAAAATAATGGGTAACCACAGAAGTGTGTTTTTATAAGAGCTACAGTTGTAGTTGTTGTGAAATGTACTCATATATTCAGAGTAGCTTCAGTACTTGGCATTTTAAATAAAATACAGTTAGTGGATTTAAATGGTAATAGCTTGTCAGGATTCTTAAAATAAAAATGGAGCCTGGCAGGATAAATTACTTTAAATGGAAATTACCTCCAAGTCTACTCTGATACATTACTTTTTTTGAACATGTTGAGCAGGATTTAATAAAGCTAACTCTGATAGAGTCTGATAACCTATGTTTTCTAGTGGTTCTAAAGTTTTAGTGGCCTTAAGAGTCACCTGGCTACTTGTTAAATATGCCTATCTTCGTTCCTATCCCAGGGGACTTTTGAATCAATAGATCTGAGGTGGGACCGCAATCTACATTTTAAGGAACATTTCCACCCTTTAGGTGATTCTGACACAGGTCGTTTACAAAGCACTCCCTTAAGATAACCATTGTGGAAGTCTATGCTTCAATCCACTGTCCCAAAACCTCAGTGGGTGCACTAGCCAGGAATACCATGGAGAAGTTGGTAAGTCATAAGTACCGTGTGCAAGGATGGCTCCTACAGCACTCTTCAGATCCTCTCAGGCCTCACTTGTCGCCAGTAACTTCAAACTAGCATCCAGTAGCCTGTTCTCCATGAACTAGGACCAGATTAATGGGTCACAATCCATCAGGATTTCATCTCATGCCTGTGCCTCCCATTATCACTTCCTGACGTACGGTTGCACTGTTGACACAGAGGCATGAGACATGGTGGGATCCACTGGTGCCCACGAACATGCAACCTGGATGTCCATAGGAAATTAACGTCCCATGATTAAAATCTTGGATCCAGGGAAATGGAGACAGCAGACGATTCTTTAATAATCCTCCCCCAATGGACAATCAAAAGAGGCAGCCATTTCTATGTCCTCCCGAAACATGATTTCCACTGAGATCGAGCGATCATCCCACTGGATACCTCAAATGGTGCTCTCTCTCTCTCTCTCTCTCTCTCTCTGTCATTCCCTGTCTCATTCCTCTTCTTCTTCACATATGCTCCAGGGAATTGCACTCCTTGATAGCATAAGAGCACATAATCTTTGCCCCAGGCCCTGCTTTCTGGGGAACCCAAGCTAAGATACATTCTAGAATTTAGTTATTTAACGGTAGTGCAACAAAGAATTATAAATTCATAAGCTCCTCTAACCTGACCCATTCTTGCTCCACTGCACATGGCTAAGATCTCTGAACTTTGGACAGAACATTTTCACGAGGGACAAAGAAGATATCCAGAAGCCACATCCACTAATAATAGCATGTAGCCTTCATCTTGTGTGTATCCTTTGTACTGCTAGCTAGCTAAAGAAGCTTCGCCAAGTCTAATCTAAGCTGTCGCTCTCACCAGTCCCCAGACCTGGACTGACCAAGCTTTAAAGTCTAGCGTGGCTCAGTTTGGTTACATCGAATTCAACTAGATTAAAAGATTTGTCTGTTCAGAGAGAATGTGATTTCAGTTAGAGATCCAGGACTATTATTCCAACAAAACTTAGTTCCATTTCTCAGCTGTATCCTTTTTATGACCTAGATTAGGACATCACTCCCACCACATTCTGTTAGTTAGAAGTGAGTCACCAAGTACAGCTTATGTTCACACTCATACAAAGGGAAATTAGACTTCACCTTTTGTACGTAGGATTATCAAGGAACAGAAAGCCACTATCTGGCTTCATGCTGGACAGGCTTACCAACATATTCACATTTCAGAAATCCTAAACTGCCACTTCTGGAGGACAGAATTGTGACCACCACTTTTCAGTACAAAGCTGTACACACAGTAGACCCCAAATATTTGCTAAATAAATAGTTGAAAAAGAAAAGGACTTTATCTTCATGGTCCCCTGCACTTCCGTTATTTCAATCATCACTAGCATTTATTCACATTATAGCTACCAGTTCATACACTTCATATCTTAACTGACATGCCAGGTAGAAAATTGAAGCAGTTAGCTGAATAACTCAGGCTAAAAGTGTTTTCACTTCAATTACTTGCAAAGATGATGCAGGAATGTTTGCCTATAGTGAGATTATTTTTCCCCACCAGAGGCAGCATACTTTCTCCTAAAGATTTTTCCTCTCTCAAGTCAACCTCAAATTTCTTCCAGGTGTCTCTGAGAAACTCATAGCAGCAATTTGTCACCAATCCTTTTATTGAAGGTGTAACTGTTGCAGCTTTAACTAGTCCCATTTTAACTAGTCCCATTTTAACTAGTCCCAGATCAGCAGTAACATATCAAGCACTGATTTCTTCATTAGCCTCTTATACGCTGTTGCTTCTATAACTTCCAGGGACTGAGAACTACAGTGTCTCAACCAAAGAATTAGCAACCCATTTCGAATCCGCAAAGAGGTATGTGGCGTGCATCAAGCACCAGAGGCCAAATGTCTATGCTTTAAATCTATAGTACCTGAAGCCAAAGACAGTTTTTAAAAATTCTTCCATAGCTTTTTCAAGTACACTTATCATTTCATTAAGTTTAAATATTTTTAAAGTATTACACAAAATGCAGAAGCAGAAAAGGCATTGTTGATATATTTAAACAAATAAAAGTATAACATTTCTGCAAGGCAAAAATCCTCCATAATTAAAATCAAAAGATAAATAACAAGAAAAAAAATCTACAACTCATTTGACTAAACACTGATATATTGACTAATATATGAAGAGCTTCTATAATTTAATAAAAGAATAGCAAGCCCATGTAAAAGTGGACAAAATGTATGAACCGATAGCTTAAGGTCAAGGAAGTGGAAGTGGTTCAAACATATAAACAGATGGCCAACCTTATACCTAACGAGAGAATGCAAGTTGAAAGAACACTAGGGTATCATTTTTACCTATTAAATTTGAAAATATGAAAAAGTTTGATAACAGATTCTGCTAGAAAAGGCGTGGGAAACAGGCACTCTTATATAGCTTGATGGTGGGAGTAAAAGCTCCATGGAGACTAGTGTGCTCGCACTGATCTCTATTACAAATGTATGTGCCTTTTGACCTTCCTGAACCACTTCTAGTAACGATGTCCTAGAATTACTTCCATACAAGTATAAAATGACAGATATATGAGCCTCATTACCGCACAGTTTAGAATACTGAAACCATTTAAATGTCTACCAAGAGCAGATGGATTAAACAAAATAGTACAAATGTGTGCAATGGAGTACAGCTACTAGAAAACAAAGTAGATCTTTATATACCAATATGGAGTAAGATCCAAAATATATTGTTAAGAAAAAATTAAAAATAAAGTGCACAATAATTTACATAGTAGGTTATATTTCTACCTTAAGAATATATATCAAAGCTATATTGAAACAGGGTTGCTGGGAGACAGAAAGGATATCAATTTTTTCATTTTGTGGCACTTAATGCTTTTATGTTTTGTATTATGAGAATGAATTACTAATTTAATAAATAAATGAAAATTTTAAAATCATGCTCTCCCAGAATGTGGTTCTATAATGGGACAAAGCATAGACTTTTCAATTGACCCACCACCCAATACAGCAAAAGCAGTGCTAAGTGGAAAGTTTATAGCATTACATGCCTACCTCAAAAAAGTAGAAACATTACAAATTAGCAATGTAACAACCCACCTCAAACGACTAAAAAAGCAAGAATAAACCAACCCCAAAATATGCAGGAAAAAAAAGAAATAACAAAGATCAGAGCACAACTGAATGAAATAGGACCAAAAAACAATACGAGGGATCAATGAAACAAAAAGTTGGTTCTTCAAAAAGATAAAACTCATAAACCCCTAGCTAGAAGAGAGAAGACCCAAATAAACAAAATCAGAAATAAAAAGGAGACATTATAACTGATAACACAGAAATACAAAAGATCATCAGAGACTATCATGAAGCATTGTACATTCACAAACATGAAACCTAGAGAAAATGGATACATGGCTGGACACATACAGCCTCCCAAGATTGAACCAGGAATAAACAGAAAACCAACAGACAATTAACAAGCTGAGATTGAATCACTAATAAAAAATCTACCAATAACAACAAGAAAAAGCCCCGGACCAGATGAAGTCACAGCTGAATCTACCAAACAAACACAAAACAACTAATACCAATCCTCCTAAAATTATTTTAAAACACTGAGGAGAATGGAATTCTCCCTAACTTATTCTATGAGACTGTATCAGCAAAACCAGGCAAGGGCACAACAAAAAAAGAAAGACATACCAATATCCCTGATGAACAAAGATACAAAAATTATCATCAAAATACTAGCAAACGGCGTACGAAAAAGGGACTTCTGCCAAGATGGACAAATAGCAACAGTTCCAATCTGCAGCTCCTAGCAAGAGCATGTCAGAAGACAAGTGATCTCCACATTTCTAACTGAGGTACCAGGTTCATCTCATTAGGACTGGTTAGATAGTGGGAACAGCCCAAGGTGGACAACGTGAAGCAGGGTGGGGTATCACCTCACCCAGGAGGTACAAGGGGCCAGAGAACTTTTGATCCCAGCCAAGGGAAGCCATTAGAAACTTTTCTGGACACTCTAGCACTCCAGCTCATACTGCACTTTTCTCATGGTCTAAACAACCCTGAGACCAGGACATTCCTCTGGCACCTACAACACTAGTGCCTCGGGCTTCCAGCACAAAATTGGGCACCCATTTTAGTTGAGTGGCACCTGGAACGCCAGTGAGACAGAACTGCCCATTCCTCTGAAAAAGGGGCTGAAGCCAGGGAACCAAGCAAGCTGGCTCAGCAGATCCCACCCCTACGAAGACTGGCTAGCTAAAACTCACTGGCTTGAAATTCTTGCAACTAGCACAGCAGTCTGAGCTCCACCCAGGGCGTTTGAGCTTGGTAGGGGGAGGGGCGCCCACCATTGCTGAGGCTCTGGTAGGTGGCTTCAACATTGCCTGTGTAAACAAAGCCACCAGGAAGTTTACACAGCAGTTGGGCAGAGCCCAGCACTGCAGCTCAGCAAGGCCTCTGCAGGCAGACTGTTAAGTAGATTCCCTTCTTGTTGGGCAGGACATCTCAGAAAACAAAGACAACAGCCTGTCAGGGACTTACAAAGCCCCCACCTTCCCAGGACAGAGCACCTGGGAAATGGGGCAGTTGTGGGTTCTGCTTCAGCATACTTAAACGTCCCTGCCTAGCAGCCCTGAAGGGAACAATGGATCCCCCAGCACAGTGCTTGAGCTCCATTAAGGGACAGGCTGCCTCCTCAAGTGGCTCCCTGATCCCCCATGTATCCTAACTGGGAGACATATCATACAGGAGAGCTCTGGCTGACATCTGGCAGGTACCCTTTTGGGATGAAGCTACCAGGGGAAGGAACAGGCAGCAATCTTTGCTGTTCTGCAGCCCCCACAGGTAATTCTCAGGCAAGTAGGGTCTGGAGTGGACCTCCAGCAAACTCAGCAGACCTGCAGCAGAGGGGCCTGACTGTTAGAAGGAAAACTAACAAACAGAAAGAAATACCCTCAACATCAACAGAAAGGACATCCACTCAGAAACCACCTCCAAAAGTCACCAACTTCAAAGACCAAATATAGATAAATCCACAAAGATGGGAAGGAACCACCCCAAAAATGCTGAAACTGCCAAAAGCCAGAACGCCTCTTCTCCTCCAAGGGATCACAACTCCTCACCAGCAAGGGAACAAAACCAAATGAAGAATGAGTATGACAAATTGACAGAAGCAGGCTTCAGAAGGTGGGTAATAACAAACTTCTCCAAGCTAAAGGAGCATATTCTAACCCAATGCAAAGAAACTAAGAACCTTGAAAAAAGGTTAGATGAACTGCTAACAAGAATAACCAGCATGGAAAAGAACATAAACAGCATGATGGAGCTGAAAAACACAGCATGCAAATTCCATGAAGCATACACAAGTTTCAATAGCTGAATTGATCAAGCAGAAGAAAGGATATCAGAGATTGAAGATCATCTCAATGAAATAAAGTGAGAAGGCAGGATTAGAGAAAAAAGAGTGAAAAGAAATGAAGAAAGCCTCCAAGAAATATGAAATTATATGAAAAGACCAAATCTACGTTTGATCAGGGTACCTGAAAGTGATGGGGAGAATGAAAACAAGTTTGGAAAACACTCATCAGGATATTATCCAGGAGAACTTCCCCAACCTAGCAAGGCAGGCAAACATTCAAGTCCAGGAAATACAGACAACACCACAAAGATATTCTTTAAGAAGAGCAACCCCAAGTCACATAATCATCAGATTCACCAGGGTTGAAATGAAGGAAAAAATGCTAAGGGCAGCCAGAGAGAAAGTTTGGGTTACCCACAAAGGGAAGTCCATCAGACTCACAGCGGATCTCTCAGCAGAAACCCTACAAGCCAGAAAAGAGTAGGGGACAATATTCAACATCCTAAAAGAAAAGAATTTTCAACCCAGAATTTCATATCCAGCCAAAATAAGTTTCATAAGCGAAGGAGAAATAAAATCCTTTACAGACAAGCCAACTGCTGAGAAATTTTGTCACCACCAGACCTGCCCTACAAGAGCTCTTCAATGAAGAACTAAACAAGGAAAGGAACAACAAGTACCAGCCACTGCAAAAACATATCAAACTGTAAAGACCATTGATACTATGAAGGAACTGCATCAACAAATGGGAAAAACAACCAGCTAGCATCAAAATGGCAGAATCAAATTCACACATAACAATATTAACCTTAAATGGAAATGGGCTAAATGCCCCAATCAAAAGACACAGACTGGCAAATTGGATAAAAGGTCAAGACCCATTAGTGTGGTGTATTTTAGAGACACATCTCATGTGCAAAAACACACAGGCTCAAAATAAAGGGATGCAGGAAGATTTACCAAGCAAATGGAGGGCAAAAAAAAAAACAGGGGTTGCAATCCTAGTCTCTGATAAAACAGACTTTAAACCAACAAAGATCAAAAGAGACAAAGAAGGGCATTACATAATGATAAAGGGATTAATGCAATAAGAAGAGCTATCTTAAATATATATGATACATGCACCTAATACAGAAGCACCCAGATACATAAAGCAAGTTCTTAACAACCTACAAAGAGACTCAGACTCCCACATAATAATAATGGGAGACTTTAACACCCCACTGTCAATACTAGACAGATCAACAAGACAGAAAATTAACAAGGATATCCAGGACTTGAACTCATATCCCCACCAACTGGAACTAATAGACATCTACAGGACTCTCCACTCCAAAATCACAGAATCAGCACCACATCGCACTTATTCTAAAATTGACCACACAATTGGAAGCAAAACACACCTCAGCAAATGCAAAAGAACGAAAATCATAACAGTCTCTCAGACCACAGTGTAATCAAATTAAAACTCAGGATTAAGAAACTCACTCAAAACCGCACAACTACATGGAAACTAAGCAGCCTGCTCCTGAGTGACTACTGGTTAAATAATGAAAGGAAGGCAGAAATAAAGATGTTCCTTGAAACCAATGAGAAGGAGGACACAGTATACCAGAATTTCTGGGACACATTTAAAGCAGTGTCTAGAGGGAAATTTATAGTACTAAATGCCCACCAGAGAAGCAAGGAAAGATCTAAAATCGACACCCTGATGTCATGGTTAAAAGAACTAGAGGAGCAAGATCAAACAAATTCAGAAGCTAGCAGAAGGCAAGAAATAAGTAAGATCAAAGCAGAACTGAAGGAGACAGAGACATTAAAAACTCTTCAAAAAATCATAAATCCAGGAGGTGGTTTTTTGAAAAGATCAACAAAATAGATAGATCACTAACCAGACTAATAAAAAGAAAAGAGAGAAGCTTCAAATAGAGGCAATAAAAATGATAAAGGAGATATTACCACTGATTCCACAGAAATACAAACTACCATCAGGGATTACTACAAACACCTTTATGCAGATAAACCAGTAAATCTAGGAGAAATGGATAAATTCCTGGTCACTTACACCCTCTCAAGACTAAACCGGGAAGAAATTGAATTCCTGAATACCAATAACAAGGTCTGAAGTTGAGACAGCAATTAATAGCCTACCAACAAAAAAAGCCCAGGACCAGGCAGGTTCATAGCCCAATTCTACCAGAGGTACAAAGAGGAGCTAGTACCATTCCTTCAAAACTATTCCAAAGAATACAAAAAGAGGGAATCCTCCCTAACTCATTTTATGAGACCAACATCACCTTGATACCAAAACGTGGCAGAGACACAACTAAAAAAGAAAATTTCAAGCCAATATCCATGATGAACATTGATGTAAAAATCTTCAAACCAAATCCAACAGCACATCAAAAAGCTTATCCATCATGATCTAGTTGGCTTCATCCCTGGGATGCAAGGCTGGTTCAACAACTACAAATCTATAAATGTAATCCATCACATAAACAGAACCAAAGACAAAAATCACATGATTATCTCAATAGATGCAGAGAAGGACTTCAACAAAATCCAACAGCCCTTTATGCTAAAAACTCTCTATAAACTAGATATCGATGGATTATATCTCAAAATAAGAGCTATTTATGACAAACCTACAGCCAATATCATACTGAATGGGCAAAAACTGGAAGCATTCCCTTTGAAAACTGACACAAGACAAGGATGCTCTCTCTCACCGCTCCTATTCAACATTGTATTGGAAGTTCTGGCTAGGACCATCAGACAAGAGAAAGAAATAAAGTCTATTCGAATAGGAAGACAGGATGTCAAATTGTCCATGTTTGCAGATGACATTATTGTATATTTAGAAAACCCCATCATCTCAGCCCAAAATGTCCTTAAGCTGATAAGCAACTTCAGCAAAGTCTCAGGATACAAAATCAATGTGCAAAAGTTGCAAGCATTCCTATACACCAATAATAGACAAACAGAGAGCCAAATCATGAGTTGGCTTCCATTCACAATTGCTACAAAAAGAATAAAATATCTAGGAATACAACTAACAAGGGATGTGAAGGGCCTCTTCACAAACAAGGGATGTGAAGGACCTCTTCAAGGAGAACTACAAACCACTGCTCAAGGAAATAAGAGAGGACACAAACAGATGGAAAAACCTTCCATGCTCATGGTTAGAAAGAATCAATATTGTGAAAATGGCCATACTGACTAAAGTAATTTACAGATTCAATGGTATCCTCATCAGGTTACCAATGACTTTCTTCACAGAACTGGAAAAAAAAAAAAAAAACCACGTTAAACTTCATATGGAACCAAAAAACAGCCTGCATAGCCAAGGCAATCCTAAGCAAAAAAAAAACAAACAAAGCTGGAAGCATCACACTACCTGACTTCAAACTATATTACAAGGCTACTGTAATCAAAACAGCATAGCACTGGTACCAAAACAGAGCTATAGACCAATGGAACAGAACAGAGGTCTCAGGAATAATGCCACACAGCTACAACCATCTGATCTTTGACAAACCTGCCAAAACAAACAATGGGGTGAAGATTCCCTGTTTAATAAATGATGTTGGGAAAACTGGCTAGCCATATTCAGAAAGCTGAAACTGGATTCCTTCCTTACACTTGATACAAAAATTAACTCTAGATAGATTAAAGATTTAAACACAATAAAAACTCTAAAAGAAAACATAGACAATACCATTCAGTACATAGGCATAGGCAAAGACTTCATGACTAAAACACCAAAAGCAATGGCAGCAAAAGCCTAAATAGACAAATGGGATCTAATTAAACTTAAGAGCTTCTGCACAGCAAAAAAAAAAAAAAAAAATCAATAGAGTGAACAAGCAACCAATAGAATATGAAAAAATTTTTGCATTCTACCCATCTGACAAAGGGCTAATATCCAGAATCTACAAAGAACTTAAATACAAATTTACAAGAAAAGCAAACAAACAGACAAAAAGTGGGCAAAGGATATAAACAGACACTTTTCAAAAGAAGACATTTATGCAGCCAACAAACATATGAAAAAAAGCTCATCAGCGCTGGTCATTAGAGAAATGCAAATCAAAACTACATTGAGGTACCAGTGAGATACCAGTTAGAATGACAATTATTAAAAAATCAGGAGACAACAGATGCTGGAGAAGATGTGGAGAAATAGGAACACTTCTACGCTATTGGTGGGAGTGTAAATTAATTAAACCATTGTGGAAGACAGTGTGGCGATTCCTCAAGGATCTAGAAATAGAAATACCATTTGACCCAGCAATCCCATTAATGGGTGTATACCCAAAAGATTACAAATCATTCTTTTATAAGGACATATGCACATGTATGTTCACTGTGGCACTGTTCACAATAGCAAAGACTTGGAACCAACTTAAATGCCCATCAATGATAGGCTGGGTAAAGAACCAGTGGCACATATACACCATGGAATACTATGCAGCCATAAAAAAATGATGAGTTTATGTCCTTTGCAAGGACATGGATGAAACTGGAAACCATCATTCTCAGCAAACTGACACAAGAACAGAAAACCAAACACTGCAAGTTCTCACTCATAAGTGGATATTAAACAATGAGAACACATGGAAACAGGGAGGGGAACATCACACACCAGGGCCTGGGGAATGAGGGACTAGGGGAGGGATAGCAGGGGGTAGGGGACTATGGGAGGGATAGCATTAGGAGAAATTCCTAATGTAGACGACAGGGCAATGGAAGCAGCAAACCGCCACCATGGCCCATGTATACCTATGTAACAAACCTGCACAATCTGCACATGTACCCCAGAACTTAAAGTATAATTTAAAAAAGGAAACAAAAAAAGGATACGAAAAAGATGCATGACAATATAGAGGGCAGTCCTATATGTTTTAGAAATACATTCAAATGTAAACAGATTTTGAAGAGATACATATTCAAATTGTTAACAGACGTGGTTATATGAGGTGGCTTTACATATAGGATATGTAAAGTGCATATGGGCTAAATATCTCAAATACATATATATGGGATATATGTAAAGCTTTACATATCTGATATACATATATATATATATATACATGGCCTTATATGTAAGGGTTGGCTATAAGACAATTTATATTTCTACAGTACAAATAAATATATAAAATTTTGCTTTAAAAAATTTACCAAAATGTTTCCTTTTTAGCTAGAGGAAACTGAAGATTGGTATTTCTAACAAAACAAATGTCTAATATGACTTCCTTTGTTGAATATATTCTTCCACATTTTCAAAAATATTTGGTCATTCCCTAAATAAATATTTTAAATTTAAAAAAGTGGCTAGCAAACAAAATCCAACAGGACATCAAAAATATAATATGCTAGATCAAATGGGCTTTATACCAGGGATACAAGGATAGTTTGACATATGTAAATCAATAAATGGGATTCATCACATAAACAGAATGAAGAGCAAAAGCCATATGGTCATCTCAATAGACACAGAAAAAGCATGTGATAGAATTTGACATTCCTTCATGATAAAAACCCTCAAAAAACTAGGCACAGAAGGAACATACCTCAAAATAATAAAAGTCATATATGAAAATCCACAGCCAAGATCAAACTGAATGGTGAAAAGTTGAAAGCCTTTCTCCTCTAAGAACTGGAACAAGGTAAGTATACCCACTTTCACCACTACTCTAGCTAGGACTTCCAGTACATTCAACATAGTCCTAGCTAGAGCAATCAGGCAAGAGTGAGACAGAAAGAGCATGCAAATTGGAAAAGAAGAAGTCATATTATCCCTGTTTGCTGACAATACAGTCGTACATCTAGAAAGCCTAAAGACTCCACAAAAAAACTCTTAGATATGATAGATGAATTTAGTAAAGTTTGCAGGATACACATCCACATACGAAAATCAGAAATGCTAATTATTTTTGTATGTTGATTTTTGTATCCTGCAACTGTACTAAATAATAATGATCCAGCAATGATCCACTAATACCTCAATAATGATCTAGTTAAAAAGGAAATCAAGAGAGCAATTTCCTTTATAATAGCTATAAAAAATAAAATACCTAGGAATAAATTTAACCAGGGAGGTGAAAGATCTCGACAAAGAGGACTACAAAACACTGATGAAAGAAACTGTAAATGACATAAACAAATGGGAAAATATCCCATGCTCATGAATTAAAGGAACTACTATTGTTAAAATGACCATACTACCCAAAGCAATATATGGATTCAATGCAATCCCTATCAAAATACCAACATCATTTTTCACAGAATTAGAAAAAAAAAAAATCCTATAATCCAAATGGACCTCAAAAAGTAGCTGAGAGCCAAATCAATCCTAAGCAAAAAGAACAAAACTAGAGTCACATCGTCTGACTTCAAATTATATTACAAGACTGTAATAGTCAAAACATCATGTATGAACAGATACTTTACAAAAGAAGACATACATGAGGCCAACAAACATATGAAAAAATGCTCATCATCACTGGTCATCAGAGAAATGCAAATCAAAACTACATTGAGATACCATCTCACGCCAGTTAGAATGGTGATCGTTACAAAATCTGGAGACAACAGATGCTGGAGAGGATGTGGAGAAATAGGAACACTTTTACACTGTTAGTGGGAGTGTAAATTAGTTCAACCATTGTGGAAGACAGTGTGGCGATTCCTCAAGGACCTAGAAATAGAAATTCCATTTGACCCAGCAATCCCATTACTGGGTATACATCCAAAGGATTATAAATCGTTCTACTATAAGGACACGTGCACACGAATGTTCATTGCAGCACTGTTTACAATAGCAAAGACCTGGAACCAACCCAAATGGCCATCGATGAGAGACTGGACAGGGAAAATGTGGCACATATACACCACGGAATATTATGCAGCCATCAAAAACGATGAGTTTGGGTCCTTTGTAGGGACATGGATGAACCTGGAAACCATCATTCTCAGCAAACTGACAGAAGAGCAGAAGATCAAACACCGCATGTTCTCACTCATAGGCGGGTGTTGAACAATGAGAACACATGGACACAGGGAGGGGAGCACTCCACACTGGGGTCAGTTGGGGGGAAATAGGGGAGGGACGGTGGGGGGTGGGGAGCTGGGGAGAGATAGCAAGGGGAGAGATGCCAGAGGTAGGTGACAGGGAGGAAGGCAGCAAATCACACTGCCACGTGTGTACCTATGCAACAATCTTGCATGTTCTTCACATGTACCCCAAAACCTAAAATGCAATAAAATAAATGGGGAAAAAAATTAACTCTTCCTGAATTGTAGTTATAGAAATTAATGAATAATTAAGATGATCAAACCAATTAGGAATATACACTTAAAGCAATTTTATAGGTATGTATTTAATATACCACAAATTTAGGAGTTTAAAAATATGATTTTATTTTCCTACAACTGCAATTAATTTTTGCCCTGTCCCATTCTGCCTACTCACACAAATTTAACCATTGTCACTTTGAGATAAACTTAATCATTTCAAGAACCCCTCAAACCATACAGGATTTTACCCTTTCCATTCTTCCCAAGAAGGTGTGTGTGTATATATATACACATTGATACATATATATACACACATATATATGTATACACACACATATATAGATACACAAATGTATACATATATACATATGGTTTATTTGTCCATCCTGGTACCAAAATCACAGTGAACTAACTCGTAACTCTTCAGTCTTCTTTTGATTTGAAACTTTTTGATTGACCTATTTATTTTTATAGTCTTTGTCAATTTTTATAGATGTATAGCATGCATTTAGAAAAGTGTACTTTCTATATATATACTGGGGGTGTGTGTGTGTGTGTGTCTGTGTGTGTGTGTGTGTGTCTGTGTGTGTGTGTCTGTGTGTGTGTGTCTGTGTGTGTGTGTGTGTGTGTGTGTGTGTGTACACACTCCAGGAAATTCCTCCAGTGTTTAGCACCAGAGGGGCAGGGCATCTACTTCTCAACCATCACTGTCCTTGCTGGCATCTGCTGTCACAACTTTCATCGGCTGATTTAGTTATTGATATCCATTCTCATGCAACAGCTAAAATCTGACTTTTTTGTTCTTTGTAAATTTTGTAAGTCCTCTAGTGATGCAAAGGATGTTACTTAGTATGGAGAATATCTTGGTATAACAAGGAAACAATGGGGTATGATAGCGTGTCTCTATGAAGGCTGGCATTACTTCCATTCTTCCCTGTACATGAACACTATTTCTGCTGTAAGTGATAGCCTATTTCACCCTTCTCTCCTTAAATCTAGGCTGGCTCAGTTGACTTATTTGACCAAAAGAATGGGCAACAGTGGTGTTCTAAGAATTCCAAGGCTAGATCATAGGAAGTATTGCAGCTTTTGTGTGGATCTCTTGGAATGCTCACTTCTGGAACACTGGGAATCCTGAGCTGCTGAATAAGGAGTCCAGCTACTCTGAGACTGCCATTCTGGAGAGGCCACATGTGGTTATTCTGATTAACAGTTGTAGCTGAGCCCAGCCAGCCTTGCAGCTATTCCAGCCGAGACATTAGACGTGTAAGTGAAGCTGTCTTGGACGCCACAGATAAGTCCATTCACTAACTGTGTAACATCAAGTTACAGCTACCAACACTATGTGGAGCATGAAAAACGCTCAGCTGAGCCTGTTCAAATTCTTGGCTCACAAAATTATAAGAGATAATAAATTAGTTGTTTTAGGCCTCTAAACCTTGGAGGCAGTTTGTTATACAGCAAAAAACATGAGGTGGGCAGCACCTTAATTCATATGTCACATTTTAATTCTACTACCTAGTCAATATAGTCAAGGTGATAATGTAGCAATGATTTCACATTCTTTTGAGCATCGTGAGCCATTGTCACGGAAGTGGTCTTTTCCCCAGAGAACAAGGTTTGCTCTGTAACTCTGCACTGATCATTGTCTCCTGGTTTCATGTGTCACCACTTGCATACTTTCTGGAAAGCCTTTCCTAGGAAACCTTCACTAGAGTTTTTCTTGAGTGCATATCCATTCTCTCTGCTTTGCATCCATTCCCTCAGTTTCTCTGTATGTTTTGACTATTTTGCATAGTATTTTATCTCTTTTTTTCTGCTTCTTTGGGCTCTAAAGTTTTCCAAGTCATGGACTGCTATCATAAATCAAATGACCCTGTAAGAGTGCTTCTGATATTGGATGCTCTGTTCTGTTTGATTCGTTTATTTGTCCATCCTGGTGCCAAAATCACACTGAACTAGCTAACTATTTAATCCTCTTCCGATTTGAAACTTTTTGATTAACCTACTTATTTGAATAGTCTTTGTCTATTTATATTGACATATAGAATACATATCAAAAAGTGCACAAATCTTAAGTGTATAGCCCTATAAATTTTCAAAATAAACATACTTTTGTTATTACTATACAGATTAAAAACTAGAATATTTAATAGTATCTAGAAACCTTCCTTTTGTCACTCTTCCACTCAGTACCCCAATGTATTTAGCATTTTGACTTTTATAACCATAAATCAGTTTTGACTCCTCTGAACCTTATGTAAATAAACTCATGCAGCATGTTAAAAAAAAAAAAAAAAAACATCATGGTACTGATATAAAACACATAGACCAATGGAACAGAATAGAGAACCCAAAAATAAAGCCACATATTTACAGCTAACTGATCTTTGACAAAGCTGGCAAGAATATACATTGGAGAAATGGCACTGTTTTCAATAAATGGTGCTGTGAAAATTGGATTGCCACATGCAGAAGAATAAAACTAGACCCCTATCTCTTACTATATATAAAAATTAACTCAAGATGGAATATAACACCCAAAACTATAAAATTACTAAAGAAAAACTTAAGGAAAACTCTTTTGAACATTGGTCAATGCAAAGAATTTATGACTAAAACCTCAAAAGCACAGGCAACCAAAAAATAGATAGGATTTAATTAAGTGAATACACTTCTGCACATAAAAAGAAATAATCAGCAGAGGCAACAGACAATTTGCAGAATGGAAAAATATTTGCAAACTATTTATCCAAGAGGCGGCCAATATCCATAATCTACAAGGAACTCAAACAACTTAACAAAAAAACAAGAAAAAAACAAACTGTTAAAATGTGGACAAATGGCATGAATAAACTTTTTTTAAAAGAAGAGATACAAATGGCCAAGAGGTATGTTTTTTAAAATGCTCAACATTGTTATTCATCAGAGAAATGCAAATTAAAACCACAATAAGATATCATCATACCCCTGTCATAATGACTATTATTTAAAAGACAAAAAAATAGACATTGAGAGGATGCAGAGACAAGGAATTGCTTACACACTGTTACTGGGAATGTAAACTGGTACAATCTCTATGGAAAATCGTATAGAGATTTCTCAAAGAACTAAAAGTAATGACTGGGCACAGCGGCTCATGCCTGTAACCCCAGCACTTTGGGAGGCCGAGGCAGGTGGATCACCTAAGGTCAGAAGTTCGATTCCAGCCTGGCCAACATGGTGAAACCCATCTCTACTAAAAATACAAAAATTATCCAGGCATGCTGGTGCACACCTGTAATCCCAGCTACTCAGGAGACTGAGGCAGGAGAATCACTTGAACCTGAGGAGGCAGAGGTTGCAGTGAGCCCAGATCGCACCACTGCACTCCAGGCTGGGTGACAGAACGAGACTCCATGTCAAATATATATATATATGTCAATGAACTAAAAATAGAAGTACCATTTTATCCAGCAAACTCTTTACTGGATATCTACCAAAAGGAAAAGAAGTCAATATATCAAAAAAAGTAGTTGTATGTTTATCACAGCACTATTTACAATAGCAAAGATATAGAATTAACCTAAGTATGAATCAATGGACGATTCAATAAAGAAAATGTAGTATATATACACAATGGAATACTATTCAGCCATAAAAAAGAATAAAATATCTTTTGTGACAACATGAATGGAACTTGAGATCATTATCTTAAGTGAAACAAGCCAGACACAGAAAGGCAAATATTGCATATTCTCACTCATAAGTGGGTGCTAAAATATGTGTATCCATGGACATAGTGGAATGGTAGACAATGGAGACTGAGAAAGGTGAGAGGGTGGGAGGCAGTGGATGGTAAGAAATTATTTAATGGGTACAATGTGCATTATTCAGGTGACAGATACACCAAAAGCCAGACTTAACCACTATGCAATCTATGCATGCAATAAAACTGCAGTTGGACCCCATAAATTTATATAAATAAAAATAAATAAAAAACAAAAAAATTGACTCACCCCCATATGTACCTGGCTAGACCCTGGGTCAGGTGCTGGATGTCTTCCTAGCCCCTTCCCCTTATTTTGCAGCTTGCTTCTGGTGATATCCTGGGGTCACTTAGACTTACACTACATGGTAGCATTGCATTTAATAGCTTTTACATTCAGAAGATGCTGCTATTCTGACAGTGAGAGATATCAGGATCCAAAGAGAGCTTTTCTGGATAAAGGGGGCTTTTCTTTCTCCTAAGCACCTCTTCATGCAGCTAGATGGAATTGCTTTTGTGGTGACAGGAATCAAGAGCTGAACCTTATGACTCTAATATATTTTTTTGTTTACTCAAAAAATATTTACTGGCAGCTGTTATTAATGCATTACAAATGACTTTTTTGGCTTTGACCCTTCCTTCCCTCCCTCTTTCCCTCCGTCATGCCTGCCTTCTCTCACCTTGTTCCTTCTTGTATAAATCCATCTGGAAGCAGGTTATAGCTGGAAGTTCTATTTTCCTGTGATTGCAAAATCACAGCCCTTTTTTGGCAACACAGGAATTACCTGAGAAAAGATTCTGCAGCTCTGAACTTCAGCTGCATCGGCACCTTTTTTTTTTTTTTTTTTTTTTTGGCTAATTCCTTGTGTAAATAATAAAACTATGTTAATGATCACAAGAAAATCATCAAGTGAGTTAGAAATTAAGAACGCAACTGGATGTCAATAAAATAAATATTGACCATAATTCTAAGAAAGCCAATTTCATTTGGCGGGAGGTGTGATTCTTGGGTGAAGCATTTATTCTGTGTGTCAAATCCTGGGGCCCAGACGTGCCATGGTGGAGTTTACAGGTGGTGGTAGGGGAGAGGGGGCATGGGCCAGATTTAATTTTGAATCGCACTCTTTTCCTTCAATGACGAAGTTTCCTTCTTATCTAGGGTAAATTTCTGCATTGAGGTCTTATGACTGAAGATGATACTCCTGACTCTGATTGGGCATCTAAGGTCAAGACAGGTTAGCTCCCATCTGCAGATGGCCGTTGTCCAATATCCTTCATAAAGATTCCTGACTTTCTGAGGGGGTTGGCTACATCCTAGTGCTGCCACTTACATAACTCAGATTTTGCAAAACATGATGTAAACCTTTCTTATTTCATAAATATTATTTCCTTAACAATTTCAATAATTTTATGTGGGAATCTTGCCTATAAAATTGGATTAGAAATTGCAATCTCTCCTTTCTCTCTCTTTACCTTCCTCTCCCACCAGAACTGGTTCTGAAGAAAATTGCTGCTGTAATTGATAATTGACAATCCAAAACAACTATCTGATTTTTGCATAAAGCTGAGAAATATACCAACACTCTTGCTTTCAGAATTTGACTGAAACGTGACATGGAAAAGGGGAAATATACAAAATGGGAATAAAAAACAATTTGGCAATGAAAAGGAAACCTAAGGTTGTCAAAGTGAAACTATTTGGATTGGAGAAAGTATTACATTTCTAGCTCTGTCTTAGGATTCATAATGGCACAGAGGGTAAAAAACAACCCCATTGGACTTGGGGCACTGCCAGCTTATAGTTCTTTTCAGGGTTTTGGGTTTGTTTTTGTTTTTATGTTTGAATGGCTAGCACACACCCTAGTAGACCGATGCATCTTTTGTGCAATTTACTGCTCTTAGGTATTCAAATGTTAGGAAACAGTTATTTGGGTGTTATCCATGGCATGATGTAGAGCTTTTGAAGTTTGTATCAACCATATCAAACTGAAACATGGTGTAAAAATTACCAAACTGCTTCTCAACTTTTTGCATTCAGTGACTATTTTTTAGTATGTGCTATGTTTTTAGCTAGATTCTTGAAAGAATGAAGACTTGAATATCCACTTGAAGGACAGGTTTGGTGAAAGCATAACTTTGGATGGTTATCACTCCATTACTCTAGCTACAAGCCCCTTTGCTCTATGGTGACTCACCTGTGAAAGGCTGTGCTTTTCTGGGTGACAACCACTGGATATTTTACAAAAGGAAACTAGGCAAGGCTCATACTTGGAAGATGCTTGAGACCCTTTTGACTATTACCAATGAGCAATTCATGGAGTCTGTTAGGAAGTGGATTTCTTTTTTGTTATTTTATTTTATTTTATTTTATTTTTATTTTATTTTATTTTTTTGAGACAAGGTCTCACTCTGTTGCCCAAGCCTGAGTACAATGGCATGATCATGATTCACCACAGCCTTGACTTTGAGGTTTCAAGCAATCCTCCCACTTCAAATTCCCAAGTAGCTAGAACTACAGACACACACCATCAGACCCAGCTAATTTTTTTTTTGAGAAATGGGGGTCTCACCATGTTACTCAAACTGGTCTCAAACTTCTGAACTCAAGCAATCCATTCACCTTAGCCTCCCAAAGTGCTGGGACTACAGGCATGAGTCACTGTGCCTAGCAGCAAGAGGATTTCTATTGCTATGTCCTACCATTGAAAAACCCAAGTTCTATGCTTCCTCTACACTGTCTTTAACCCTCTGAACAAATTTTGAGGTGATAATTGTCCCAAATTTGTTTGTAGAAATTCTTAAAAATTAGGAGACTTAATTTATCTCATTTCCTTTTGTGAGAACATTTCACCAGCAAGTCTGCTCACTGTTTCTGGTGATGTGTGTTATATGGATGACACAAGACAATGAACTTTGATCCTTCTTTTGGTCCATGTTTAATTCCTCACACTTGGTAACTAAGCAAAAATTGGTTGGGTTGTTTTTGTTTTATTTTGTTTTGTTTTCCAAAAGGGATCACTCAGGTTGTCTTTTCATGCAAAAAAACTGAACCAAAATGGCAGTCAACGTTCACTGAAAGTTTACTATGAATATAGTTTGTGGGAACATAGAGGAAAGGGAAAGTCTACATGAATGAGAAAGTCCACTTTATTTTTAAAAACATACACAAAGTAACCATATATATATATATATGTGTGTGTGTGTGTGTGTGTGTGTGTGTGTGTGTGTGTGTGTGTGTGTATATATATATAGTTCAAAGGGATGGAAAAGACAAGGGAAAAAATAAGGCAGGAATATCTGAATTTTTTAACAATAAACAATCAAGTCTTGGCTCTACAGAGGAGACCAAGAGTGTTTGGTTATTCCACTCTGTTTGTGCTTGGCAGGTACAGAGAGATGTAAATGAAGAAAGAATGAAGAATTTCAGAAGTGTAATTCCACTCAAGTTCTTGGTTGCTTATAACCAACCAAAACTAACTCAGATGCCCTTGGTTTTACCACACTTGACGATCCCTGGGTCTTTGAGTCATTCCCTGAAGATGGAGGGCTCAGGTGGCAACATTGGATTTGCTGAGCCCATGGGACCAAGTTGCTGAGAGAGTGAATACTTGGCCCTCTTTGGCTTCTGTAGAGGAAGGTGCAGACCCGACTTCCACTTGTGTGGTATTCCCCACCCCCATATCAGAAAAGGTTTTGAGAAGCCCTTTGTATCTATCACAAGTAGGTAGGGTTCACAAATGGCTATCGCTAAGTAGTTTGGATTTTCTCCTTCAAATATCATAACGCTGCACACTATTTTGGTGAGTTAAAAAAAACCGTAATAAAAATATTTTTAACTGGAGGACTGAAGTCACTAAAGACTATTCCTGGATAACTTGAGATAGATTTTTAATTATTTTGATTATTCTCATTAAGTTATAGGAACTTAAAATTTAATCAATAATAATAAAGTTTAATTTTTATAGTCTGAGAGTGCTTGGCTGCTTATGTCGTAATTTGAAGGTCATCTCTTCATTCGGCTTTTTGGGAGATGCTATTTCTTAATGCCAGCCTGAAATTTTATGCTCTGCTTTGATAGGAAAAGAAGCAATTCCAAGAGTTTTGACCAAAAGCCACACAATTTCAAGTTGTATAAAAACCCTTGACATCTTCACTGTTCAGCACCTTGCACCAAATGTCAAGGAATTATCAATACCAATTTACTTCCTTTGCATTTCTAATGACTATGTTTGTAGAGAATTTTGATAAAAATGTGGTGGCCTTTAACCATTTTGCTGGAAAGGGGCTTTTCAATAACCTTTGAAAGATTATTCTTTCATGTGACTTCAAGAAAGAGATATTTATGAATTGGGCAATTAAAGTAAAATTTAACATTAAGAAAGTTAGTGTGGTCCAAGAATTACAATTTTACGTACTGAGTAATTTCCTAACAGGAGAAGCTTAGCTCAGGTCCCAAATGCTGAACATGGCTTCACTCGTGTGTGTGTGTGTGTGTGTGTGTGTGTGTGTGTGTTGATCAACAGTGACTCTCAATCTTGTCTCCAAATTAAAATCACCCCTGGGGAGCTTTCAAAAGTCCCAATGCCCAGTCTACGCTTCAGACCAATTAAATCAGAATCTTCGGGTATAAGTCACAAGCATCACCTTTTTTTGGTTTGGTTTTTTTTTTTTTTTTTTTTTTTTTTTTTTGACAGAGTCTTACCCTGTCACCCAGGCTGGAGAGCAGTGGCACAATCTCAGCTCATTGAAACCTCTGCTCACTGCAACCTCTGTCCCCTGGGTTCAAGCAATTCTTCTGCCTCAGCCTCCCAAGTAGCTGGGTCTACAGGTACACGCCACCACACCTGGCTAATTTTTGTATTATTAGTAGAGACAGGGTTTCAGCATCTTGGCCAGACTGGTCTCAAACTCCTGACCTCATATCATCATTTTTTAAAGCTTCCCAGATGATTCTAATGTATAGCTAAAGTGAAGAATCCCTGATTCATCAGATTTACTGGCACATGACTAATGAGCAAACCACAAACTCTGTACCCTGCTTCATTCTGGAGACCTTATCTCCCAAATCTACAGCTTTAACTCTGAACCTTCTCCTGAGTTATAGACTCATATCTTATTCAAAACAAAAGTCATGATCTAGCTTTCACCAATCTTCCCCTTTCCCTTTGTTTTCTGTATCAGTTAATGTCATATGAGTTCTTCTAGTGCAGTCGCGTCAGGTCAAGGGAGGTCTGCAATAGCTTTTACCTAAAGCAATACTTCTCAGACTTGGGAGATCATGTTAAAATGTAGATTCTTACCTAACAGGTCTGGAGCAATTCTACTCTTTCTACAAACTTCCAGGTAAGGGCCTGCCACTGGCCCAAAGACCACGCTTGATTGGCAAGGACCTAATATAACATCTGTTCCAGTTATTCTCTATAATAATGTCTTGTTTATTTCCTTCACACACCAGAGTTATGTGGTTAATTATGTGTTGACTCATCTATTTACTGAGTACCTATTATACCACCTGGCATTTAATAGTGGCTCACTAAATATTGAATAAATGCATGAATGAACGAACATGCTAAAGAGACTGTTGTAGGAGCTGAGTCAAGCTAGAAGGGCTCTTACCTGAGAAATTCTTGATGGAAATGCTGTCAAGGGAGCTGAGGTAAAAGATAAAGAGAAATTAAGAGTATGAATGGAGGGTAGGAAGTAATTGGATAACTGAGCCTATTAAGGAGTAAGGGTTCAAGTGCAGAGTGGATAAATATCAGGGCTTAGAGGTCTAATATTAAAATTATGAGCATCCTTTCTATGCAAGGTTTGCATATATCATTGCCATGTTGATGGTAAGCTAAAGAAGAACTAGCCTGGACAAATATCAGCTTTCATATCCAAGTTCTCTGGAATGTCACAGAAGGTTTCCAGAGTTTACCTTTAGCTCTTGTGCAGACTCATCTCCCAGCCTATTCTCCCTCTCTCTCCAAGACCCATCTGCTGCTCACCAGGCACTGGCTACACTGTACTGCTTATTGATATGTGCTCTTATTAAAATGTTTTTCATTTTTCAGCCCATATCCTTCCTCCTCCTTTAAGCCATATTTAATCCTATTAATATTGCCTTTCCTCCTCTATACTGATTTAGTATGTCAATTCCATTTATAGTCTCATTCTGCCACCCAGGCACGATCTCAGCTCACTGCAACCTCCGCCTCCTGATTCTCATGGTTCAGACTCCAGAGTAGCTGGGATTACAGGCATGCACCACCACACCCAGCTAATTTTTGTAGTTTTAGTAGAGATGGGTTTCACTATGTTGCCCAGGCTGGTCTCAAACTCCTGGCCTCAAGTGATCGACCTGCCCTGAGCTCCCAAAGTGCTGGGATTACAGGCATGAGCCACTGCACCCAGCCTCAATTCCATTTCTTAACATGTTTTATCACCAGTGCACAGGTCTATCTCTCTCAGGTGTTTAGCGTTCCATTAAGGTCAGGCCCCTGTCTTATTAATCTTTGGCTTTCCATGGTTCCTTACAGTGTTATTATATATAGTTGGAGCTCAACAAATGTTGCTTCAAATTATGTATAATAAAATAGTGGTAAAATTTCATGTTCATACATGGAGGTTATAACTTCAAAATGCATTCATAGACTCCATCTTCTGACCATAATGAAATAATAGGTACCAGATTTTCTTCCTCTATGCCCTACCACCATAAACTGGAAAAATATAAGAAATCTGTTTTCAGAAAACAAATAACATAGGGCTGTGATCATTGAAAGAAGGGAAACAGATGATCACTTCAGATTTCTACCTGGTGGTACTCTCCATATCATGGAGCTGAGTAATAATAGCATGCTGATCAGAAGCAGACAATCATAATTTTACTGAGTTTAAGAGACAGTAATCAGAGTTGAGAGAGGCTGATGCAGCTAAAAGTTGTAGAGAATGATGCAGGATAGTAACTGTGTTAGCCCATTTTCACACTGCTGATAAAGACATAGACGAGACTGGGTAAATTATTTAAATAAATAAATAAATAAATAAAGGTTTAATGGCCTTACAGTTCCACGTGGCTGGGAGGCCTCACCATAATGGGGGAAAGAAAAAGGCATATCTTACATGACAGCAGGTTAGAGAGAGAATGAAAGCAAATTGAAAACAAAAATCCCTTATGAAGCCATCAGATCTCATAAGACTTATTCAATATCACAAGAACAGTATGGGGGAAACTGCCCCCCATGATTTAATTATCTCCCACTGGGTCTCTCCCATAATATGTCAGAGCTACAACTTAAGATAAAATTGGGGTAGGGATACAGCCAAACCATAACCATTTACTCCTGGCCCCTCCCAAATCTCATGTCCTCACATTTCAAAACCAATCGTACCTTCCCAAAAGTCCCCCAAAGTCTTAACTCATGTCAGCATTAACTCAGAAGTCCATAGTCTGAAGTCTCACCCAAGACAAGGAAAGTCTCTTCTGCCTATAAGCCTGTAAAATCAAAAGCAATTTAGTTACTTCATAGACACAATGGGGGTACAGGCATTGGGTAAATATGCCCAATCCAAATAAGGGAAATTGGCCAAAACAAAGGGGCTACCAGCCCCATGCAAGTCCGGAATCCAGCAGGGCAGTCGAATCTTAAAAGCTCCTAAATGATCTCCTTTGACTCTATGTCTCACATCTGGGTCATGCTGATACAAGAGGTGGGTTTCCATGGTCTTGGGCAGCTCTGCCCCTATAGTCTTGCATGGTACAGCCTCCCTCCCAGCTGCTTTCACAGGCTGGAATTGAGTGCCTGTAGCTTTTCCAGGTGCACAATCCAAGCTATCAGTGGATATACCATTCTGGGGTCTGGAGGATGGTGGTCCTCTTCTCACAGGTTCACTAGGTGGTGCCCCAGTAGAGACTCTGTGTGGGGGTTCTGACCCCGCATTTCCCTCCTGCACTGCCCTAGCAGAGGTTCTCCATGAGGGCCCCAGCCCTGTAGCAAACTTCTATCTGGGCATCCAGATATTACTATTCATCCTCTGAAATCTAGGCAGAGGTTCTCAACCCTGAATTCTTGACTTCTGTATACTCACAGGCTCAATACTATATGAAAGTTGCCAAGTCTTGGGTCTTGCACCCTCTGAGCCATGGCCAGAACTCTACATTAGCCCCCTTTCAGCTATGGGTGGAGCAGCTGGGATGCAGGGAACCAAGTCCCTAGGCTGTACACAACACAGGGAACCTGGGACCAGCCCATGAAACCATTTTTACCTCCTAGGCCCCCAGGTCTGTGATGGGAGGGGATGCTGTGATGACCTCTGACATGCTCTGGAGACATTTTCCCCATTGTCTTGGTGATTAACATTTGGCTCCTTGTAATTATGCAAATTTCTGTAGCCAGCTTGAATTTCTCCTCAGAAAATGGGATTTCCTTTTCTATCACATTGTCAGACTGCAAATTTTTCTAACTTTTATGCTCTGCTTCCCTTATAAACTGGACGCCTTTAACAGCACTCAAGTCGCATCTTGAATGCTTTTCTGCTTAGAAATTGTTTCCACCAGATATCCTAAATCATCTCTCTCAAGTTTAAATTTCCACAAATCTCTAGGGCAGGGGCAAAACGCCACTGGTCTCTTTGCTAAAACATAACAAGAGTCACCTTTGCTCCAGATCTCAACAAGTTCCTCATCTCCATCTGAGACCACCTCAGCCTGGACTTTATTGTCCATAACACTATCAGCATTTTGGGCAAAGCCATTCAACAAGCCTCTAGGAAATTCCAAACTTTCCTACATTTTTCTATCTTCTTCTGAGCCCTCCAAACTGTTCCAAATTCTGCTTGTTACCCAGTTTCAAAGTCACTTCCACATTTTCAGTTATCTTTTCCCAGCACCCGACTCCTGGTACCAGCTTACTGTATTACTCTGTTTTCAGGCTGCTGATAAAGACATACCCGAGACTGGGAAAATCATAACGAAAAAAATTTAATGGATCACTATTCCACATGGTTGGGGAAGCCTAACAATCATGATGAAAGGCACATCTTACATGGCAGCAGGTGAGAGAATGAGAACAAAGTTAAAGCAGAAATCCCTTATGAAACCATCAGATGTCATGAGACTTATTCACTATCATGAGAACGGTATGGGGAAAACCACTCATCATTCAATTACCTCCCACAGGGTCTCTCACACAACATGTGGGAATTGTGGGAGCTATAATTCAAGATGAGATTGGGTTGGGGACACAGCCAAACTTCAGAAATTTGAATAGGGTTCCTTTGCGTATTTGATGAATATGTGAGGGTATAGCATGAAACTCCATGAAGCAGAGGATAGAAAGACAAGGGAGCAGTGATCTGAACAACTGCCTAATCTCACACAGGGCTTTTGACACATTTGAATTGACTAGCCAGATTGGAGAATTATTGTGATCACTGGAGGTATTCAGTAGACTTCAGCAGAGCCATGCCTTAGTAGTGTGGTAAGCTATCATTAAAAACCAGTCTCTGTTTACTCTAATACATCTTACAAACAAGTCTCTAAAAGGCCAAACTGTGCTGCTGCTAACTTAACTGGCTGTTAGAACAAAGACCAATATTCTTTAAAAGAGGAGAACAGAGTATAGATTTTCAACAATGTAAAAATCACAATGTGTTTTAGCCAACAAAAAAATTATTATACATATCAAGAAGCAAGAAAACATAGTTAAAAACCAGAAGGAAAAACCATCAATAGAAATGGACCCAGAAATTAACAGAATTCACAGACAGAAGGAAAAAAGCTGTTATAACTATGATCAATCATATTTTCTAGAAACAAGAATATAATGAAGAGAGACATGAAGGACAAAAAGAAGAGCCTTCTCAGTATGAAAAATACAGTGTCTAAGATGAAAAATTCACTGGTTGGGACTAACAACAGGTTAGACATTGCATGAGTCCATTCTCTCACTGCTGTAAAGAAATACCTGAAACTAGATAATTTATAAGGAAAAGAGGTTTAACTGGCTCACATTTCCATAGGCTGCACCAGAAGCATGGCTAGAGAGCCCTTAGAAAACTTTAAGTGATAGCAAAAGGAAAAGCAGGCACGTCGTACGTGGCCAGAGCAGGAGGAAGAGAGTAAAGGGGGAGGTGCTACACACTTTTAAACAACCAGATCTCATGACAACTCACTCACTATCATGAGAACAGCAAGGAGGAAATCTGTCCCCATGATCCAATCACCTCCCACCAGACCCATCCTCCAACACTGGGGTTATAATTTGGCATGAGATTTGGGTAGGGACACAAACCCAAACTATATCTGGCACTGTATAAAACAATACTAGCAAGTTTCAACACGGAGCAACCAAAAATATCCAAAATGAAGCACAGAGAGAAAAAAAAAAAAGACAAAAAAGGAAGGAAAGAAGAAAAATAAACAGTGCTTCTGTGACTTAAAGAGAATTCATCTAGAGTTGTCTCACATTTATTAAGCTGAATTCTCAGAAAAAGGGGTGGAGATTGGAGGGGGCCAAAAAAACATTTGAAGAACTAACAAATGAAAAATCTCTACAAATTTCATGAAAACTATAAATTTGTAGATCTGAGAAGTGTAAAATACCCCATGCAAGATAAACAAAAAAGAAAAACATACAAAGGCACCTTCAAAATGAACTCCTGAAACTGGTGATAATGCCTGGGTTTAAATCCCTGGGCTGCGTCCTCTTGTGCAGATAGTTTAACTGATGTCCCTGTCTCAGGAGACATGCAAGGTTAGCTTTGGCAATATCCTTGTGTTCCTGATTCTCCTGTAATGGGAATCTTGTCTCAAGATTAAAATCCTTCCATGCTTCACATGCCCTATTTCTTGCAAGTGATGGAGGGAAGGCAAAAGCAGATTAAGTCTGTGTGGTTTTCATCAGGGTGGTGAGTAACATGGGATAGTCACTGGTTAGGCTGTCGTTTCTTACCCCTGAACTAGTGGAAGGGTCTTTGCTATCATGCAGCGTTTCAGATTTGCAAAGCAAGCACGTGGTCCAGTTGTTACTATCTTCCTATGCTTTCTCTCTACAAATCAAAGGAGAACTGTGTGGGATCAAGGATTTCCTCAGACAGGGATTAACTAAGCATAGGTTAGCTCCTGGATAACCAAATTAAATTTTTGTTATAAAAATAATGCCCATGTATAATCTTGTACAGTCAATCCTCATTATTTGTGTATTCCATATTTGTGAATTTGCCTATTCACAAGATTTGTTTGTAATCCCAAAATCAATGGTGCTTTCATGGTCATTAGTGTGCACGTTCACAGTAGTAAAATATTTGATTCACTCAATATGCACAGACATGGTTGAGGTCAAACAAGGTGACCCTCTGCCTTCTTGTTCCAGCTCTCATACTGTGAACAAGAGTCTTTCTTGTGGTCTATTTAGTACCTTGCTTTTTGCATTATTGTGTTTTCTGTGGATGATTCTGCTATTTACAATGACCTCCCCAAGCACAGTGCTGAAGTCCTATGTGCAACACAAGTGTTCAATAAGCTTCCTTCAAGCCGAAGTGATAGAGCTATTGGCCATGAGTTTGATGTTAATGAATCAACAATATATATTAAATAAGATTTACGTAAGGCTTAAAAATTCAGAAAATGTCCATGAGTCCAAGTCCCATCCTAACACCCCCTGTGATGCCTTGAGGGGCCCATGTTCTTTCTGTATTGGGATGGAGGAAAACAGGAAGTATCATAGGTCCTGACACACAGCTGGTGTCAATAAAAACCCCAATCTCACAGGGAATGGCAAAGAGCAAACCCATGGCCAATTCTCTAGTTGCCAAAAGCAGACAAAACTCAAGAATCAGAGCAATCACTTTAGTGCTCATAGCAGAGTAACAAGCAGGAACATTAGCAAAGTGGGACCAGTTCCACCACCCTTGTGAGCCATGATGGTCAGGATGGGTGTTATGTGCAATGGATTACACTACAATTGAGGAACCCAGGGCCAAAGCCCTCCTACCTTTTTGAGCAAGCAGCAAACACTGTAGCAAGAAACAAGCCAATTCCCCTCCCCAGGGAAACAAGCAGTTACATGATGGTTATACTGTGGCTGTCTTGATCTTTCAGTATCAGAAAATGGACAAGCCTTGTGGTCTGGCATAGCTGGCAAGAAATACAAGATGCTCAGGGCCCATGGTGGGTGGCATCTCACAACAGTAGGTGTTTATAACTGCTGAATGAATAAACGAGCAGAATAGTGGGCTCTCTTTAGAGCGAAAGGTCTTTGTCAGGTTTCATTTGGTGGTTTGGAATGAAAAACTTGTTTCTGTTACAGTGCATAGTTTTAACTATGCAGTTTTAGGTATAACTTGTTCTCACTATACTTGGGGCTTTGAGGAGCGCTAGAAAGAAATATGGGTGTGTAGGAGGGCAGGACACTGGCAGATGAAATGCAAATTTTGCTGGGAAAATAGAGAAGCATTTTGGGAAACAGGTTGATGAGCCTTAGAATTATTTGCAAAACTGCTAGAAATTCCCACATAGTGCTGTGCTGTGATTGGCTATTAAGTTGCAGCTGCAACTTGAAACAAGTTGCTATCCAAGTTTTAAATAATTCTTTGAAATGTGCAGTTCTTCACGGAATGGTAGATTAAAATTCATGCTCTCTTTTTTTAATACTTCATGAAATCTTCCTTTTAAAACCCACTTCTGTTTGGACGGGGGAAAGTGAAAGATACTGAAGGGAGTTTCTAAAACAACCAAGGTAGCAATAGCGTGAAAGGAGCTAACTAGAGTGTTTTATCTGTAGTTAAGAATTAATAATGTCATCTTTTTCAGACTCTAAGGACTGCTTAAACTGTTTTAATGGAGAGACTAAATTAGATCAAGTATCAAGGCCCAGGATTAGACTGAATTATCCACTCATAAAACTATGGCTAACATGTTTCTAATCTACTCTTAAAACTAAAATACAGCAATTCGATTGCCTTTAGCAATGAATGAATGAATGATGAAATGAAGCCTTCAGCCGGGTGTGATGGTTCATGCCTGAAATCCCAGCACTTTGGGAGGCCTAGTTGGGCAGATCACTTGAAGTCAGGAGTTCGAGACCAGCCTGGGCAACATGGAGAAACACCATCTCTACTAAAAATACAAAAACTAGCCTGTGTGGTGGCGCACATCTGTAATCTCAACCACACGGGAAACTGAGGATGAGACTCTCTTGAACCCAGGAGGTAGAGGTTGCAGTGAGCCAAGATTGCACCACTGCACTACAGCCTGGGCGAGAGAGCAAGACTCCATCTAAAAAAAAAAGAAAAGAAAAAAGAAAAACAAAAAATGAAGTCTTCAAGTCCCAGGGGGACAGTGGCCGAGGATTCACTGGTATGTGCACATGCCAGCCCTTCTCTACTCCGGTGCCTCTTTCCCCTCACTCTTTAAACTTCTCTTTCTCTCCTCACTCTTACTCGTTTTCCAGGATCTAACTTAGGTCCTGAGATGTCTTCACTGACCACTTCGGCCCTCAGAGGTCTCGCCTTAGAGACACAAAACCCTTATTTTCAACGTCAGTGGTTTTTAAATTTTAGTATGCATCAGAATAACCCAGAGAGCTTGTAAAAACAGATTCCTGGGTCCCATTCCCAGAGAATTCAGGAGATCTGGGATGGTGCAAGCAATTTTCATTTCTAACAAGGTTCCAGGAGCTGCCGATGCTCTTTCTAGTACCATACTCTGAGAACCACTAATCTATATTCCTGGTGTTTTGCACTTAGTTGTATATGTTTTGAGATAAGAGACCTTTCTTTCCATATTACTATTGAAATTTTCATAAGAATATGTCCAGTTGGGAACATAGAAGGTACTCAACAAATGTTAGTTTCATTCACCATCCCTACTTCCTGATTTAAATTATAAATTCTTTGAAGGAAGGAGTATTTAATATGTGCAGCTATGTACTTAGGAAGTGCTCAATATATATTTACTAAATAAATGGATACATCAAAGATTCCTGATTTCAGTGAAGATTTTCTCCTAAGACCTCTAGCTTATTTTATTCTGTATGAATACCTTCAGTTTTCCTCAAGACATAGTTCAGTAGTATAGAAATATCTTTCATTAGTTGTGTGTTGTGAAAAGAACTGACAAATTAAAATGTCTCACTTCAATGTAGTTTTCAGTTGGCCAGATAGTTTTCTCTTTCTTGGATCTTTCACACTGCTGAATTCAGCGACACGGCCATGGGTGTTTCTGGCTGATGTCTCCATAGTCTCTTGACACAGGGCTGCCACCGGCGTTTGATTCAACTGATGGAGATACAATTTTTCTTTGCCTGAAAGGTATTTTTTACCTTGACCCTGACAGGGTGCAGCAGGACTGAGGCTGCCTGATACCTGTGATTTTGTTTCTCTGTTATCAGTGGGACTTAATTCTTGCATCTGTGTCCTATTTGGGAAGAGCGCTTGGATGGAGAGATATTAAACTTTTATTTTCCTCCTGCTATTGGCAAGTACAGGAGCTCCATTCCCACAGGGAAGGCATCCAGGAGCACAGAGGCAGGTCATTGCATGTTTCAAACTCACCACCAGAACTCAGAACTTGAAGAAATCCCTTAAGAGTCCAATAATTTGGGAAATAATAAACATTACCCCGTGATTTTTTTAAAAATTATTTTTCATTTTCAGTGTTATGGATTAGTCCATTCTCTATTTGACATCTAAGAGAGTTGGTTCTTATTAGCTATAATTATTTGGGTAACAATTTTTTCTGTCTACAACTATTCCTGTGAGTAAAGTGAAAAGAACACAGATTTGTGAAGTATCTGTTTCTGGCTTCTGGCTGAAGGCTCTGCTTCCCAGCCTGTCAGAACAGCCACTCTGTTGTTGTTGATTCGCAGACCCATCAGAGGTTCTGCACAGATTGAGGCCTCGAGGTGCTCTCCCCAACTGGTGGTGAAAAAGGTTTCCCGTGAAATGAGATGACGCCTGTCTACTTGCAATTTCTCACATTTCCCAGAGATTGGCAAGGAGGTGGACTCCTGGTAGACTCAACATGGCAGGAAACAATCACTCTGAAGTATTTTTTGTGAAGCAAAATTACTGTTAATTATTAATCATATTTATTTCAAGATTCTAAACACAATTATCCACGTCTTATGGATTACAAAAACATAAAATATTAGACTTTTGACTTACACATGTATAAATAATAATTTTAGGCTTTCATGAGTTGAAAGACAAATTACTCCAAGCATTATGGCTGGAGATGCTAAGAGAGAAAAGAGGCCATCTCTTTTGTTCCTTTGGTGTGATCCTGACACTTTCAGTATTTGAGAGGCCCAGGTTTTGCTGTTATTTTAAATCAGATCACTTTCAGAAAGGTAACTGATCTTGCCTGACTCCCACTCCTTTGCAGAATGACAGATCTCCATCAGGAACATTTTACCCTGAAAGACTTGTCTATACCTTAATTAGATTTCTCCAATTCTCTGATTGTTGCAGTATCTATTATATCATTTTTTTTTCCTCACTCAGGTTCTAGGATCATATAGTAAGTAAATTGTGCATTCATGACAGATAATGTTTTAAGGAACAAAAAGACATCATTTTGGGTCTAGTTTCTACTCAAATTCAAGATGTGTGTTTCTGCTTATACCAGTAAGTTATGACAGTAAGCAAAGAATTGTGTGATCTTACAGAGGGATGCTGTTTCCTTTTGCTTTTTATTTGCAGATCCATCAGAGGTCCTGCATGCAAGTTCTTCTTCCTCAATTGTCCATTCAGGCCTCACTGGATTCTCTCTTCCATAGTTAAGATCTAGTTCAGTGGCCACCTCCTCCATGAAACCCATCAGCCCTTCAACAGTTATTTGTCATTCCCCTCCACACACCTTCAGTATTTATTCAGTGTTGTAGTAACACACTGTGTTGTGTAATGATGTGATGGTCCTTGAGATTCTAAATCAATTTCATCTTCATCTTCTCATACTCAACAAGGTTCCTAGTATATGGCCAGTGAGCAAGGAATGAATGAATCCCTGACAATCTCATACTGACCCTCTAGGACTCCCTGAATCCTCATCACTTTGCTTTGGAGGCTGCTAGTTCTAATCCCTTGTGCTTTCCTTCTCTCTGATGCCCTCTGGTTACTTTACTTTGCCCTTGGATGAGATCAATACAGCAGCTTTATTGCAGTTGGGAAGGCTTTTGGGTTACAAAGGAGATGTGGTGGTTTGGGGTCAGGGGTAATTCCATGTGAAAGCTATTGGAAAGCAGAAACCTGGAGGGCTCTGCAAATTCATCTTGTCACTTCTACTTCTCTTTGACTGATGGATATTTTCCCCTCATTCTCAGTGACCTCTGGGGACAGCAATTTTGCATGGTCCCTGTTGGAAACCTTTACAGTGACAGAGCGGTGAGGCCGGTGTGAGAGTTCAGAAGCACATAGATGGGTGTTCTCAGATGCCCCAGTACAGAATACAGCTTCTCCAAGGCTGTCAGGGCTAGGTTGAAAAGAGGTCTGGCCACACCAAGAATGGTTATCAGTGTGAATTTACCTGGTCTCACAGATATGCTCTCTGGTCCCGCTGTCCTTTCCTTCCACCTTGTCAACTCAGAAGGTCTGGACCAGCCCAGACCATTGGCCCTTCCCATCCTTGGCAGCTACTACTATTAAGTGCACATCTTATCTAATACTACCCTTACTGCACTCTTGCTCCACCTCCCAGGTCTTGGAATTCTATTCATATCAGGTCTCAGCCTCCCAGCACCAGTACCTGTACATTCTATTAGTGCTGTAATGGCTACCATACAAAGCGTGGCTTAAAAGAGCCAGGGTACCCATTTGCCAGGAGAACAAAATTTTGGCATCTTATGTAATGATGCCTCTTATATTCCAGCAAGTAAATTCCGTAATGTGTCACCTACCCATTTTAAATGCTAATAAAAGAAATGAGTGCATCTCTCGTAGCTATCACAGTAGTGGGAGTTGTAAGGGGAAAAAAAGGCCAGATGCATTTTGCTTTGTTTCTTAGTTACCACTAACATCTTTGCTCTATATCTGTGTCTCAGTGATGTTCCCTTCTTGCTGCTAAGCCTGGTCTATTGTTGGCATAGCACATGTGGGCTGCACGGGTAATTTGTGTCCTAGGAGGTTTCAGTTTACAAAAATAGGCAAAGCTTGACTTTTCACAGTCACTTCATCTGTAATTAAAATGGCATATTTCTTAAGTTAGGAAAGAATAAGTTTATGGTAAGGGGAATAACAGTCTTTTCAAAGAGACTGAATTTATATTCTTGAATCATTGCCATATGTAATAAAAGGCCTACAATTACTAAAAAGTCAATCTGAACATTGGATATAACCAAACAGTGCAAATTGGATAAATTAAGCTTGAGGTTCTTTTCTATTGAAGGACATATTGACTTTTTTGTTTTACTTTTTGTTTGATCCTGGGGAAGTGGAGTGAATGGAAGCATTTTGGCACACATTTCTTTTTTAAAAAAATGTACTTTGGAATATGCACATCTTCCTCTGTTGTGCAGAGAATCAGTTTTGTTTTTCAATATTTGCTCCATTGTGAATTTATTTTTGGTGTAATGGTGCGTCCCAACACCATTTGTTGACTCATTCATCTTTTCTCCACTGATTAAAAACTCCACATTTTCCTACTATAGAAACAAATAATGTTTTGTGAAATTTACATTTCAGGACTAAAACAACTATATTTACATGTGTTAAGATATTTCCTTATTAAATTTAAACATGTAAGCTACACAAGTTTTAATATCCTGTCTTGGCATTTCTTCACTTTTAAAGATGTGTTAAGAAACAAACAGGAAACTGGCCAAGACTTCTCTTAGCTGTTGAGAAGCTCCTAGAAATGTGACCTGCTGCCTCACAGCTCTACCTCTAGCAAGATTCCCCTAAGTCTTGGCCCTAGAGACCTTTAAACAAAGACCAAGACATTCAAGCACAAGGGCAGTGGCTGCAGTGACCTCAGAGCCGATGATGGCAAACCACTCAGGTTCCGGCTCAGCACAGGTAAGGGCTGCAGTGACATGGAGGAGATGGGGTGCCAACCAGAGTCTAACCTACTCGCTGCTGTGTCCACTGCTAAGAGTCCTCAGAAGTCACTGACAGCAGAACGGAGAGGAGAATGTGCTGATGAGCAAAAGATAGCCCCAGACTCTGACTGGAACAGGCCAAGTCAGAGTCCCTCTGTATGCTTACCACCTCAGAGAAGGGACCCGCGTGTGTTGTGTGTGTGTGTCGTGTGCGTGTGTGTATGTGTGTATGTGTGCGTATGTGTGTGTGTGCATGTGTGTGTGTGTAGCAGAGGAGGGGGCTGGCTGGGGAGGCCTCACAATCATAGTGGAAGACAAAAGAGAAGCAGAGTCACATCTTGCATGGCAGCAGGCGAGAGAGAGAGCATGTACAGAGGAACTTCCGTATCTAAAACTATCAGATCTCATGAGATTTATTCACTCCAATGAGAACAGCATGGGAAAGACCCACCCTCATGATTCAGTTACCTCTCATCAGGTCCCTCCCATGACGCATAGCAACTATGGGAGCTACAATTTGAGGTTTGGGTAGGGACACAGCAAAACCATATCAGTTGCTTATGATTTGGAGCAGTTTTTTTGATTTTGGTATTGGTTTTTGCTGTTTGTCCCATAAAGTGGCTTCTGAACCTGAATGTCCTTCTTCTTGCCCTGAGTTGTTTTGACTGGATAACAAGAGGCTTTTCCCAGGGGATGTTTGGAAAAGGAGCTCAGAATAGTTCAACTGTATCTAGTCCTCCTGGCTACTAAGAGACAGAGATAGGAATCAAAAGCTTGCTTTTGTTTTCAGTTGTTTGGTGGCTTTCTTTTTCTCTTTTAACTCAGAAACAAGTTTACTGCAGGAACTGGATGCAGATAAAAATATATTCATGTTATTGGGACTTGGAATAGCCTACAGAAAAGGTAGGCTATTTAATGTCAGAAAGCAAAGCAGGAAGAGTATTGTTTTTTTATAATGAATGTTGAGCTCCCTATGGGGGAGGCTAGTTAAAGTGACAGTATGAACCCCACCCCAAGGGAAGTGACAGTCTACGACTAGAAGGACAGAGGCAGGAAGCAGAAATGTCACTTTTCACAATACAATAACTACTGAGAACATTAGAAAGTACCCATATGAAGGCCCTCGTTCTTATCAATGAAGAAACAGAAACCATTTCCAAATAGTTAAGGAGAGTGGTGAGGCTTTTGCAAAGCACTCATTTACACTTCACCATGGCTACATGGGGTAGACAATGTAGTTACGGCCATTTTCAAAAAGTTTCATTCACTAAGTTCTCAATAAATAACTGATGAAGAAATGAATGAACGACTCTAATGCATTTATTCTTTTTTTTTTTTTTTTTTTTGAGACAGAGTTTTGCTCTGTCATCCAGGCTGGAGTGCAGAGGCACAACCTCAGCTCACTGCAACCTCTGCCTCTCAGGTTCAAGCAATTCCCCTGCCTCAGCCTCCTGAGTAGCTGAGATTACAGGCACCCACCACCACACCTGGTTAATTTTTGTATTTCTAGTAGAGACAGGGTTTCACCATAATGGCCAGGCTGGTCTCAAACTTCAGACCTTGTGATCTGCCCATCTTGGTCTCCCAAAGTGCTAAGATTACAGGCTTGAGCCACCACACCCAGCCTAATACATTTATTCTTTTATGGGGGGGGGTGTTCTTTCTTCAGGCATCCTCTTGATAAGTTCCCCCACCAAGCCTGTTCCTCTTCCAAGATTCCCTGTCTCTGTGAACTGCCCACCTTGCATCCATTTGCACAAGCCAGAAACCTGTCTCTTTCCTATCTCCCTCTCTGACACACACTTACAGAATTCATCATCCAGTCCTGATGGCTTTGCTGCCTAGAATTCTCCTGAATCCATCCATAGATCTCTGTCTCTACCACCTCTACCCTCATCCAAACTGCCATCATCTCTCAGCTGATGACCATGGCCACCTCCTGACTGGGTCTACATATCAACTCTGAGTTCCCCTCAATCTGCTTCTCATACTGTAGCAAGAGTAGCCTTTTCAAAAAAACAAATCCTCTTTTTCTTTTTTTTCTTTCCCTTTCCTTCCTGAACAATTCAGACCCAAAGCCACTAGGTGGGACAAAGTAAGGCAGGCATTCCAGGCTGAGATGTAAGAAGTTGCCTTAAAAGAGACCTCCAGGATACTACACACCCTAATGTAGGTACATGGGACCCAGACCAACCTCACTCTGGGATTGGGGGTGAAATGTCAGGGATTCCAGCAGTAATGGTATCTGGTAACAAGGCTCAAGTGGGAGAAGGGACCACGGAACACAGAAACAATGCAAAATCTCACCAGATAGCTTTCTCAACCTTTTGACTCTGATATACATGGAGACCCCATCTTGTTTTTTCACTCCTTGCCCTTTCCTGTTGAGCTTTTTACACAGACCCTCACCATCACCTTTTAATTCATCAGAAAGTAGACAGAGTTTCACACTGGCGGTAGCACCTGTTCCCTGCCCAGCCCAACCACAGATATTGGAAAATTATTGAGTTAACACTTGCAGCCCACAGTTTACATTCTTAAGGCCTTCGTCGTAAGTGAGGGCTAGTGAATGAGGCAGTAATATACTCTTATATTTTCAAAAATTAACTACTACTGCTACACACCTATCAGAATGGCCAAAATCCAGAACACTGACCACCCAAATGCTAGTAATAATGTGAACCAACAAGAGCTCTCATTTGTTGCTCATGGGAATGCAAAATGGTACAGCTACTTGGGAAAAGAGTTTGGCAGTTTCTCATAAAACTAAACATACTCTTACCATATGGTCCAGCAGTCACGATCCTTGGTAGTCAAAGGAGCTGAAAAGTTATGTCCACACAAAAACCTGCACATGGATACTTATAATAGCTTTATTCATAATTGCCAAAACTTAGAAGTGACTAAGATGTCCTTCAGTAAGTGAACAGATAAACTCTGAAACATCTATACAATGGAATATTATTCAGTGCCAAAAAGAAATGAGCTATTGGCTGGGCGTGGTGGCTCCCAGCACTTTGGGAGGCTGAGGTGGGTATATCACGAGGTCAGGAGTTCAAGACCAGCCTGGCCAATATGGTGAAACCCCATCTCTACTAAAAATACAAAAATTAGCGGGGCGTGGTGGTGGGCATCTGTAATCCCAGCTACTCAGGAGGCTGAAGCGAGAGAATCACTTGAACCTGGAAGACAGAGGTTGCAGTGAGCCGAGATCACGCCACTGCACTCCAGCCTGGGTCACAGAGTGAGATTCCATCTCAGAAAAAAAAAAAAAATGAGCTATCAAACCACAAAAAGACATGGAGGAGGCCAGGTGCTTTGGTTTAAGACTACAATCCCAGCACTTTGGGAAGCCAAGTTGGCTGATCACTTGAAGTCAGAAGTTCAAGACCAACCTGGCCAACATGACGAGACCACATACCTACTAAAAATACAAAAGTTAACTGGGCATGATGGTGCATGCCTGTAATCCCAGCTACTCGAGAAGCTGAGGCATGAGAATCACTTGAACTGGGAGGCAGAGGTTGCAGTAAGTGGAGATTGCACCACTGTACTCCAGCTTGGGCAACAGAGTAAGACTCGATCTCAAAAATAAAAAAAAAGAAAGAAAGAGAAAAGGCCATATACCGTAAGTTTCCAACTATATGACACGCTGTAAAAGGCAAAACTACAGAGACAAAAAGATCAATGGTTGCTAAAGATCCCGGAAGAGGGATGACTAGGTGGAACAAAGAGATTTTTAGGGCAGTGAAACTCTTCTGTATGATACTGTAATGGCAGATATCTGTCATTATACATTTTCCAAACCCATGAAATGTACAGCACTAAGAGTAAACCTTAATCTAAACTATGGACCTTGGGTCATGAGGATGTATCAATGTAGGCTCGTCAGCTGTAATAAACACACACTCTGCGGGGGGATGTCGATGATGGGGGAGGCTGTGTAAGTGTGTAGACCAGGGAGCAGATGGTAAACTTTTGCACCTTCTCTCAATTTTGCTGTGAACCTAAAATTGCTCTAAACAATAAAGTCCATAAAAAAATAAGAAAAAAACGAAAAGGATAATCTGGTGAAATGCACAGGAAATTGATGACAGGAGTTCTGAGGAGTGGAACTGCTGGTCTGGGAGGAATGTGTGAAAGCGTGTCAGTCAAGGTTTGCCTTGCAAGCACCATGAACGACTGTGACTGATATAAATTGAAAGGAATTTTTCCTGCCAGAGTTAGGTTTAGGGGTGCCAAACAGCCAGGGACAACTCCCCAAATCTATTGTACCTTCTGCAGGTGAAGTAGGCTTTACCTCAGGAGGGAGGGAAAATCTTCCACACAGCAAAGTAGCCAAAAGGAATCACAACTCAGCTGTATCACTCCTACATATGCACCTGAAGCAATTGAAAGCAGGGTTTCAAAGAGATACGTGTACACCAATGTGCACAGCAGCATTATTCACAATGGCTGAAGGTGGAAAAGCCCAGTGCCCACCAAAAGACAAATGGATAACCAAAACGTGGTACAGCCATACAATGGAATATTCATTATTCAGCCTTATAGCGGCATGAAGTGCTGATATATGCTACCACATGTCTGAACTGTGAAGACATCATTCTAAGTAAAATGAGCCAGATACTAAAAGACAAAGACTATAGTTCCACTTCTATGAGGCATCTAGAGTAGTCAAATTTATAGAGACATAAAGTAGAATAGTGGTCACAGGGACTGGGGGGAGGAGGAGGGAGTTGTTATTTAATAGGTACAGGGGTTTTATTGGGGATGATGAAAGAGTGGTGGGTATCAACAGTGGTGATTGGCCGGGTGCAGTGGCTCACACCTGTAATCCCAGCACTTTGAGAGGCCAAAGCAGGCAGATCATGAGGTCAGGAGTTTGAGACCAGCCTGGCCAATATGGTGAAACCCTGCCTCTACTAAAAACACAAAAATTAGCCGGGCATGGTGGGTGCACCTGTCATCCCAGCTATTCGAGAGGCTGAGGCAGAAGAATCACTTGAACCCGGGAGGCAGAGGTTGCAGTGTGCCAAGATCACACCATTGCACTCCAGCCTGAGCAACAAAGTGAGACTCCATCTCAAAAAAAAAAAAAAAAAAGTGGCAATGATTATATTAATAGAAGCTTACACCACTGAATTACACATTTAAGGATGATAATACTACATTATGTATATTTTACCACAATAATAAAGAAAAATCACCAGTGCCCCCTCTACTCACTTCTCACTGTGTATACTCTCTGTACACTTATATCATGGATTTCTATCACCTAATTAAAGCAGATGTTTTTAACCAAAAGATTTAACTTTATACATTTATAGGATATTCTTTCAACTGTATAAAAAGTGGCTCCATTGTATCTTAGAAATGAAAAAGTATTCAAAAAAAACTCCAAAGGCTTAAAACTGTATCTGAGGTAAGTAAATTCATCGATTGCTGCTGTTCCTCCACAGAAAGAAAGTACCACCTCCTCCCTTCCACCCTCTCCTCATAGCCCCGCCCCGGCTTCCTGCCACGTACATGGAGAATTTCATAATTCTAGCAACTTCATATCCAAAAAAGGTTCCTGGTACAAGACTTAGGACTCCTCAAAATTATCATGAAAATTATATTTTAATACCTGGCATATTAATGTGAGAATGTTAGTAATAATTGCAGGACTGTCATGAAAAGATTTTCAGTCTTTTTTTTTCTAGAATAGAGCACAGTGGTGGATGTGGAAGCTGTAACTAACCTGAAGATGAAGACAACCAAAATGGGTTTCCAGTAACATTAAGGCAAACCACAAAAGAACAGGTGAGTCAGCCTTTACTTCTCAGGGACGCTTCACACTGTGATACCACAATGTTCAAAAAGGTATTAGAAATATGCAAGCCAAGTTAACCTATCTAAGAACTTTTCAGAGGCTACTGTGTGCCCAGCACTGTAACTCTGTAACTTCAAGTCTCTGTTCTACAAAATCTATGATGCCACGGAGAAAAGACAAATTTTCCAGCTCTGCTATGTCCCATGTAGAGCCCTTTGAGAAGAGGGAGTATGATTTGTTCCTGTCTGCTGTCCAATACAGAGCAGGTACTTACAAGATATGCAAAGTCCTAATATTCCATAGCACTGCAAGATGACTAAAGTAAACAACAATATATAGATTCAAATCGCTAGAAGGAGGATACTGAATGTTTCCAACACAAAGAAATAATAAATGTTCAATCTGATGGATAAGCTAATTACCCTGATCTGATCACTATACACTATATATTGAAACATCACTCTGTATCCCATAAATATATGCAATTATTATATGTCAATTGTAAAAAGAAAAGAAAAAAAGATGTTTGAAGTAATGAATGAATAATGAAATGAAGTGGATGGCTGGGCACAGTGGCTCACGCCTGTAATCCCAACACTTTGGGAGGCCACAGGCCAAGGAGAGGGGCCTCAGGAGAAACAACCCTGCTCACACCTTGATCTTAAAGTTCCAACCTCCAGAACTGGGAAGAAACAAATGTTTGTGTTTAAGCTGCCTAATCTGTGACAGCAGCCCTAGCAGACTCTATGATAAGAGACCAATTATTAAAAACGTCAAGTATCTAGGAAGAGGACTTCCTCCGTAGGAAGCCACAGAATGCTCTCTGGTTATTTTGATGTTCAGCCAATTCATCCAAGGCTCTGTGCCATGACTAATAAGTTGCAATTTAATATAACAAACATTGACCGAATGCCAGTCACACTGAGAGGCCCTGGCAAATACATCTAGTTCTCCAAGGTCGTGAGGATTCAGACAGGGGAAGAAAGAACAGGTTCTTCAGAAATCTCACTTTAGCCAAATAAACAAAACCTCTCCCTCTTTTCCATGTGATCTAAGCTTCAAACAACTGATGGATTCACCCCCATCAGGACTGCCCCAGTCTCTCCCAGAGGTGAGGCAATCAAGCATGACAAGGAAGGAAGTATAGAAATCTACATGCTTGGACTGGTCGTTCTTACAGAGGAGAAGCTGTGGCTATTCCCTGTGAGAAATTCTCCAACTCAGAAGGAGACAATTGAACAAGAACTATAAAAACTTTCCAGAGTTTGTCATCAGAACAACCTGCTTCTCTAGGGCCGTAATCAGCAGAATGGAAAAGAACAGGCTGCACAACACTTAGAAAATATTCTTGGATATGCCCAGAAAAGTATGGAGATGGGAAAACTCAAACCTAAGTTCTGTCTTTAGATAAAAATATAACAAAACAGGGGGATAGGGAAAACAGGGAAATGGCAAAAAGGAAAGAAAGGTCTGGGGATTGTTGTATTTTTTGTCATTAATACCCAGGGATGAACATCTTTAGAAGCCATTCCACTATCACGAATCTTTAAGACATCAACAATGTTAAAATAGAAAAGCAGAGACTAAATATTCTATCTTAACGCCTTAAGAATCAAAGTCCCACAAATCCACCCACTGGGGAAGCTGAGCATTCCCAGACATCTCAGGAAGAAAACCTTCCATCAGGAGAGCCCAGAGTCCTCATTTTTTAAGTGACAAAGATTTAAATTCTAGAGCATGGTCCTAGCAGGATAGCGTAACACAAAGGTTTTATTTTCCTTCTGAAATTCTCTCTATATCCTTTCCCAGCAGAGAAAACCAGTGGGTTTATCCTTCCAGCCCCTCTCCTCTTCTTTCTCAAAAAAAAAATCTGGCAGTCACTTCCAGGAATAGGCTCTGCACCTCCCATAAGTCACCCTTGCCCCACAGTCTGGGCCAGGACTGTGTTGAGTCAGAGCAAGCCAAGACCAAACTGCAGCCTGTCAGTCAAGGGTACAGCAGGTGGGTTAAGTCTCTAAGGACAATCCTCACAAAGAAGCAGAGTCTGAGATTTGCATTAATGTGATGCTTGTGTTTGGACCTTAAAAAAAAAAAAACCCAATTCTGAAAGAAACCATGAGCAGGAAGAGCTCTGGACAGAGTCCAAGATCTGGCTCTATGCTGCGTGACTTTAGGCAAGTCAGGTAACTTCTCTAATCCACTATGTGTCTTCACTGGAAGAAAACAAATATCAGGTGAATTGCTAAGGTCCTTTCCAGATCTGAAAGTGTCATGGCTTCAGTTTCTTCAATTCATTCTGGTTAATATTCACAGAAAATAATTTTTAGCTTACATAAGACTGTGACTATTATCAACAATAAGCTGTTAAAGGATCACAGATTGGAAATACTATTTTCTGAATTTATACTTGATATTTCTATTTTTTTTTTTTTTTTTTTACTTTTTTCTGCATTCAGAGTCTCCCAGTCAGGCATAGTGCCTGTAATCCCAGCACTTTGGGAGGCCAAGGTAGGTGGATCACCTGAGGTCAGGAGGTCGAAACCAGCCTGGTTGCCTCTACCAAAAAATACAAAATTTAGCCGGGCACAGTGGCACTCACCTGTAATCCCAGCTACTCAGGAGGCTGAAGCAGGAAAATTGCTTGAACCTGGGAGGCAGCAGTTTCAGTGAGAGAAGATCATGCCACAGCACTCCAGTCTTGGTGACAGAGTGAGACTCCATCTCAAGAAAAACTTAGAAAAAAAATAGTCTCCCAGCCATAGGAGGTATTATGAGTTGAACTATGTACCCCCAAAAATCATATATTAATGACTAACAAACCACCCATATCTCAGAAGGTGACCTTATCTGGAAATAGGATGATTACAGGTATAATTAGTTAAGATAAGGTCATAGTGGAGTAGGGTGGGGCCCCCAATCCCATAGGACTAGTGTCCTTATAAAAACGGAAAATTTGGAGACAATCATGCCCATAGGGGGAATACGTGAAGGCTGGCATTGTGCTGTCACAAGCCAGGGAACCACCAAAAGCTGGACAGAGGCCTGGCACAGATCCTTTTCCACTGCCTTCCGAGGGAGCATGGCCCTGCTGACATGTTGATCTTGAACTTGGACTTTCCAGAACTGTGAGACTTAAGCCACTCAGTGTGTGATGCTTTGCCATGTCAGCCTTAGCAAATTCATACAGAAGGTTAAACCTACCTCTCACTATAAAGCGAGAAAGGCAGCTCCTCACTTTCTCAGCATTCCCTGTGGTTGCGGCCAGGACGTGTGGCCTGGGCTCTGCCCATCAGACACACCTGCCACAGCTCTGAAGCAGAGAAGCAGGTACTTCCCTTCAGATGGCGTGCAGCAGAACAGAAGCCCCTGCAGCAGCAGCCGGCATGGCCCATCCGCAGTGTGCGAGGCACCAGCAGGGCCTGTTCCTGACGGCTAGGGCAACGCGTCTCCACAGGACTCATTCTGCAGCCACTGAGCCTGGTCCTCCTGGAGATTCTATAAGTTACTCCATACTTCCTCATCAACTTCCTGTCTGCTTTAACAGAGAAGACTTCTCTTGCTTGCCTAGAAGTGTACTGGCTAACACTTTTAAAAATGAATTTGGAACTAGAACAGTTCCCAACACAGCAGCTTCTTAGTAGTTGTTAAGGTCTAATAAACCCTAAACTGACATAAGTGGTATTACATAAATCACATAACTTTCCAAAATAATTTCCATTTATTGCACATATATTTTTGTGAATGCCAAAGAAACAACAGTTACTTGTTACCTCGTAACAGCACCTTGGGTTAGAACTTTCCAGTATCCTGACTTTCACAGATGGGAAAATCCCTGTTTGGAGACTTGCCCAAGGTCCAGAGCTAGCAGATGACAAACACAGGGTTTGAACTGAGGCATTGTCACACAGTCAATGTGAACAGAGCTCTCTGGAACAGTACAGAAAAATGTATTTTTTACCTGTTATTGGTCAAAGGTTCAAAGTCTCTGATTCTGAACCAGTTATACATTTGGAATTTGCCTGGATGATAATTTGTCTGGAAAAAGTTACACGTGTCTTGCCCTGAAGGAAGAGAACTAGAATAGTTCTGTTTTTCTGATGATGGTCCAAAGGAGAATGATGTCAATAGCTCTATAATTTGGGGCACAAATTATTCAGGCAACAGCAAAGTTGGGAGGACTTAATTTGTCCGACAAATTGTGTTGTGTCAGCTTGACTTATAAAACCAAGTTCATTTTTAAAAGTGTTAGCCATTACAAATACTGAGATACTTTTTAAAGCTTCTGTTTGGCAAATGAGAACAGTTGGGAAAATAAATATGTGCAGTGAAAAGAGTTAAAATATCTTGTTCAAAAAAGAAATTATGATAACTGTGAAAACTAAGTATCAGAACAAATGTCCATTCTCAAGTTAGGCAGAGATGTCACCCTCAGAATCAAAACGTCATTTTTGGGAAAATGTTGGAAAGAAGTCCATGGTGTAGGTGACAGTAATGCATGTTCTGTTGGAGTTTCTAAAGCGAGCATGCATCAGGTCAGCTGGGACCTGCCCTTCCAGTGTCAGGGAGGAATCCTGTCTTTCAGGACTTGCTGCTGAAACCAGGTACTTACTTCCCTTCATGCAGACCCAGAATCATAGCAAGTTCTGTTGATTCATCGCCTCCCACGCGGAGCCTGGAATGCAGCCATTCCACCTCTTTCCTGGACTGTCCTAGATGGAATTCACGGATGCTGTGGCCTCTGGCTTTCTCACGAAGTGAAGGGGCCACCTGCCTTATCCTGTCTGACCTTTGATGCCTGACAGTGGAGGCGGGGGTTGCTTCTGAAATTCCTACAAGGTCCCAGAGACCTTCCAGCTAAGCAGCCATTTAGCTCCTAGTTACTTCTCATCATATCCTCTCCCCAGTCTCTGGACTCAGAAGTACTGCACTGAGGAAGCTGGGGGACCTGAGGCTCACCAAGGCAAAGGCTTTGAGTTCAAGGTTCAAATGAGGCTCAGGGAAACTGTCTGATCAAATCTACTAAAACTAAACATGTGCCTGCCCCATGACCCAGCAATTCTACTGCAGAGCATATGCCCAAGAAACTGTGCGTGTGACTCCTCCAGAAGACATGCACTCATCATAGACAAAAACTAGAGTCTATCCAAATGTACATCCACAATACAACAGATACACAAACTGGTATCTGACGTGTGCTGCATCCCGTGCTGCACAAGGGTTCAAAGACCTAAGAGGGCATGGTGGGAGATGAAGAAAAACACAAGACAGACAGAGAAGAATGTTGGGGCCAGGCGGTTCAGGAAAGTGAAAGTATCAGTCTCTCCGGCCCCGTCCTGCCTCAGAGTACTTTATTTTATATGTTCGCAAAGCACATAGCAGAGGGAGGGTGCAGTTCCCCAGAACAGCCTGTGGTTATAATTCTCATACTTCAGTTAACAGACCTCAGCTAACAACTATCTTGCAGCAAAGTCAGTGAAAGCTGGTTATCTTTCTCTAGGACCCACTGCTCTTCAAGACATACACATTCCCCTGTTCTGATTTTGCTTCTCTTGGAGTTCACCCACAGTTTACAACAGCCTTGCTGCTTATCCCCCCAGAGTGGGCGGGCTACTCTGGTTCTCTACAGTGGTATATTCATATTTTATTACATAACAACAAAAAGAATAAACCCTTTTTATATTCAACAATATGGATAGACATAACATTGAGTGAAAGAAGCTAGACACCAAAAGTACCTACTGTATCATTCCATTAAGTTCAAGAACCAGAAACACAAATCTGTGGTGAAAGAGGTCAGACAAGGGGTTATCTCTGGAGAATGGGGTGAGTATTGACTGGGAGGGGACATAAAAGAACTTTCTGGGATGCTGGAAACATCCTACATATTTGTCCTAATGGTGATTACAGGAGTATATATATAGGGTTTTTTTGTTTTTGTTTTTGTTTTTTGAGATGGAGTCTCACTCTGTCACCCAGGCTGGAGTGCAATGGTGCAATCTTGGCTCACTGCAAACTTCACCTCCCGGGTTCAAGCAATTCTCTGCCTCAGCCTCCCAAGTAGCTGTGATTACAGGTGCCCACCACCACATCTGGCTAATTTTTGTATTTTTAGTAGAGACAAGGTTTCACCATCTTGGCCAGGATGGCTTGAACTCCTGACCTCATGATCCACCCACCTCGGCCACCCAAAGTGCTGGGATTACAGGCATGAGCCACTGCACCCAGCCTATACATAGTACAATTTTAAAAGATTTGTGTTTGTTTACCTGTGTAACAAACTTGGACATTAAGTTCCTGTACCCCAGAACTTAAAATAAAAGTTGAAAAAAAAAAAAGATGTGTGTTTTTCTATAGGTACTTTACATTCTTTATAAAAATTTTAAAGCATGGGCTTTGGGAGCCCAGGACATCAGTGTTAAAACAGTGACGAGTAAGGGAGATTCCAATTAGGCTGCTCAGGTCAGAGCGTTCAGCAAGATAGCTCAGAATTCAGAGCTCATAACTGAAATATCTGCAAGTAAACAATAATAACTGTTGCCATCTGTTAAGCACTTTCTAGGTGCCAGGCTCTAGACAAAGCATTTTACAAACACGACCTCATTTCATGCCCGCAATAACTTAATAAGGCAAGTGCTGGGAATATTTCCATTTTACAGAATAATGACATGCCTTGCTTAAGGACACACTGCCAGTGAGTGGCAGTCAGGACGCTAAAGAGGATCTGTCCAGGATGGAGGGATTGAAGGGCATCAAGGGGTGCCAGGGAGCAAATTTTCCAGGTTCTTCTGCTCTGAGCAATATATTTCTTAGTTAAGAGATTAATCAGAACTTCAGAAACTGAAATTCCTCCCCTTCCCTAGGCAACCAAGCCATCACCAACTGATGTCAGGGAAATCAGAAGGGAGCAAATCAGGTCCAGGCGTGAAATGGCTTCTGACTTTGTCAGCCAGTAGATTTTCTCCCTTGGAAAGAAATCATACAGCCCCTCACCACAGGGGCGAACAGTGCCCCAGTGGGGGCCTATCACCCTCTTCCTTGATAGTGTAAAGCTCCCGTGCTGACTCACATCTGTAGAAGGGGCCAGAACCAAGTCAGGGCACAAGGGCCAGAAGCTCCTGTAGCTGTGGCCTCTAGGCCACCTGCCCATTCCCTTTTCCACACTTGTGACACTTTTATTTCCCTTTTGTAAATTGCCCCCAGAGTCTTTTCAATAAATCCTGTGTTACTCATAGTTAAGGCTCTTGGTTACAGTAAAAACCTAATTTGAACCAGGTTAACTGAACAGAGGAATTTACTGGAAAGATCCAGGGTGTCTCACAAACTTCAAAGGCAGGGATACAGCCAGCCTCAGGAATGGAACCATGACTGGAGCCCTGTAGGGAACCTGCAGCCCTCTCTCTGCAACGCCCCATCTGTTTCTCCCTCTGTGTCTGCGCTACTCTTCCCTGTTACTAAAATCAGCCTCCTCTGTGCCTCCATCTAGGTGGTGGGACCTGGCCACCACTGCTCCCAGGATTTCTACACTCTTAGCCATGCACCCAACAAGAAGCCTATCTTCAGCTCTTACTCCCCAATCTAAAATCTCAGGGAAATGACTGATTGCCCCAAGTTGGATCAAACGCCCCAGACCAGACAAACGTAGCAAGAGGTCAAGGTCCTGTAGAAACATGGCAACTCCTACTACAACCGTGGGAATGGATGAGAGAAGAAGGTTCTGGTAGGAAAGGGAAGGTGGACAGCAATCTTATAGGCATCCACCACATGGCCTACCTTAACCAATCTTTTGACAGTGGGGAGAACATCAGCCTTGGAGAAACAGGGACTAGCTCTATCATTTATCAGTGTGTGATCGTGAGCAAGCTGCTTCACCTTCCCAAGCCTCTGTTCCCTCATCTGCAAAGTAAGGACAGTGACACCTACCTCTTGTTGTCACTGAGAAGATTAAGCAAGAATCTGTGCGGCACCTAGAACAGTGCCTGACACACCGAAATGCTGAATAATCCTAACCTTATTTTGAACATCAAAACAGTCACGGGAGGACTGAGGGTGCTTTTCGTATAATGAATTGTTTTCCTGAAATGGAGGTTTTCCTATGCTATGAAGCCTGCCAACTTATGGCATTTCACTAGGGCATTACATGCTTTCAAATATGTATTTTCAAAAAAATAAATTATCTTTAGTGTTTGTCACAAGAAAAGTAGGAGGCCAAGACTGTAACAAACTGCCGGTATGCAGACTAAATCCTCCCTAAGAAGCAGACAACTTTGTCCTTGGGATGTTTGGGTTTGTTGAATGATGAGCAGTAAGTATGGACGTTTATCAGTGATAAGTTATAAATAAGAAAGGTCTGAAGAGGCTGGAAAGCTGATCAGACTCCATGGGGAGGAGAGTTCTAGTTGTCAAAAAGACAGGTGGAAGTTTTTCTTTTTCTCTCTTTTTATAGAGCAAAGAGAACAATTTTTTATTTTAGGAAATCCTGGACTATCTCAGACACTTCTTTCTAGGTCTGATTTAACACCTTGAACAAGCTGGTTTCATGTCACCCATATCAAGACGACATGTCAGAAAACAAAGACAACAGATATTGACTTTCGACATAGCATGGTGGGATGTTGAGAAAGTGTCTTGTTAAGAGAAAGGGCCAGACTTTTGAAGTTTATCAGTTTGACATATCTTGGCTTAGGATTCCCAGGACTTCTCACTTGCAACAGGACCTATAATAACTCCGATTCTCTGAAGCTGAATGAAGAAGGCCAGAGAAATTGCTGCATCTACAGTGCTTGCTGGAAATTAGTGCATGTGTGTTTAATATTCAGAGTAGAGCAGCATTTTGTTTCTGAATATTTGTAATCAACAACCCATATATCATTAACATTTTATATGGAAAAACTGTTTCTCAGGTAGATAAAAAATTATCTACAACCTAAAATTTTAGACCACATCTTATGATGTGAAAGGACTCAAGATTTCTTAAAATTAATATAGTTTAAATTAACAAAGCAAGTATTTCCTCTTTAACATCATGAAAAACAGAGCGTGCTCATATGAAAATCAGAAATCCACCCAGCACAGGAAATCCCTTTAAAACAGTCCCATAAATAATCGTTGACCCTCTTGCTTAATACTCTCAAATGATGGGGAGTGACTTACTACTTAGGAGGTGTCCTTGTCATCATTTGCTTTCACTTTCTACACACTGGTACTTAGTATGACTTGGAAGCAAAACAGAACAAGCCAGGCTTTTCTAACAAAATGCCGTCTAAAAGATGCGTCAGTGGCCACAGGTATCCATCTGCACTACCTCCTTTATATCGAGCTGAACTTTTGCTATACTCCTGCTACTTGTTGCACCTAAAGCTGCCACCTTGCATATTTTAAGTTCAGCCTCAGGTTTCTCAGTGCATAGTGAACGGTAACCTGACTGGATGTGGAAACAGACTGGGACCTGCTTTTGGAACAAGTAGCTGAGTCTCAGCCAATCCCAGCAGCCAGACCTGGACCACTCACAGGCGGCCAACCACTCAAACCATGCTCAAATAAGGCAAAGGCCAGCTGTAACCTATCCAGCTGTTTCTATACCTCACTTCCATTTCCTGACTTCACTTCCATTTTCTGTACATTATTTTCCTTTATCTGTCCATATATCTTTTTGAACTCCTGGCAGTGCCTGAGTAACTCTGAACCTATTTGGGTTGGGAGGTGGGGGTCAGCTACTCAATCCACGAATCGTTCTTTGTTCATTTAAACTCTGTTAAATTTAATTTGTTTAAAGGTTTTTTTTGTTGTTGTTTTTTTTTAACACTCCCAACAAGATATTTTTTTCTAGGCCCTTTATCATCTTGAACGCCTTCCTCTAATCCATGAGGATCTCTCCTGAAATGCCATATTGGGAACTGAACTGGATCCAGCCCCCGGCATGGAGGAGCTTTCTGGTGGTGGGATGTGGTGTAAGCTTTCTTTAGAAACCACTTCACACCATTAGCTACTACTTTAAAAATAGCAGGAAAAGAACTATTTTCTCTAAGATGTTATCACATCTCAATATTACACATTATTTCCAGTTTTCTTTGGAGTTACACCTATTTAAGTAGTTCTATTATAGGCCAGCACAGACCTTAAGTGGATTCCTTTGTAAATGAGTTGACTGCTGGTGCTGATCACGAAATAGTTTGCAAGCAGAAAGGTCATAAGAGGGCTTTCATAGAAGACTAAAGAAGATATCTTCCAAATTGGACATATCCTTTTAGATGGAGGGAGGATAAGAAATGATGTGAACATCAATTTCTTACATTGGAGGAAAAATAATGAGCCATGAAAAGAGGTAAAGTCACATAAAATTACATATGTTGTGTTAATTAGGTTACACACTACGCCAAAGACCAAATAAAATAAAAAGGAAGGAAAAGCAACATACCATTTCTGATGCTAACTTCCTGATTCAAAGGCGACGGATAGCTCAACCACCTGCTCACCCAGAAGATGTGCTTCAAGGAAAGACGCAGCTAGAGAGACTGGTTTTATAATCAGTCTTTGGACGATGTGGTTGACATAACCTGCAGAAGACATAGTGAGAGCATGTTCGTGGGAGCTGGTCTCATATATATACACACACACACACACACACACACACACATACATATATATATGTACACACACACATACATATATATATGTACACACACACACACACACACACACACACGTATATATATTTAATTCAGGCTGGGTGCCATGGCTCATGCTTGTAATCCCAGCAATTTGGGAGTCCAAGGCAGGAGGATCATTTGGGGCCAGGAGTTGGAGACCAGCTTGGACAACATAGAGAGATCCCATTTCTACAAAAAATAAAAAAAATTTTAAAAATTTTAAGAAAGCTAGGCACAGCAGTACATGCCTATACTCTCATCTACTCGGAGGCTGAGGTACGAGGATCACTTGAGCCCAAGAGGTCAAGGGTTACAGTGAGCTATGACCATGTGAATGCACTCCAGCCTGGGTGTGACAAAGTGACACCCTGACACACACAAAAAAAGTAAAACATTCTCATTCCTTCCTTCTACTTCTTGAATGTATTCCAGCTACAACTGGTGAAACTGTAGGTAAAAGTACAAGAACTACTCTTCAAAGAAGGGTAACTGACAAAACACAACTGTGCAGCGTGAAAATAAGAATGATTATTATATTGCTTCTCGATCTTTCAGTTAAAATCAAGCGCAGAATGTTGTTACATGGTCAAATAGTGTGGCCTTTCCAATGATGATAACCTAGTATTCTGTGAGAATGTTCCAGAAGAGAACTGGAAGACATCCCACCCACACCCCTCACAAATAGTTTCTTCTACCCAGAAAGTAGCCCCTGGTTAGTGTAACTTCACTTGAATCCTCTCAAGTTACTATTTGAGAAAATGTCATTGTCTTGTCCCCGCATACATGCAAAACCACTTTTTATCACTCCTGGGTATCCTTGAAGTTTGAGAAAAAGATTTGTGCCCTGAGTGATTTCAACTATTACTAATAGAGCATGCTGATGTAGATTTATGCTCTATGTCCACTCTGAGAACTCCTAGGCCATCCTGGTAGCCAGCATCGTCTCTTTCTCATAATTTTCCCTGCCCAATGTCACCATCCTGTCACTTTCCACTAGCTCTCCGTCACCTTCACTCGCCTCTAGGATTAGTATTGCTGGCTGCATGCCTGTACCACAATTCATTACATAAAATGTCCTATGTCTCGGCAAACTTGAAATTTTTTATTTTTTTAAAGGAAAAATGGTTGTTTTATTCACTTGTACTTAAACCAGCCAAAGTAGTAGTGATGTCATAATGACGGAGCCAATACAAGACCTCTTTTCACAGATATTAGCATAACCAACAAAATAGGGGCTATAGTACAACAGAGCCAAAAAGGTCTGAGCAAATCAATGAAGTGTGTTACAGGTTAGCCCTTTACCTCAAAAAAGTTGTTGTTGTTGTTGTTGTTGTTGTTGTTGTTGTTGTTGTTGAGTCTAGCTCTGTTGCCCAGACTGGAGTGCAGTGGCGCCATCTTGGCTCACTGCAACCTCCAAGTCCTGGGTTCAAAGGATTCTCCTGCCTCAGCCTCCCAAGTAACTGGGACTACAGGTGGGTGCCACCATGCCCAACTAATTTTTTGCATTTTTAGTAGAGATGGGGTTTTACCGTGTTGGCCAGACTGGTCTCAAACTCCTAACCTGAGGTGATCTACCTGCCTTGGCCTTCGAAAGTGGTAGAATTACAGGCATGAGCCACTGCACCCGGCCTCAATAGAGTTTTTTTTTTTTTAAAAAAAGGAAAGCTTCCAACCCCAAAAAATAGGAATATACCTTCATTACCCCAATTTGTACTTTTATTTCTTACTCTTGAGGTTAGATTCTAAACCCTAAAGATATCCACACTCGTATTAGCTCTACTTATCTACAGCTAGAGACAGCTTCTATCACAGTGTCCTTAGCAGCCAAGGTTATTAAAATGTCTGTTCTCCAGGAAGATCCCACAGGAAAAAAGAAGCCTCCCTGATTAGGCTCCAACCATACCCCACCCTCCATCAAATTGACTGGATAGGCATAACGGAAACCAGGACACGTGGTTTCCAAACAAGAAAAATCCTATGAGGGAGGGAAGGAGGGGAGAGGAAGGATTCAGCCAGTGCCCAGAGTAGAACTGAGTAATGTCAGTTTCACTCCTCTTCACACATCTTCAGGTTGCATGTTCATACACGCATGGAGTAAGTCCATGGTTTGTGGAGTACTCAAATACGTAGTGGTCTGCTGTATTATATTATGGCTTTCCCCAGCAGTTTCCAAGGCAGCCCCCAAGTCACTGGCAGGAGAGTTTGGCTGGAACTGCAGGCAGGACTGCAGATATTCCTCTCCACAGTTATAGAAGGGACTGTTCCAGGCCTGAGTGTTCCAGGAGTGGTTGCTCCAGGACTGGGTGTTCCAGGTCTGGTTGCTCCAGGCTGAATTGCTCCAGGTCTGGTTGCTCCAGGCTGAATTGTTCCAGGTCTGGTTGCTCCACACTGGAAGGTTCCCAGTTGTATTCATCAGACATCCCTGGTGGTAGGAAGAGTAGAGGCTCCGGTAGGTGGGTGCTGAGGCCTTCTGCATCACATCATTGGTATTCTTCGGCCAGTTGTTTTTCTGCCACCTCTTAGATTTCATTCTCTGGTTCTGGAACCAGGTCTTCGCCTCTTTGTAGCTAAGATTCAGGATGTTGGAAAGTTCTTGCATCTGCTGGATGCTGAGGTATTTCTGTCTCTGAATCTGTCAGTGAGTACACACAGCTGGGTGGAAGAGAACACAGTTCTGGTCTTCTGTTTCTTGACTGAGACCTTGTCTTCCTTTGTTGTGGCACTACTCTCTGCAGCAGTGGGTCGTTTGCCTTTGGGAATGACAGAAGAATCGGGGCTGTCCTGAATAAGCAGATCCATGGAGGAAGGAAGAGGGGAGACAGTCTCTGTGTGAGGCATCTCAGCAGGAGACATTTGCAAGGATGGATAATTTTCTTCAGGCCCAGAAATCACAGGCATAGGTGAAGATTCTTTACAGTCAGATGCTTTAGAGCAAGGCAGGCTTTGTGGACAAGCTGGATCCATACTCATGTAATTATTGGAGAAGAGGAGAATTAAGAGTTGGACTGGAAAAAAGGCTAAGGTGACTTTAAGACGTTTTTCTGGAAGATCTTAGAGAAATACAACCTCCAGAAGCAAAAGAATCGGGAAGTTGGGATGAAGTGAGTCGCCTCCACAATAACAGGAGGCAACCATTTTAGTCCAGCCAGCAAACTTTATTAAAGTTAAACAAGGATTTTTCTGGTTACTTCTCTGAAGCCACAAATTTTAATCCCAGCTGCACATTAGAATCACTTGGAGAGCTTTTTAAAAATGTCAATGCCAAGGCCTCACCCTCAGAGATTTTAATTAATTTAATTGAGGGAGCCCAGCACCACTGATATGCCTTAGTTTTTTCATTTTGTTTTGTTTTGTTTTGTTTGGTTTTGTTTTGTTAGAGAGACAGGGTATGGCTGTGTTGCCCAGGCTGCTCTTGAACTCCTGGGCTCAAGCAATCTACCCACCTTGGGCCTCCCAAAATGCTGGGATTACAAGCAAGAGCCACCATGACTGGCCAGCATTGATAAGTCTTAAAAGCTTTTCAGGTGATTCTAATCTACAGCCAAGTGAAGATTTAGTGTGCTAATACCCAACATATCTGAAAGGTGTGATGTATGCCATTAGTAGCAGGTTCTCATCACTGTAACTGTTTTCATGAGGCAGAGGGAGCAAGATTCCTAGAGACAGACAGCTTCTAACAGTGAGTCCCAGAATACCCACAGGAATGAACACAATCAAGAATTAAATGTCAATGCTGGGCACAGTGGCTCATACCTGTAATCCCAACACTTTGGGAGACTGAGGTGGGTGAATCTCCAGAGATCAGGAGTTCAAGGCCAGCCTGGGAAACATGGTGAAACCTGTCTCTACCAAAAATACAAATAGCCAGGCATGTTTGTGCACACCTGTCATCCCAGATACTCAGGAGGCTGAGGTGGGAGGATCATTTGAGCCTGGGAGGCAGAGGTTGCAGTGAGCTGAGATCACGCCACTGCACTCCAACCTGGGTGATGGAGTGAGACTTCATCTCAAAAATAAAAATAAAAATAAATAAACAAATAATAAAAAAAAAGAAATGTCAGATTAGAGATAATGCTTAAGTTCACAAGGAAAAATACACTGAAGAGTTAAGAAAAAATTGACAAGAGGCCAGACACAGTGGCTCATGCCTATAATCCCAGCACTTCAGGAGGCCAAGGCAAGCAGATTGCTTGAGGTCAGGAGTTCGAGACCAGCCTGGTCAACATGGTGAAAACCTGTCTCTACTAAAAGTACAAAAATTTGCTGGGCGTGGTGGCGTGTGACTGTAATCCCAGCTACTTGGGAGGTTGAGGCAGGAGAATTGCTTAAACCTAGAAGGTGGAGATTGCAGTGAGCTAAGATTGCACCACTGCACTCCAGCCTGGGTGACAGAGTAAGACTCCATCTCAAAAAAGAGAAAAAAAGAAAACACTGATGACAAGGAAGGGCTCTGAAGAAGCCAAGTCCAATCAGATATTAAAAATACACTACACAGCCTCCATAGTTAAAACAATATGGTCATATGACTGGACAAACATATCAAAGAAATAGAAAGTTCAGAAATAGACTCAACTGTATATGAAGATCAAGTATATAATAAAGGTAATATATCAAAACACCAGAGCAAAGGTAGTCATTCGCAGCAAATGGTGTTGCTACAACTAAACAGTCATCTAGAAAAATATAAAATTAGATTCATTCCTTAAAGTAGAGAAAAGAAAAAAATCTCAAATAGATCAGAGGTCTAAATGCAAAAAAGGAAAATATACAAGTATATGAAGAAAACATGAGTGAATTCCCCCTTAACTCTGGAGTAGAAAAAGCCTTTCTAATCATGACTCAAAGTTCAGAGGCAATAAAAGAAAAGACTGATAAATTTGACAACATTTAGAAAGATTAAAAATTTTGGCCAGGCACAGTGTCTCACACCTGGAATCCCAGCACTTTGAGAGGCCAAAGCAAGAGGATCGCTTGAACCCAGAAGTTCAACACCAGCCTAGACAACACAGTGAGATCCCATCTTTACAAAAAACAAAATTAGCCAGATGTGGTGGTTCACGCATGTGGTCCCAGCTACCCAAGAGGCTGAGATGGAAGGATAACTTGAGCCCAGAAGTAGAGGCTGCAGTGAGCCAAGATCACACCACTGCACTCCAGCCTGAGCAACAGAATGAGACCCAGTCTCAAATTTTTGCATGATTAAAAATATCATGAGCAAAGTCAAAAGACAAAAAACTGGGAATAAATATTTGCATCATATATAATAGCTAAAATGCTAATATCCCTAATTTACTTTTTAAACTTTAAGATTGAGTGAAAATGATCAAAAATCATTTGTTAAATAGGCAGTAGACATCAACAGATAACTCACAAAAAGGACACAGTATGCAAACGGACTTTAAGCAAATGAAAATATGCTTAATTTCACTCATAATATATGCAAATTAAAACTTTACTGAGTTAGCATTTATCATTTATCAGAAAAAAAAATAACAAATCAGACCAAAAAAATTAAAAGAGCTTCAATACACTTTGTTGGCAACACTGTGGGCAAATGGGCACACTCATACATTATTGGAAGGGAGCGTAAAATGGAATAGCCCCTCTGGAGGACAACGTGGCAATATCTACAAACCTACATGTACATTTACTCTTCAAATCAGTAAACCCACATCTAGGAATTTACCCTAAAGAAGATACAGCTTCAATAATGTCAAAATACATGACCACATATATTAAATCATTAATTATAACTGCAAAATATTGGAAACTACCTATATGTCTAAGCAAAGGGGATTGATTGCATGAAATATAGAAAATGTACACATGAAGAGTACCATGCAGCTAAAAAGAAGAATGAGGAAAATCTCTATGAACCAATATAGTGTGATTTCCAGGAGATATTACCAAGTTTAAAAAAAAAAAAAAAAGACAGCTTTTAGGTAAATTTATTAAAAATAAGAAAAAGAAATCATATATTTTCTTATTCCAAAAAAATAGAACTAATAATAAACTGGTGAACAATATAATCCATTACCTACAAAGGATGAGGAGGGAGGGAAGAATGGGAAAGAAATGTCTCTCTAAATATATCTTTTTGTATAGCTTTGACTTTTGAAACCATATTTATATCTTACCTGTTCAAAAAGATAAAGCTGAATCAATAAGATTAGAAAGCGAGGGGAAAAAACTCAAATTGAAAGTAATCTCAAACAAATGAACTTAACTGTATTTCAAATAAATAACATAACCACACTGAAGGGGAAAAAATAAAAAGAAAGAACTAGTGCAAGTAACCTATGAATACAGTATAGCAAAGTATTTGTCCATGTATCCTCAGTCTGGGCAGGGTAGAATATGGGACAAGGGAAAGATGTACAAACAAATCCTAAACCCGTCTTAGTAGCTTCCTTTTTATAATGATATGGCAAAACGGTTCTGAACCTACCATGGATGTATTATTGAACTGAGCAAAAGAGTAAATTTGTTGACACTGTAGGTATATAGGATTTCATTGTGGAATAAGGAAAAAACCCTGTTGAGATAGATGGAAATTAGAGCATTGGCGTGAGTTCATGATTTCTAAAATAAGTATACACACACAGGGTGTATATACGTCTATATGTGCATACACATACATACACGTGTGTGAATATTATACATGCATTAATTTCCTAGTTCTGTCTGCTAAAGGGCCAAGAATCAGTGACATCCCAGTAGAAATGAGTACACTTGCAGCCCAGATCTTGCGCTGTAATGCTAATCCCCACTAAAGAAACTAAGGATCCTGGAAGAAACTTCTGATTCCATGGCTAGAACAAGGGAAACCTAAGAATAAAGTGCTCAAAAAACAAAAAAAAATGTTGAGGCATACCATGAAGACACAAAAGCCAGCTTGAAGGAGTTTCCATTGGTCAAATCTGGTGTAAACTGAGCACCAAAATAGCTTAAAATAGTAATGAGGCAGGAGAAAATGGTGGATAGGAGGCAGGGCTAACTTGCAGCTCCCACTTGGATGAAAAGAGCAGTATGTGAAGACTCACACCGTAAATTTTTGCTGCAAGAAATACCACAGGAACATGACAGGAAAACCAAGAGAATCCACAGACACTTTGAAGGAAGTGGCTTGCCTCTGCAGGCTCTGTGAGACAGCCAGAAAACTGTGAGTCCCCAAAGTATGAGGGGAGAATTTCCACCCCTCAACACATCCTCACTGGAGAACTTGGGGGTCCAGATCACAGAAAAAGGATTAGACCTAACTCGGAGCTGAGACAAATGTAGAGGGCTGAGCAAAATACAGGGGTAGAGGAAGCAGCAGGAAGAGCCCTGTGGGCACTTTCAATCCCCAGGGAAACCATTCCTGATGTTGTACTGGAGCGAGCATAAAAGTCAACACCAAGACATAAGTATGCCAAATTGCAGGGTCTTTATTGCCGGCGACCAAGGAGGACTCGTGTCTCTCCAAACTGTGGCCCTGAAAGGAGGGTGTCAAGACCTTTTATACCCATAAAACCACCTCGGGAGTGAGGGTGAGGGGGTGGAGGTGGGGGTGAGGGGCTTCAGACATTCCGAGGGCTAGGGGATTCTGTAAATCACCTCTTGGGCAGAGATGAGGGTGAGAGGCTCCGGACATTCCGAGGGCCAGGAGACTGTTGACATTCTGATTGTTACTTAAGTGGTTCACAAAAGTCAAGATAAGCATTTGTTTACACATTGTCTGGGTAGGGTGGAAATTACAGTCCTTAATTACTTATTACAAGTTGCAGCGGCCAAGATGGCGTGGGTTTGGACTGCTTGCTTGTCACATTTGGGTTACAGAGAGCAGTTTCAACAGAAAGCTGAGGTATGGTTGAGGTATGCAGTTTCATGGGGCTTTTACCGTGTCACACTGACTTTGTCTTGCAGTGTTCCTTGAGGAGGGCTGCCAGTGGAATTGGGGAAAGAACACAGGGAGAAAGAAACTTCCAGCTGAACTTTGTAACAATTTCAACTGAATGCAAAGTTTCCCAGGCAGAATCTGGGAAAAAGTGCAAACCAGGAGAGCAGATACCAGTGCAGGAGGCAGTTAAACCTGAAAGCCCTGCTTGCTTTCTCAGTAGGGAGGCTTGCAACTTGAGGCAAGTTCTCAGCCCTGCTCACCGGCTGCCTGGAAATAAACTCAGTTCTGTTGAAGGGGCACAGTGGGAGTGAGACTGGCCTTTCAAGCTGTGTGGAAGCTGGGTGAGGGCTATCACTGCCAGCTTTCCCCCATGTCCCTAGGGAGCTGTAAGAAGCAGAGAGGCAGCCATAATCCCCCTGGGAAAATAACTGTCAGCCTGAGAACCACACCCCCATCCTTCCCCATGGCACAGCAAGTCCCACCAAAAAACAGTTTGAGCTCAGGCACACCTAACACTGCCCCCCATCTGATAGTCTTTTTCTATCCACCCTGGTAGCCAAAGACAAAAGACATAATCTCTTGGGAGCTCTATGGTCCCACCCACCACCTGAGAAACAGGAAAACTTATCCAAGCAAGCTTAGGGCAAGCTCCTATCCTCCCTTTGCTACCACAGCTGGTGCTGTCTTGAAAGCACCACCTCCTGACTAGAAACCAACCAATACAAAATCAGCACACTAAACAAAACTGCAACCAAGGACCTCACAGAGTCCACTTCACTCCCCTGCTACTTCCACCAGAGCAGGTGAGGGTATCCACGTTTGAGAGACCTGAAGACAGTGCACATCATAGGACTCTGCGATACCCTCCAGTACCAGCCCAGAGCTTCCAGAAGAGACATAACAATCACTGCAGTTAGGCTCTCAGGAACCCACATCCCTAGCAGACGGGGGAGAGCACCACATTAAAGGAGCATCCTGTTGGACAAAAGAATTGATCAGCAGCCCTGGAGCCCCAGATCTTCCCTCTGACATAGTCTACCCCAATGAGAAGGAACCAGAAAAACAATTCTGGTATTAAGGCAAAACAAGGTTCTTTAACACCCTCAAAAGATCACACTAGGTTACCAGCAATGAATCCAAACCAAGACAAAATCTCTAGATTGCCAGAAAAGGTATCCAAAATTTGATTATTAATCTAATCAAGGAGACACCAGAGAAAGAAGAAATCTAACTTAAATAAATCCAAAAAGTGATACAGGATAGGAACAAAAAAATATCTAGTGAAATTGAATACCATAAATAAAAATCAATCACAGCTTCTGGAAATGAAGGACACACTTAGAGAAATCCAAAACTCACTGGCAAGTCTCAGCAATAGAACAGACAAGTAGAAGGAAGAGCTTCAGAGCTTGAAGATAAGACTTTTGAGTTAACCCAATCTGACAAAGCCAAAGAAAAAAAGAATTTTTAAAAAATAAACAAAGCCTCCAAAAAGTCTGGGATTATGTTAAACAACCAAATTTAAGAATAATTGGTGTTCTTAAGGAAGAAGAGAAATCTAAAAGTTTGGAAAACACATTTGAAGGAATAATCAAGGAAAATTTCCCTTGTCTTGCTAGTGATCTAGAGATACAGATGTTATAAGTAAATTTTTGGTGCCACGAAAGAAGTAGCACTCAAATATAAATTTCCTCAGCAAGCAGTTTACTTCTATAGAACGATGTGGCTCACAGATGGAACAATGGCAAGGAAACACCTGGGCAAGGGAGAGGAAGGGGTTCTTATTCCTGATGCAGGTAGCCCCTACCACTGTGCTGATTCCCTATTGGCTAGAGTTAGACCACACAATCTAAGCTAACCCCAATTGGCTATTTTAAAGAGAGCAGGGGTACAAGCTAGAGTGGCAAGGTGGGTGGTTTGGTAGGAAGGACAGTTATGAGACAGGTCAGAGCAGGTGGCCAGGGATGACTCAAGTCAAAGCAGGTGACCAGGGCAAGTGACCAGAGCAGGTGACGAGAGCAGGTAACTGGGATGAGTCAGGATGGAGCAGGGGACCAGGGAAACAGATGTGAACTACTGATTAGAACTGGTAGAAAAGGTTGTTTACTGAAACTATAAGGAAGTTAAACATTAAAATGGAGAATTAAAGAATAAGAGACCTGAACATTCTGACATACTGATTTTTTGAAGAGAAACTTGGAGTTCACTGTATCTAATGCAGATATTAATACTGGAAGCTCAAAGAACACCCAGGAAATTCACCACAAAAAGATCATTGCCTGGGCACAGAGTCATCACATTATCTAACATCAAAACAAAGGAAAGAATCTTAAGAGCTGTGAGGCAAAAGCATCAGGTAACCTATAAAGGAAAACCTATCAGATTAACAGGAGATTCCTCAGAAAGAAACCCTATAAGCTAGAAGGAATCAGAGTCCTATCTTTGGCCTCCTTAAACAAAACAATTTCCAGCCAAGAGTTTTGAATCCAGCAAAACTAAGCTTCATAAATGAAAGAAAAACAGTCCTTTTTAGATCAACTAATGCTGAGAGAATCACCACCACCAAGCCAGAACTACAAGAACTGCTAAAAGGAGCTCTAAGTCTTTAAAGAAATCCTCAAAATACACCAAAATAGAACCTCCTTAATGCATAAGTCTCACAAGGCCTGTTAAAAAAAAACACACAATTTAAAAAAAGGTATTCAGGCAACAACTAGCACAATGAATAGAATAGTACCTCACATCTCAATACTAACATTGAATGTAAATGGCCTAAATGTTCCACTTAAAAGATATGGAATGGTAAAATGGATACGAACTCACTGACCAAGTATCTGCTGTCTTTAAGAGACCCATTTCTAACAGAACAACTTGCATAGACCAAGTGTGGTGGCTCATGCCTGTAATCCCAGCACTTTGGGAGGCCAAGGTGGGTGGATCGCCTGAGGCCAGGAGTTCAAGATCAGCCTGGCCAACATGGTAAAACCTCATCTCTACTAAATGTACAAAAAATTAGCCAGTCATGGTGGTGTTTTCCTGTAGTCCCAGCTACTTGGGAAACTAGGGCAAGAGAATCACTTGAACTTGGGAGGTGGATGCTGCATTGAGCTGAGATTGTGCCACTGCACTCCAGCCTGGATGACAGAGTGAGACTCCATCTCAAAAAAGGCAAAGAGGGTGGAAAAAGATATTCCATGCAAATGGACACCAAAAGTGTGCAGGCGTAGCTATTCTTATATCATACAAAACAGACTTTAAAGCAACAACAGTTAAAAAAGACAAAGAGGCACATTATATAATGATAAAAGGACTAATTTAATAGGAAAATACCACAATCCTAAATATATATGCACCTACCACTGAAGCTTCCAAAAACAGTTACTACCAGACCTAAGAAATAAGATAGACAGCAACACAATAATAGTGGGGGACTTCAATATTCTACTAACAGCACTAGACAGGTCATCAAGACAGAAAGTCAACAAAGAAACAATGGACTTAACTATACCCTGGAACAGATGAATTTAACAGATACTTACAGTAAATTCTACCCAACAACAGCAGAATAAACATTCTATTCATCAGCACACAGAACATTCTCCAAGATAGACCATATGATAGCACAAAACAAGTTGCAATAAATTTAAGAAAAATCAAAATTATATCAAGTACCCTCTCAGACCACAATAGAATAAAACTGAAAATCAACTCCAAAAGTAACCCTCAAAACCATGCAAATACATGGAAATTAAATGACGTGCTCCTGAATGATCATTGGGTCAGCAATGAAATCCAGGTGGAAATTTTAAAATTCTTTGAACTGAACAATAATAGTGACACAACCTATCAAAACTTCTGGAATACAGAAAAGCAATGCTAAGAAAAACGTTCATAGATTAAATGCCTACATTAAAAAAAAATCTGAAAGAGTACAAATAGGCAATCAAAGGTCACACATCAAGGAACTAGAGAAATAAGAACAAACCAAACTCAAACTGAGCAGAAGAAAAGAAATAACAAAGATCAAAGCAGAACTAAATGAAATTGAAACCAAAAAAAGAAACAATCAATCAAAGCAGAGCTAAATGAAATTGAAACAACAACAACAAAAATACCAAAGATAAATTAAACAAAAAGCTGGTTCTTTGAATGGAAACTAGAAAACCTAAAGGAAATTGATAAATTTCTAGAAATATACACCCTCCTAGATTAAACCATGAAGCAATAGAAACTCTGAACACACCAAGAACAACCAGCAAGATTGAAATGGTAATTTTAAAATTGCCAACAACAAAAAAAAGTCCAGGACCAGACAGATTCATAGCTGAATTTTATCAGACATTCAAAGAAGTATCAGTACCAATCCTGTTGACTCTATTCCAAAAGATAGAGAAAGAGAGAATCCTCCCAAAATCATTCTATGAAGCCAGTGCCACCCTAATACCAAAATGAGGCAAGGACACAACAAAAAAAAAAAAAAAAGAAAAGTACAAACCAATATCCCTGATGGACATAGATGCAAAAATTCTCAACAAAATTCTAGCTAACAAAATCCAACAGCATATCAAAAAGATAATCCACTACAATCAACTGGGTTTCATACTAGGGATGCAGGGATGGTTTAACATTTGCAAGTGAATAAATGTGATACACTACATAAACAGCATTTTAAACAAAAATCACATGATCATCTAAATAGACACAGAAAATCATTTAACAAAATCCACTATCCCTTTAACATTAAAACCCTTAGGAAAATTAGCATAGAAGAGATATGCCTAAATGTAATAAAAGGCATCTATGGCAAACCTCCAGCCAACATAATACTGAATGGGGAAATATTGAAAGCATTCCCCTTGAGAACCGGAACAAGACAAGGATACCCACTTTCACCACTTCTATTCAACATAATACTGGAAGTCCTAGTCACAGCAATCAGACAATAGAAAGAAATAAAGGGCATTCAAATTAGAAAAGAGGAAGCCAAACTGTCACTGTTTGCCAATATGATTATATGTCTAGAAAACCCTAAAGACTTATCCAAAAAGCTCCTAAAACTGGGCTGGGCACAGTGGCTCACACCTGTAATTCCAGCACTTTGGAAGGCCAAGGCAGGCAGATTACTTGAGGTCAGGAGTCTGAGACCAGCCTGGCCAAAATGGAGAAGCCCTGCCTTTACTAAAAATAGAAAATTTAGACTTGTGTGGTGGCACATACCTGTAATCCAGGCTTATCTGAAGGCTGAGGCAGGAGAATTGCTGATACCCAGGAGATGGAGGTTGCAGTGAGCCAAGATTGTGCCACTGCATTCCAGCTAGGGTGACAGAGAAAGATTCTGTGTGTGTGTGTGTGTGTGTATAAAATTGCATTTTAGGTTCTGGGATACATGTGCAAAACATGCAGGATTGTTGCATAGGTACATACATGGCAATGTGGTATGCTGCCTCCATCCCCATCACCTATATCTGGCATTTCTCCCCATGTTATCCCTCCCTAACACCCTAACCGCTGCTGACCCTCCCCTAGTCCCCCCCAATAGACCCCAGTGTGTGATGCTCCCCTCCCTGTGTCCATGTGTTCTCATTGTTCAACACCTGCCTATGAGTGAGAACATGTAGCGTTTGATTTTCTGTTCTTATGTCAGTTTACCGAGAATGATGGTTTCCAGATTCATCCATGTCCCTACAAAGGACACGAACTCAATGATTTTATGGCTGCATAGTATTCCATGGTGTATATGTGCCACATTGTCCTTGTCCAGTCTATCATCAATGGGCATTTGGGTTGGTTCCAGGTCTTTGCTATTGTAAACAGTTCTGCAATGAACATATGTGTGCATTTGTCTTTATAATAGAATGATTTAAAATCCTTTGAATATATACCCAGTAATGGGATTGCTGGGTCAAATGGAATTTCTATTTCTAGATCCCTGAGGAATCACCACACTGTCTTCTACAATGGTTGAACTAATTTACACTCCCACCAACAGTGTAAAAGTTTTCCTATTTCTCCACATCCTTTCCAGCATCTGTTGTCTCCAGACTTTTTAATGACTGCCATTCTAACTGGCATGAAATGGTACCTCAATGTAGTTTTGATTTGCATTTCTCTAATGACTAGTGATGATGACCATTTCTTCATATGTTTTTTGGCCTCATAAATGTCTTCTTTTGAAAAGTGTCTGTTCATGTCCTTTGCCTACTCTTGAATTTTTTTTTTCCTTGTAAATCTGTTTTAGTTCTTTGCAGATTCTGAATATTAGCCCTTTGTCAGATAGGTATATTGAGAAAATTTTCTCCCATTCTTTTGGTTGCCAGTTCACTCTAATGATTGTTTCTTTTGCTGTGCAGAAGCTCTGGAGTTTAATTAGATCCCATTTGTCTATTTTGGCTTTTGTTGCCAATGCTTTTGGTGTTTTGGTCATGAAGTCCTTGCCTATGCCTATGTCCTGGATGGCTTTGCCTAGGTTTTCTTCTGGGTTTTTATAGTGTTAGGTCTTATGGTTAAGTCTTTAATCCATCTGCAGTTAAGGTGTCAGGAAGTGGTCCAGTTTCAGCTTTCTGCACATGGCTAGCCAGTTTTCCCAACACCATTTTTTAAACAGGGAATATTTTCCCATTGCTTGTTTTTGTCAGGTTTGTCAAAAATCAGATGGTTGTAGATGTATGGTGTTGCCTCCAAGGCCTCTGTTCTGATCCATTGGTCTATATCTCTGTTTTGGTACCAGCACCATGCTGTTTTGATTACCATAGCCTTGTAGTATAGTTTGAAGTCAGGTAGCGTGATGCCTCCAGCTTTGTTCTTTTTGCTTTTAATTGACTTCACTCTCTTTTGGTTCCATATGAAGTTTAAAGTGGTTTTTTTCCATTTCTGTGAAGAAGGTCAATGGTAGCTTGCTGGGGATAGCATTGAATCTATAGATTACTTTGGGCAGTATGACCATTTTCATTATATTGATTCTTCCTAACCATGAGCATGGAATGTTTTTCCATCTGTTTGTGTCCTCTCTTATTTCCTTGAGCAGTGGTTTGTAGTTTTCCTTGAAGAGGTCCTTTACATCCTTTGTTAGTTGTATTCCTAGGTATTTTATTCTTTTTGTAGCATTGTCAATGGCAGTTCATTCTTGATTTCGCTCTCTTTAAGTCTGTTATTGGTGTATAGAAATGCTTGTGATTTCTACACATTGATTTTGTATCCTAAGATTGTGCTGAAGTTGCTTATCAGTTTCAAGAGATTTTGGGGTGAGACAATGGTGTCTTCTAAATACACAATCACGTCATCTGCAAATAGATACAATTTGACTTCCTCCTTCCTAATTGAATACCCTTTATTTCTTTTTCTTTCCTGATTGCTCTGGCTATAACTTCCAATACTTTATTGAATAGGAGTGGTGAGAGACGGTATCCTTGTCTAGTGCCAGTTTTCAAAGGGAAAGCTTCCAGGTTTTGCCCATTCAGTATGATATTGGCTGTGGGTTTGTCATAAATAGCTTTTATTATTTTGAGATACATTCCATTGATACCTAGTTTATTGAGAGTTTTTAGCACAAAGGCTGTAGAATTTTGTTGAAGGCCTTCTCTACATCTATTGAGATAATCATGTGGTTTTTGTCTTTGGTTCTGTTTATGTGATGGATTACATTTATAGACTTGTGTATGTTGAACCAGGCTTGCACCCCCAGATGAAGACTACTTGATAGTGATGGATAAGCTTTTTGATGTGCTGTTGAAGTCGGTTTGCCAGTATTTTATTGAAAATGTTTGCATATATGTTCATCAAGAATATTGGCCTGAAGTTTTCTCTTCTTGAGTCTCTGCTGGGTTTTGGTATCAGGATGATGTTGGTCTCATAAAATGACTTGGGAAGGATTCTGTCTTTTTGGATTTTTTGGAATAGTTTCAGACGGAGTGGTACCAGCTCTTTGTATGTCTGGTAGAATTCAGCTGTGAACCCATCTGGACCTGGGCTTTTTTTGGTTGGTAGGCTATTAATTGCTGTCTCAACTTCAGCCCTTGTTATTGGTCCATTCAGGGTTTCAACTTCTTCCTGGTTTAGGCTTGGGAGGGTGCAAGTGTCCAGGAATTTATCAATTTCTTCCAGGCTTACTGGTTTATGTGCATAGAGTTGTTTGTAGTAATCTCTGATGGCAGTTTGTATTTCTGTGGAATCGGTTATGATATCCCCTTTATCATTTTTTATTGCATCTATTTGATTATTCTCTTTTTTCTTTTTTATTAATCTGGATATTGTTCTGTCTATTTTGTTGATCTTTTCAAAAAACCACCTCCTGGATTTATTGATTTTTTGAAGGGTTTTCTGTGTCTCTATCTCCTTCAATTCTTCTCTGATCTTAGTTATTTCTTGTCTTCTGCTAGGTTTTGAGTTTTTTTGATCTTGCTCCTCTAGCTTTTAATTTTGATGATAGGGTGTCAATTTTAGATCTTTCCTTGCTTCTCATGTGGGCATTTATTGCTAAAAATTTTCCTCTAGAAACTGCTTTAAATGTCTCCCATAGATTCTGGTACATTGTGTCTTCATTCTCATTGGTTTCAAAGAACATCTTTATTTCTGCTTTCATTTCATTTTTTATCCAGTCAACATTCAAGAGCCAGTTGTTTAGTTGCCATTAAGTTGTGTGGTTCTGAGTTAGTTTCTTAATCCTGAGTTCTAATTTGACTGCACTGTGGTCTGAGAGACTGTTATGATTTCCATTCTCTTGCATTTGCTAAGGAGTGATTTACTTCCAATTATGTGGCCAATTTTAGCGTAGATGAGATGGGTGCTGAGAAGAATGTATATTCTGTGGATTTGGGGTGGAGAGTTCTGTAGATGTCAATTAGGTCCACCTAGTCCAGGTGTATGTTCAAATCCTGGATATCCTTGTTAATTTTCTGTCTCACTGATCTGTCTAATATTGACAGTGGAGAGTTAAAGAAGTCTCCCACTATTACTGTGTGGGAGTCTAAGTCACTTTGTAGGTCATTAAGAACTTGCTTTATGTATCTGGGTGCTCCTGTATTGGGTGCATATATATTTAGGATAGTTAGCTCTTCTTGTTGCATTGATCCTTTTACCATTATGTAATGCCCTTCTTTGCCTCTTTTGATCTTTGTTGGTTTAAAGTCTGTTTTATCAGAGACTAGGATTGCAACTCCTGCTTTTTTTTCTCTCTCTTTCCATTTGCTTGGTAAATCTTCCTCCATCCCTTTATTTTGAGCCTATGTGTGTCCTTGCACGTGAGATGGGTTTCCGGGATACAGTACACTGATGGGTCTTGACTCTTTATCCAATTTGCCAGTCTGTGTCTTTTGATTGGGGCATTTAGGCCATTGACATTTAAGGTAAATATTGTTATGTGTCAATTTGATCCTACTATTTTGATGCTAGCTGGTTGTTTTGCCCATTAGTTGCCTTCTACTCAACACACAACTTAGTCTGACTCAGTGAATCTACACTTTTACATAAACAATAGGGAAAAAGAAGGAATCAGATGTGCATTTGTCTCGGGTTAGCCTCAGAGGGATGATTTTGAGTTCTGTCTGTCCTTTGTCTACAGGGAATTTCCTTGTGGACAAGGAAGTGTGGCAAATTGTGAGGGAGGTATGTAGCTTCTTATCTTTGTAGCTATCTTATTTAGGAATAAAATTGGAGGCAGGTTTGCCTGACATAGTTCCCACTCTGACTTTTCCCTTGGCTTAGTGATTTATTTTCCTTTCATATGTGCACAGAGGAGAATGCCATGGATAGGAACAATAATAAGCACTGAACATCAGGAATGCTGGGAGGGGAGTAGATATGGCTCCAAGTCTGTTCAGTGGCCTCCACAAGCCTTCCACAAAGGCCAAAAGTTTCACACTGACTTAGGATACCAAACACAAGAGAACCAACAGGCTGGACAATTTAAGTCTATGGTTTTCATGTGTTGGCCCATAATGAAAAGTCTCTCACAGGCTGAAAAAATCATCTATATCAATTGAATCACAATGTTTAAGAAAGCCGTGACCAATTTGCTAAAAACTGCTCCTTCAGCTGCCCCTCTTCAGCATCCCTCCCAGAGGAAGAAAAAGCATTCCACAAAAATACTTGATCAACACCATCCCACTTCAATAGAGTCATGGCACACCAGACACAAAGCAGTAATCACCTGTCATTTGCTTCCAGTTCTTCCTCACCAGCCCACACTGTCATATATCTGGCATCAAATAGCTTAGCTTTTTTTTTTTTTTTTTTTTTTTTT
>NW_022436972.1:18072330-18203829 GCF_009761245.1 Sapajus apella | reverse complement strand
TGGTCTCGATCTCTTGACCTGGTGATCCACCCGCCTCGGCCTCCCAAAGTGCTGGGATTACAGGCGTGAGCCACCGTGCCCGGCGCTTTTTTTTTCCTAGTAGAATCAGAGTCATTCAATTGAAAGTTGAAAGTTAGGAAAATGGAAATTTTAAATTTTCTACAAATAAACAGGGATAAATTTGACAGGTGAATGACTGGAAAAGAAAACAGTGCTTTATCTGTGACGTTCTCTGTCATGGTTTCAACAGATCACTTTCCTACCTCCTACTTTAAGTAAAAGTCAAATAAAGAGTCTTCCTGTATGCGTGAGTTTCTATACACCCAAGAACATACAGGAAGTTAGCATATGACAAAGACGATATTTTCAGATCAGTGGGAAATGGATCAAATAGGGAAAAGTAAATCCCATAAGGGATAAGTAAATGGTGTTTGGGAAAGAGATTAGCCATTTGACAGGGAAAATTTGTATTCATAACTCAAGTTCAGACTTTTTAATGAAACAATTAGGCCTTTCAAAATATATCATGAAAATTAGAAATCAGAAAAATACATTCGATTATATTTAAAATGACATATGACATATATATATAATACATATTAGGCAAAAATGGTCAATCTCAAATATACAAAACATTATTAACATTGGATGAATGAACAGTCAATAAAGAACATGAAAGTAATACACACACACACACACACACACACACACACACTTCCACAAATGCCCAGTAAACAGATAAAAGTGCAATCAACATTAAACAGTAAGGACATGGTTTTTGCCCATTGGAATTAGCAATACAGTGTTATCAAGTATGAAAATATTATTGTGCATTGTGAATGGAAGAGTAAACAAAAGAGACTTTCTGGAAAGCAGTTCATGCTTTTATACAGCTATTCCATTTACAGGTTTTTACCCTAAGGAGAAATTATCCATGTGCTGAAAGACATGCACCTGAGTTGTTCACCTGTTATTTATAATGTTAAAGACATATATACCAAAGGTCAATAAATGCAAGACTGGGTTAAATAAACCATGATATACACATTCTCTTGTATGTGCGGCTATTAAAAATTATATAGACCTATATTTGATGCCAGGGAAAGATGCTTATTTGACTGAAGAAATGCAGATTATAGAACATTATGTATAATATGATCCTATTTATGTAAAAGTGTATTCATATCTATGCATATATGCTCACATGTAGAGACGATCAGAAGATTGTTTACGAAACTGTTAACACTGGTTATTTCTGGGTTCTGGCATTGCAGGCGATTTTTGCTTGTCTGCACTTCTTTGTATCATTCCAGTTTTGATGGGGTTTATTTTTTCAATGAGTATGTGTTATTTTGACTACAACAAAGATCTTTTTTCTAAAACGATGCTAGTTTCATCAAACAAGGATATCAAAAAACAAATAAAAAGATGCTTCTCTGCTTTAAGAACCAATCATAGGTATTATCATAAAGTAGTGGAAGCTTTTCTCCAGTTTCATTCTTATTACATGCTCAGCTGGCCACTCTGGAATTGTCACTCTCAACTGATGAACTAACTGCAGATTCTCCTTATAATTTACCCAGTCTCTGGTATGTCTTTATCAGCTGCCTGAAAACAGAGTAATACAGTAAACTGGTACCAGGAGTGGTGTGCTGCTGAAAAGTTACCCAAAAATGTGGAAGCGACTTTTGAACTGAGTAACAAACGGGGGTTGGAACAGTTTGGAGGGCTCAGAAAGAAGGCAGGAAAATGTGGGAAAGTTTGGACCTTTCTAGAGATTTGTTGAAGGGCTTTGCCCAAAATGCTGACAGCAATATGGACAATCAAGTCTATGCTGAGGAGGTCTCAGATGGAAATGAGAATCTTGTTGGTAACTGGAGCGAGGGTGAACCTCGTAATATTTTCAGCAAAGAGACTGGTGGCATTTGGCCCCTGTCCTAGAGACTTGTGGAACTTTGAACTTGAGAGATTTAGGGTATGATTTAGGGTATCTGGCAGAAGAAATTTCTAAGAAGCAAAGCATTCAAAAGTTGACTTAAGTGCTGTTCAGGGCATTCAGTTTTATAAGGGAAGCAGAACATAAAAGTTCAAAGTGTTTTAAGCCTGACAATGCAACACAGAAGAAAATCCCATTTTCTGAGGAGAAATTCAAGCTGGCTGCAGAAATTTGCATAAGTAATGAGTAGCCAAATGTTAATTACCAAGACAATGGGGAAAATGTCTCCAGGGCATGTCAGAGACCTTTGTGGCAGCCCCTGCCATCACAGACCCAGAGGCCTCGAAGAAAAAAAATGGTTTCATGGGCCCAGGGTCCCCATGCTGTGTACAGCCTAGGGACTTGGTGCCCTGCATCTCAGCCACTCCAGCCATGGCTGAAAGGGGCAAATGTAGAGCTCGGGACATGGCTTCAGTGGGTGCAAGCCCCAAGCCTTGGCAGCTTCCACTACTGTCGAGCCTACACATGCAAAGAAATCAAGAAGTGGGGTTTAGGAACCTCTGCCTAGATTTCAGAGGGTGTGGAAACGCCTGGAAAAGCAGAAGTTTGCTGTAGTGGTGGGTCCTCGTGGAGAACTTCTGCTAGGGCAGTGTGGGAGGGAAATGTAGGGTCAGAGTCCCCACACAGAGATCCTACTGGGGCACCACTTAGTGAAGCTGTGAGAAGAGGGCCACTATCCTCCAGGCCCCAGAATCCACTGACAGCTTGTACTATGTGCCTGGAAAAACTGCACACACTCAATGCCAGCCTGTGAAAGCTGCCAGGAGGGAGGTTGTACCCAGAAAAGCCACGGGGCAGAGCTGCCCAAGACCATGGGCATCCACCTCCTGCATCAATGTTACCAGGTGTGAGATCGTGAGTCAAAGAAGATCATTCTGGAGTTTTAAGATTCAGCCAGGTGCAGTGGCTCATGCCTGCAATCCCAGCATTTTGGGAGGCTGAGGCAGGTGGACCACTCAAGTTTAGGAGTTCTAGACCAGACTTTCCAATGTAGCGAAGCCCCGTTTCTACTAAACATACAAAAATTAGCTGGGCATGATGGTGCACACCTATAATCCCAGCTATTTGGGAGGCTGAGGCATGAGAATCACTTGAACCCAGGAGGCTGAGGTTGCAATGAGCCAAGGTCATGGTACTGCACTGTACTCCGGCCTAGGTGACACAGCAAGACCCTACCTCAAAAAATAATAACATTTGACTTCCCCTCTGGGTTTCAGACTTGCATGGAGCCTATAGCCCCTTTGTTTGGGCCAATTTCTCCCATTTGGACTGGTCGTATTTCCATTATATCTAGGAAGTAACTAACGTGCTTTTGATTTTATAGACTCAAAGGTGGCAGAGACTTGCCTTGTCTCAGATAAGACGTTGGACTATGAACTTTTGAGTTAATGCTGAAATGAGTTAAGACTTTGGAGGACTGTTGGAAAGGCATGATTGCTTTTGAAATGTAAGAACATGAGATTTGGGCGGGGAGAGGGGTGGAATGATATGGTTTGGATGTGTTCCCACCCAAATCTTATCTTGAATGGTAGTTCCCACAATTCCCGTGTGTTGTGGGAGAGACCCAGTGGAAGGTAATTGAATCATAGGGATAGGTCTTTCCCATGCTGTTCTTGTGATAGTGAATAAGTCTCATGAAATCTGATGGTTTTATAAGGGGGAGTTTCCCTGCACGAGCTCTCTCTTTGCCTGCTGCCATCCATGTAAGACATGACTTGCTCCTCCTTGCCTTCCACCATGATTGTGAGGTCTCCCCAGTCATGCAGAACTGTGAGTCCATGAAGACTCTTTCCTGTGTAAATTACCCAGTCTCAGGTATGTCTTTATTAGCATTGTGAAAATGGACTAATACAGTTGGCAACAAATGAACCAGGAAGCTTAAGCCACTTCTGGCCTTTTCAATACTTTTCCCAACTTGCTAAACTTAGTGATTTCTGTGTTACTACATTAGTGCTGATTAGACTGTAGGGCACGCAACGGTCATGACTTCTTTAGTTAATGGCAATTGCTTCATAGATTTACAAACCTGTGAGTACCATAATGTTAACCACAACTATTCAATGCTGAGTCTCTTATCCCTAGATATCTGTTTATAGCCTACTTCCAGTTTGTGTGTTTACAGCCTCACAAATTGGAAGTAATGGAGCTTTTTCCAGTCCTACTCAAAATGTTTATCTATCTGTGGACTGATGCCAGTCCACAGTTTGCAAATCTGCAAGGGACAAACAGATATTTATGAGCAAGTACTGGGGAACCAGAGTGTGGGCAGCAAGTGAGGTGGGTGGCAACTGAGGCAGCCAGACGCTTCGGAGTGGACCCCAAGGCTCTGCAGCACCCAGTCTCACCCAGTTGCCCAGGCACCGCCCACACCCATCTCCTGTGCCACCCAGAGGAGTGAGTTTCAATCATCCCCTGCAGTGGCCACTTCTCAGGGCAGGAGCCAGGAAGCAAAGTGCGAAAGACCCTGGACCCCAGCGCAGCCTCTTCCTGCTGCCCAAGCCACCATGACTCACTTCAACAAGGGCCCCTCCCACAGGCTCTCAGCCGAGGTCAAGAACAAGACTGCTTCCAAGTATGATCATCAGGCAGAAGAAGATCTTCGCAATTGGACAGAAGAAGTCACAAACATGAGCACTAGCACCAACTTCCAGCTGGGCTTAAAGGATAGTATCATCCTCTGTGAACTCAGAAACAAGGTACAGCCAGGCTCAGTAAAGAAGGTAAATGAGTCCTCATTGAACTGGCCTCAGCTGGAGAATATTGACAACTTTATTAAAGCTATTCAGGCTTGTGGTATGAAGCCACATGACATATTCAAATCAAATGATGTTTTTGAGAATGGAAACAGGACCCAGGTTCAGACTACTCTGGTGGCTCTAGCAGGTCTGGCTAAATAAAAGGATTCCATACAACCATTAACATTAGAGTTACATATGCAGAAAAACAAACAAGACGTTTTCATGAAGGAAAATTAAAAGCTGGCCAAAGTGTAATTGGTCTGCAGATGGGAACCAACGCATATGCCAGCCAGGCAGGTATGACAGCTTACAGGAGTAGGAGGCATCTTTATGATCCCAAAATGCAAACTGACAAACCTTTTGACCAGACCACAACTAGCCTGCAGATGGGCACTAACAAAGGAGCCAGACAGGGATGTTCACGCCAGATACAAGAAGAGATATCTATGATGAGAAGCTAACATTACAGCCAGTGGACGATTCAACAATTTCTTTATAGATGGGTATCGACAAAGTTGCTTCCCAGAAAAGAATGAGTGTGTTTGGACTTGGGCAGCAAGTATATGATCCCAAATACTGTGCTGCTACAACAGAACCTGTCATTCACAATGGAAGTCAAAAAACAGGAACAAATGATTCGGAAATCAGTGATAGTGATTATCAGGCAGAATACCCCGATGAGTGTCATAGCGAATACTTGGTTGATCACCCCAGAGATTACCAATATAATGACCAAGGCATTGATTATTAGATCCACACAGAAGCAGCTCAGCATTTAGCCCATTGTTTTTATTCAGTGAGAATCAAGCTAGCCTTGAGTAAGTTTTATCTTGTCTTCCTAAGACACTATTAAGCTTACTGTACTTTTAAGAAAAATTGCCTTACATACATTCCTTTTTCTGCCTCTTCCCTCAATAGTTGCCTTTCAGTGCTGTAACAGTTAAACTCTACAGCATAATCAATAAGTCACATATGAAGTAAAAAGGAATACTGTGAAAGGAAAGTACTCTTGTACAGCCAGTTCTTTTATGCAAAAATCTATGCATTTTTACAATCTTATATTAAACTGGTATTTTCAAACAAGAGGAAAATTTTTTTTTAACGGTTTAGTGTATCTGGTTTCTATGTGGAAGACTAAACTCATGCTTATTGCTAAATGTGCCCTTTGCCAACTAAATCTAAGATATAGCATCTTAGAAATTTACATATCAATGTTTCTACAGTACTGTTTGCTAATTTTTAAATAAAGTCATGATCAGTGTGCATTTGCAATTATATGTGTACTCATTCTCTTACCTAGTGGACAAGATCTTTTCAGAGTGGTGTTTCTAAAGCAGCATGTACAAAAAATGGGCTGTAGACATTTAGGTCTGGGTGGTGCATTTGCTCTTCCTGTTTGTGCCAATGTATCAATGCAGAGTTGCTTTGTTTTCTTCAACTGTATTCATTGCTGCATTTCTCAGCATAACTTCTCCCACTGTATTTTTTTATAAATTTTTTTGAACAACCAATAAAAGTGTTTAGAAACTTTTAGAGCAGTTTGAAAGAGCAATTTTATCCCGTAGAATCAAAAATAAGTAAATAAAAAAGTTGAGGCTTTTTTAAAATTTCATTTTTCTAGTAATCGTTTTTCATAAAAGAATCAGTCCGTTACAGAATTTTAATTTCTAATTTTAATAAAATAGTCCTTATTTAAAAAAAATATTTTCTCTCAGTTTAAGAGCTGGCTTATTATAACTTGTGTACAGAAGTATAAATTTAATAAAAATATTAAATTTCCTATCTCTGCTATCACAAACTAGTAGCAATTTCGGAGCTTAAAACAACACGAATTTGGCCGGGCTAGGTGGCTAACGCCTGTAAACCCACCACTTTGAGAGGCAGAAGTGGGCAGATTAAGAGGTCAGGAGCTCAAGACCAGCCTGGCCAACATGGTGAAACCCTGTCTCTACTAAAAATACAAAAATTAGCTGGGTGTGGTGGCAGGCGCCTGTAATCCTAGCTACTCGGGGGGCTGAGGCAGGAGAATTACTTGAAACCGGAAGACGGAGGTTACAGTGAGCTGAGATCACGCCATTGCACTCCAGCCTGGGTGAAAGAGCAAAACTCTGCCTCAAAAAAAAACAAAACAAAACACAAATTTATTATCTCACAGTTCTGTACGTAAGACGTCTGGATGGGCTTGGCTGGTTTCTCTGCTTAATCTCATGAAACCAAAATCATGCAGTCAAAGAGCTGTGCTCTCATCGGGAGGCTGTGAGAAGAACCTACCTCAGAAAGTATTCAGATGGTTAGCACAATCCAGCTCCTTGCACTTGTAAGACTGAGATCCCCACATTCTTGCTTGCTGTCAGCTAACAGCCACGCTGAACTTAAGGTCTCTTGCACACAAACCCGACATCTCAGAGGTGGCGCGGGGCCGTGAATTCTTGCCTTCAGCTGTAGATTATTCTCTACTTTTAAGGGCTCGTGCGATTAGATTGGGCCGACAGGGAAATCCAGGATAATCTTCCCTATTTTAAGGTCCACACCTGAATTTCATCTGCCAAGTCCCTTTACCATGGAAAGTAATGTATACACACGTTTCAGGGATTAGGGCATGAATGAGTATCGGTTGAGGTCCAGAAGTCTTCATGTATTTGTTTCTTCATATGGGGAACCTGAAAGCTAAAGCCAAAAGAAGGAAGGCTACAATGACAGAATGACAGACAGTAGTGATGGGAAGGGCAAATCAAACTCCTACAAGCAGCTGTCTGACTGAGCCCTGGGAAGGTCAGCGCCGTCAGTCTCATTTGTCCTCGAAGTGGCATTGACTGCTTACTAAGAGCTTCATGCTGACTGCACAACCAATGAGAATGCCTGGTGAAGACAGGCAGGTTGGGATGGCATGCATGGGAAGGCTACCACCCACTAACCACGGAAGGGAGGCAAGACACAGGACAAGGATGTCCACCACACAAGACGGAAAGAAATGAAAAAGAAGCTGGTTACTTGCGAAGAAACAAAAAGCTGCCTTGATCTTAGTCCTTGGGAGGCAATGTCATGAATAACAAAGATCCTTAGATTTCTTCTGAATAGAAGAGGAAGCTGAAAGAGGGCATGGAAAAGAAGAACAAACACTGCTGATGCGTCAGTCGAGAAAGCACTCCAACAGTGGGTCTAATCCTGGCGTTCAAGGACGCATGGTTATTACCACTTCTCCTCTGCATCATCACAAATCTCCCTCCTTCATTTCCCAGTGTTCCATTCAGGCTGTCACTTTGAAGTCCAACTTGTAAATCAACGTTATCGTATCCCTTCACTTTCACTTTTCATTTTAAATCAAGCTTTAATCAAAAATGTATTTGCCAACCTTTACTTTTTTGTTTTTTTTAGACATAGTCTTGCTCTGTCACCCAGGCTGGAGTGCAATGGCGAGATCTCTGCTCACTGCAACCTCCACCTGCGGGTGCAGGTGATTCTCCTGCCTCAGCCTCCTGAGTAGCTGGGACTACAGGCAGCTGCCACCATGCCCAGCTAACTTTTGTATTTTTAGTAGATCCGGGGTTTCACCATGTTGGCCAGGCTGGTCTTGAACTCCTGACTTCAGGTGATCCACCTGCCTCAGCCTCCCAAACTGCTGGAATGACAGGAGTGCTCCACCATACCCAGCCTACTTTTCCTCATTTTGTATTACAGACCTCTAAATCTTTTTTTACCACTACACGTTATAGAAATCTAAAAATTGATTTTACCACAGGACTTTCATCAGCCCTTTACATTCTCACAGGACAAGAGCATGACTAACTATAGACCTCTACCCTTGACACATCATCCAACATTTACATCCATCATTTTGCAACTTATTTTTTTTTTAAAGATGGGGTTTCACCATATTGGTCAGGCTGGTCTCCAACTCCTGACCTCAGGAGATCCACCCGCCTCAGCCTCCCAAAGTGCTGGGATTACAGGCATGAGCCACCGCGCCCGGCGCAACTTCTTTAAATAGAATTCTTTGCAGGATGGAAACAACTCACCAAAATATTAACAGCTTTATTGCTCTGCTGGAGTTGTAAGAGTTGGTTTCTTTCTTTTTGGTTTTTGCCTGCTCATTTTCCCCCTTCACATGCATCTGCTACCAAATGCCAGAATCAAGCCAGCTTAGTCTAGGCTTTGCAACTGCAAGGTTAATATAATAGTCAAAACTCATTATTCTCTTGGCACAAATCATAGTAGTCTAGGATCTACTCAGCTATACCTTAAAGAACTCAAATGTTAAAATAGGCTTTTTTCATATGAAGCGGGTAGGCCACAAGGAAGCAAGTATCAGCCCTGCATAGACTACTCAAGGTTGTATGTACTTTAGGAAATGAGATGTGAGAGTGTATAAGTAGCTACCAGTTGGTTGTTTAAACACAATCATTCTCCATAATCATTCTTGCCAAGACTAGTTACACCATTTCAATTCCACTGGTTTTTTAGTCCGTATCATACTTGACTTCTGAACTGCATTAGACACCATTGATCACTCTTTGAAATATTCTTTCCTTGCCTTCCCTAATACTTTGTTATAGTTTTCCCCCTTCAGCCACTTAAAAACACAGTTTTGGCTGGGCACAGTGGCTCACACCTGTAATCCCAGCACTCTGGGAGGCCAAGGTGGGTGATCACCTGAGGTCAGGAGTTTTAAGACTAGCCTGGCCAACATGATGAAACTCCACCTCTAATTAAAAATATGTATATACAAAATTAGCCAGGGGTGATGGTAGGCACCTGTCATCTCAGCTACTCAAGGAGGCTGAGGCAGGAGAATTGCTGGAACCTGGGAGGCAGAGGTTGCTGTGAGCCGACATTGCATCATTGCACTCCAGCCCAGGTGACAAAAGTGAGACTGTTTTAAACACACACACACACACACACACACACACACACACACACACACACACAGTTTGAAGCTAATGCACTCTTCTTTTTGCATTCCAAGCAACAGAAGTCTTCCAAGCTCCTAGCAGATTCAAGGTAACATCTCTGTCCTAGCAGCTAAACTCTGAGTTAATTCAACATCCACTGTTTGTTCTTTCAGCTTCCAAGCATGAATTGTGATGGTTTTGAAACAAGTTAACAAATTCTTGGATGCTTCTCCCTTTAAGTGTAGCTTAATTTCCCTCTCTTGTGGTTTGGATTTAGAGACTCATTTCTAATAAATAGTGTAGCAGAAGTGACAATGAGACTAGAACACATAGGCACTGTGGCTTGCAGGGGTACAGAGTGAAGAGCCAGCTGCCATGTGGACACAAGCAGTCCTGTGGATAGGTCCACATGGTAAGAAACTGAGGCCTCTGGCCAACAGCCGTACAAGTTAACCACCTTGGAAGTAGGTCATCCAGGCTCAATGACACCTTTGAATAACTGCAGCACCAGAACCAATTTCAGCTAAACTGATCCCAAACCCACAGTTATGAGATATAAATGAGATGGTAAATATTGTTGTTGGAAACTCACTGTTTGGGGTAAATCTGTCACACAAGAATAGACAACTAAAACACTAGCATTACTAATAATCTGTATTATATCCTCTCTGATAAAACTAGCATTGTTTTTAACTCCTAAGCAGACTTCGAATACCACAAATGACAATCTTTTCTGAGTTAATCACTGGCTAGTATTCTTTAGAATGAATCTTTAAAAAGTAAAAACTGACTGGACTTTTAATTATAACTTTATCACAATTTTAAATAGTTTATGGCTCGGATACTGTATGTCATATATATGTAAACTACCAAATATATATTTGACTAAAAATATGTATTTTGTGTTCTATATATAAATTCTTTCACATATTCTTGTTCTCTTCCCCTACTAAGTAACTCCACTGATGAGAAAAGAGCTAAGGAAACTGAGGTATACTAACATTAAAACTCTTATTCCAAGGCAGAAGGACTCTTTGATGCCAGCCTGGGCAATGTAACAGGACCACATCTCTATAAAAAATAAATTAGCTGGGCATGGTAGCATGGACATGTAGTCCCAGCTGCAAAAGGAGGCTGAGGCAGGAGGATCATTTGAACCCAGGAGAGTAAAGCTGCACTGAGTCATGATTGTACCACTGCACTCCAACCTGGTTGACAGACTGAGACCGTGTCTCAAAAAAACAAAAAACAAAAAAAGCCCTCATATAGCTAGAAGTAGGGGATTCCAGATTCAAACCAGACAGTCTACTTTCAAAGTCTTTGCTTGTAATCACTACGTTGTGCTGCCTCTCATAGTATATACATCTGATCATACTTTAAGAACATCACAATAGGCAGAAGTTCTCAAATCCATTGATATGGTTATAGTCTACTGCTTGGTCAGTATATCCTTCCATGGCATTAGTTAACTATCAATTTTTATGCAGTAGCAAAAGGTCGGTATGTACATACACACACACATATATACACACATGGACAGAAAGAACGATGTGTCTACAATCTGTCTAAAAATATCCAACTGTTTCCTGTACACCGCGTTAAAATTTTTAAAGTAAAAATATATTAAATTTTTAAAAATCCACCTATTACCATATAAAAACATCACACACATTTAGACATGTCTAAGACCAAAAAATAAACTCAACTTCTCTTCCCCAGTAAAATAGTTAAGAAAAGGCTTTGAAGTTAGGCATGCTGGATTCAATCCTCCCCTGTTTCTGTTAGAGGATATAACAGATGGCACACACATAAATAGCAGACTTCCAGTGAACTATCTATCTGTAAGTAACTGTATAATATGTACAGCCGGCTGGGTGAAATGGCTCATACCTGAAATCTCAACACTTTGGAAAGCCAAGGCAGGAGGACTGCTTGAGCCCAGGAGTAAGAGACCAGCCTAAGCAACAGAGTGAGACCCTGTCTCTAGCAAAAAAAAAAAAAAAAAAAAAAAAAAAAAAAAAAGGTGTGTATGGTAGTGCCTGCCTAGAGTCCCAGCTACTTGGGAGACTGAGGTAGGAGGATCACTTGAGCCCAGGAAGCAGAGGTTGCAGTAACCTATGATTATACCACTGCACTCCAGCTTGGGCAACAGAGTGAGACCCGGACTCAAAAACAAAAGAAAACAAATCACTGTCATGCCAAGTATATAATCTACGAATTGGTTATATCAGACCTCTATAGTGCAATAATGAACACATCAACTTCTACTGTATTTACTTCAAGACATGCAAACAAAAACCATTACTCCAAATCACACTGGGAGATTTTTATTAACTTAAATTGACATTCTTAATTTTGTCTACAAGTCCTTGGTAAATATGTCTTTATTTGAAACAAACCTACAGGTGTCTCTTAATACCACAGAATCACAAAGACTTGCAGTTACCAGTGTTTCTAATGATTAACACAATGTTTAAATAATTACAAAGTTACTTCATCAAAATACTTAGAAGAATATTCTGAGGAGTGTTTGAAAGCTCTGTTTATAAATAGTGATTGATACATTTATTATGCATTTGGTGCTGAAGATAAACACTTTTTACATAAAACATTGTTTTAATATACTGCTCTACTAATGAGGCTAGTTATTAGATATACTGTATTTTAACACCAAAGAATAAAGCTTTATCTTCATATTTTATTTTATTTATAGGACTCTTATCAATGAAGAACTTTGAATCCAACAATAATAAACTGGTGTATTGTAAGTTACATTTTGTAGAAGAAGAAAAAAGACTGGCTGCAACAAAAGAAAGAAGATGCCTGCATTATACATGCTTCGTACAAACAGTTCATTCTGAATGGTAGAATTAAATGCAGACCCAATGCTTTTAAACGTTTGTGTGTCTAGATGGCAATTAAAATCTCCACACACTAAAAAGAACAATAACACAGAACACAGTATTCTTAATGATTACAGCGCATTTAACACCTTCAGCCATCCACTGGGTTTTCAGATCATATTGGCAACTGAAATTTCACATCCACATGTGCTTGCTTTGCTAAGGTCACTATTTCAGAGAGCTTTACAACCTAAAAGAAAAGAACAATTTTCACAAAAAGGTAAACTCAGAACTATAGGTCAATGCAAAGTTAATGTACACTCAATCTTTTCCATTTAAAACATCTGGGCTACTCTGACATTGCTATAAATCACATTACATTCTTATATGCAAATGACATTCTCAAAGGATAATCAAGTCTGACATTCTTCATAGCCCAAATTTCAATTACTTTCTGATTAAGCTATTATATCACCTGTTAGGATTATATATATGCATTATATAAAATTATATATGTGTGTATATATATCTTATTCCAAATTTTATCTTAAAGACAGAAACAGTGAGTGTTTTGTTGGATACTTGTTTTTAAAGAAGTATACAATCTTAAAATACTGGTATAAGAGTTTGGGTCTAGCAGTTAGTATTTTACTTTTTGTCAGTAAGTTAACAATTGCTAACCTGAGTTCCAATCTGTCTAAAAATATCCACCTGTTACCATACAAAACATCACGCAAATTTAGACATGTTTAACACCAAAAAAAAAAAAACAAAAAACAAAAAACCAACCGTCAGCTTCCCTCTTCCCCAGTAAAACAGTTAAGAAAGGACTTCAAAGTTAGGTATCTTGGATTCAAATTCCCCCTCTGATGCTTATGACACATAAACTTGAATAAGTTAACTTGTCTAGCCTGTTTCTTCATCTGTAAAAATGGAAATTTTATCACCAAACTCATATTAAATGAGATAATCCTTGAAGAAAACAGCTTAGCATCACATGCACAGTAAATAATAAATGGTAGTGACTGCTAGTATCATCATCACATTCAACATTATTATGGTTATGACTTCTATAATCTGCCAGTCAATAAAAAACACTATAGTCATAACTTAAATCAACTGTTCACATTTACCTCATGATCTATTTGATCAAGGTCCTACTAGTTTTTCTCCTTTTCCATGTCCTCCAAGCTTTTCTTAACTCAAGCTTTCATTGCAAAAAAGTACACTTTCAGAGACACGTTATAACCTACAAGTTATAACCTACTTACTACCTTTACCTTACCTCATATCTAAGTATTGCACTAGATGGACTCCTACTATCTCTCATCTCTTCCCTTCAATATATCCCACATCTCAAAGTCAAAACAGGCTTTCTGAAAATATTTACTCCTATTATTCCCTTGCCCCAAATCTTTAATTTTAACTCAGGTTTGAGTTTAAAATCTTCTGTCTCTAAACTACAGTTAAATTTTATTTACTAGTAAGTACTTTCCCAAAGAAGGTTATAAAACTTTTATTGTTCTTGTGAAATGACAGCAAATTCAAGAGTCTGGGTGGGTGTGGTGGCTCATGCATGTAATCCCAGAATTTTGGGAGGCTGAGATGGGCAGAGGTCAGGAGTTCGAGACCAGCCTGGCCAACATAGCAAAACCCCATCTCTACTAGAAATACAAAAATTAGCTGGGCATGGTGGCACGCACCTATAGTCCCAGCTAGTTGGGAGGCTCAGACACAAGAATTGCTTGAACCTGGGAGGCAGAGGTTACAGTGAGCTTGAAATACCCTAGCTTGGCTGTGATGAATACATTTTGAACAATCCTGCCAATTCCATTTTGCCCACCCTGAGCTATTTAGGGCATTCTTTTCTGAGAAACAGGGCTCACTGGCCCATATATCCTGTGCCTGCAACTGTGTAACTGCCTACCCCACATCCTGAGTAAAAAACAACTTTAAATAGAATTTTGTTGTTAGGAATCCCCCCCTTCCCCTAACCTGTTCCTTCTGCTTCTATAATATCTGCTTACCACTCCTTGACCCTAAACTGGTATAAAAATGTTGATCGCCCTTTGTTCTTGGCAGAGAGGTTTCAGCTGTAGCTGACTCTTGGACACCAGCCATTAAAAGTGGACTCTCAACAAGCTCAGAGCATGGCACTTCTGTTTTAAACTCGCTCGGGTATAACAAGCTGAGATCACGCCACTGCACTCCAGCCTGGGTGAATGAGCAAGACTCTTCCTCAAAGAAAAAAAAAAATTGAAGAGTCTAGTATTGATTAAGATATAGAGCCCAAAGAGTGTTCCATGAAATGTCTATAAACATAAAGGAAGACAATAAAAAATTCTCATCTCTCTTTATCTACTCTGAAGTGTTCTCTGATACACATTGTTGTTAAGTAAAAGAAATAAAGTATACATTACCATTAATCTAAAGTGGAAAAAGGGAGGGACTTGCACACGCGCGCGCACACACACACACACACACACACACACACACACTCTCTCTCTCTCTCTCTCTCCCCCTCCCTCCTCTCCCTCTCCCTCTCCTCCCCCTCCCCCTTCCCCCTCCCTCTCCTCCTCTCTCTCTCTCTCTCTCTTCTCTCTCTCTCCTTCCTTATCCGCAATTTCACTTTCTATACTTTCAGTTGTCTGCAGTCAACTGTGGTCCAAAAATATTAAATGAGAAATTTTAAAAAGTCATAAGTTTTAAACTGTGTGTTGTTCTGAAAAGTGTGATGAAATCTTGCACCATCCTGCTCGAAGGGGAATGTGAACCATCTCTTTGCTCAGCATATTCACACTGTATAAGCTACTCTTCCATTAGTCATCAACATTATCTGCTCTTGACATCCAATCATCAACATCATGGCTCAATGATCCAGGATGACCCAAAGCAGATGACCCTCCTTCTGTCACATCATTAGGTCAACAGTAGCCTAACACTACGTCATGATGCCTACATCATTCACCTCAGTTCATCTTACCAAGTAAGCATTTTATCATCTTCTATCATCACAAAGGTGAGTATACAGCAATAAGATATTTTGAGAGAGAGACCACATTCACCTTTATCACAGTATATTGTTATAATTGTTCTACTTTATTATTAGCTGTTGTCGTTAATCTCTTACTGTGTCTAATACATAAATTAAACTTTATCAAAAGTATGTTTTTGGCCGGGCACGGTGGCTCATGCCTGTAATCCCAGCACTTTGGGAGGCCGAGGCAGGTGGATCACGAGGTCAAGAGATCGAGACCATCCTGGTCAACATGGTGAAACCCCGTCTCTACTAAAAACACACAAAAAATTAGCTGGGCATGGTGGCGCGTGCCTGTAATCCCAGCTACTCTGGAGGCTGAGGCAGGAGAATTGCCTGAACCCGGGAGGCCCGGGAGGTTGCAGTGAGCCGAGATCGCGCCATTGCACTCCAGCCTGGGTAACAAGAGTGAAACTCCGTCTCAAAAAAAAAAAAAAAGTATGTTTTTAAGTATAGGGAAAAGCATAGTATATATAGGGTTTGGTACGATCTGCAATTCAGGCATCCACTGGGGGTCTTGCAACACATTCCTTGCAGATAAGGGGGACTACTATACACATATATATAGTTATATACATACAATTAGCTTATATTTTTAAAAAGTGGAAAGATAAACCAAAAATTTCTTTAAAAAAAAAAAAAAAGAAGGCTGGGTGTGGTGGCTAATGCCTGTAATCCCAGCACTTTGGGAGGCCAAGGCAGGCAGATAAAGAGGTCAAGAGATCAAGATCATCCTGGCCAACATGGTGAAACCCCGTCTCTACAAAAAATACAAAAATCAGCTGGGTGTGGTGGTGCACACCTGTAGTCCCAGCTACTTGGGAGGCTGAGGCAGGAGAATTGTTTGAATCCGGGAGGCAGAGGTCGCAGTGAGCTGAGCTCACGCCACTGCACTCCAGCCTGGTGCCTGGCAACAGAGCAAGACTCTGTCTCAAAAAAAAAAAAAAAAAAAAAAAAGGAAAGAAAAGAAAAGAAAAAGAAAACTTTTTTTAAAAAAAGGTAAAAAGGTTACCTGTTGAGGAAGAAGGAAAGAGGGAAATATATAAAAGCTAGATTCCCTGATAATACCTCATTCTATAGTTTGACTTTGGAATCATGTAAACATAAAATGAAAGGTTTTTTTTTGTTTGTTTGTTTTTAAAAAAAAAAAGGAATCTCTTTAAAAAAAAATGAAACTATATTAAGCTGGGGCAAAACACACAGAGAATTATTTCACATGAATTTTAAAATCTGGTAAGTTGTGGGACATACCCTAAATGACAGAAAGAAATGCAGACATAATTTCTTTCAGTAATCAGACTGTTGGTATTCTTATTATAAAACTGTCATATCTGTACTAAGGGACAAAGCTTAAATGAATAACTATGATACTACGGCATGAAAGAAGGCAGAAACAAATGTCAGATAAGAAAAAAAAACTATACTCCCGGACTTCCACTGAAAATATCAGTATAAACTCAAGTATTACCTCTTTTAAAAAATACAATTTTTCTCAGACTTGCCACTTAAAAAGCCCAGAAACAAGAATCAACCCAGTATCCATGAATACTCATAAGGCCCAAATTGTGGTCTCTAAATACCATTGGGCTCATTCAAGTCTGACTCAAGAAGTGTAAAGATGAGCCTGAAACATTTCATCATAACAGAGAGAGGGCATGTTAGAAGGATGGAGCAGTTAACCTGAAGAGGGGTTCCCAATGGCCAAAGGCAGGACAATTTCAATCAATAACAACTTATATGAACTGAACTACATCAAATGTTTAAATCATGGGTTCAAAATAGTATGCCAGTAGAGCACACGTGTGTGCGTGTGTGTGTGTGTGTATACACACATACTTGAAAATAAAAAATAAAATACAAAAAATAAAAACAAAAAAAGCCTGGGTCACCTTTATTAGACATAACAGAACAAACATTATTTTGAAAATTGGTCGATAAAGGCAAAGAATCAGGTAATTATCTTACTTTTCCTATACAAAATGTACTCCATGGTAACAAATGGTTGAAACGCAGAAGTTTTACTTTTCAGAAGCATTACATGCGGTAAGTGAAGAATGGCAGAATAGCACCACTTTGCAACACAAACAAAATACTGGATCTAAGCTATCATGTCAATGGCTAGTAATACCACAAAAAGTTCTAACACTGTATACCTTTTGATGAAATTAGACAATACCAACTATGAAATATTCTTGTTCCCTCCTCCCCAAAATCAAATATGAAAATGGTCAAGCCTATAGACTGAACTCTCAAGTTTATAGAAAATAGAGAGGGCAGAGAATATATTAAATGGATGACACCCTAAAGATGCAAGCATTAAAATCCAGACTATGAGAAACTTAACAGGACCATCAACCTGGATTTTTCAATGAATAAACCACAGAAAAAGTTTTTTTTTTAAAAAAGAGGAAAACAGAATAAGAAACCGAGTGACATATTAACCAACTGCAATGCAGAGCCTTATTCTGATCCTAACAAAGAACTCAGACAAAAGACATGAGAGAATCAGAAATTTCAACAAGGACTATATTCTTTTTTATAGAACATAATCATAATACCATTACCCCACCTAAAACAAGCAACAGTAATTCCTTTATACCATTATCAATACTTTTATCTTTTATAGATACATGATGACATGTATGAAATGACATAACACCTGAGATTTGCTTGAAAATAATCATAGCTGTGGAAGGAAGTAAGACTACAGACGAAACAAGATTGGGCAGGAGCTGACCATTGTTCAAGATGACTGCAGGTATAAGACGTTTTGACAAAGATTCTCTCCCTGACCAAACTCTATATTGCCTAGGCTAGTCTCAAACTCCTGACCTCAAGCAATCCTCCTGTCTCGGCCTCCCAAAGGCTACTTTTAACTGTCTTCTCAACTTGGCCCTAATGTTTGGACTTTTGTATTTGTCCCTGTATAGTCCAATTTTAGCAAGAATCTTGCTTATGTCAGTTTAGCCAGGATCCTCCCTTACTCATGATGTGTCCTTTCAGTAATTTTCATCCACTGCCCTCTTCCTTGGTTGTAAATTGCCACTTTTCCTTGTTGTATTTGGAGTTGGGACCAATCTTTCTCCCTTACTGCAAAACTCCATTGCAGTAGTTTCTATGCTTATTGCAACAGTCCCCCTGAATAAAGTCTGCCTTAGCATCTTTCAACAAGTGTCATGAATAATTTTCTCTAACCATTCATTCTACTCATAATATTTAGCTGAAGCACAAATTATTAGCTGTATTAATAATCAGGTTCATTTTAGAATTTGTGTATATAAATCCTCCCTAGATTAACATAGGCCATTTACCATTCTAGCAGCTTCGTCCAAGTCATCACAGGCAAGTATTTTAAGTCCACTGTCTGCTATCAGTGCCTTAGCATCATCGACCCGTGTACCTGTAAATGATTTATGCAGATATAAATGTTTTAAATACACACATAAAAGCATTTGAAATTTTTGCCAAAACATGGTACAAGAATGAAACCTCAACAGAGGAGACTTCCATCATTTAGCATAAATGCTTCTAAATCAAAGAAAATACTGTAAAAGCCCTGGTAATTCAGGCAAATCAGAATTCAAGACAAATCACAACAAATAAAAAGTGTATCAAATTATACCAAACAAAACTATATACATTTTTGCCCCAATGTTAAAATTTTTTTAAAACTATACTTGTTAAATTTCATATTAGGTAACACTTTCAAAGACACAGCTATTTTAAAACTACGTTTTAATAAACTGAACTCCATGGAAATGTGAACTTTTAAGGAATTAGGAACAATTGCAAGATACCTTTTACACTCACCTTGTAACCGTACCACAACAGGGATTCTAATTTCCAAATCTTTTACTGCCATGACTATACCCTGTGCAATCACATCACAGCGCATAATTCCTCCAAAAATGTTGACCAGAATAGCCAGTACCTATGAATAAAGTGTTCTGATAGATTAAAATTTAAAAGAAATTTAAATTCTTTTCCCAAAAAAAATACGAGTATATGTGCTTTATGATAAACATTAAGTTGACAGAAAGATTTTCAGACCAAACCACCATACCCTCCTCTAGCTCTCTTTATTGAAGTCTGTGTAGTCCACTGCTCACCAGGACTTATTTCCACCTCCTTGAGTAATTTCAACACCCGGTTCACATTTCCTTCTCTACAATATATCATATGAATAAGAGAATCTAATTCCATTTACTTTCTCCTGTTGAACTTGGCCATTCACCAACAGGACTACCCCCAGATCATATTATAAGACAGTCTCATGAGCAAGATCTCCAATTTAGTGTTTGTCACCTATCATTTCTTCATCTATCCCTGTAGGAAAAGGGTGTGTTGCATGGCAAGGGTAACACCATCTTGAAGCGAAACTGCCATAATGACCAATATTTGACTCCTGCAGAGCAAGGCCTTCTGCAGCAAGTTCAAGAAACACTGCCTGTGGCATAGATAACCCTTATAAAGAAACAATGCCTGTAGCATAAATGACCCCTCATAAAGATGTTTACCTAACTTCCCCAATGGTCACAAGTTTGACAAGAGGGTCTGAGACATGACCAGCTACACAGGTGTTAAAAAAAAAAAAAAAAAAGCTCACTACATGAAGGATACTTTCTGGAGGGCAAGTGTGGGGATCCACCATCTCACAGCTGCCCAAACCATAGCTTCTGTTTTTAAGTCCCTACATAAATTTAGTTTATTTCTGAGAACTGGATTTGTCAGCCTCTTTCTTTGGCCTCTCAGACTCCTTGGCCTTTGGGGGTAGGTGTGCATAAACTGCTCAATGCAAAATAATCCCTGTCAATGTAATCAACTTTTCACACAAACTAGGCCCTAAGATTCATCCAACTTCTGTATGGCCCTCTTCTAGCTACATTTCACATCCAAATCTCAGGGCCTGTTTGGGTCAGTATTCTTTCACCATCACAATGACAGTTCTGAATCAGTGTTCTCCTATCCTTTCCAAATAATCTTCCTTTTTTAAAAAAAAAAGAGGGTTTAGTTCACTCGGCTACACCAGAGCTTCTCAAACAGTGAGACTGAAATGGGCTGCAGAGGGCCGGGCAAGGTGGCTCATGCCTGTAATCCCCCCAGCGCTTTGGGAGGCTGAGGCAGGCGGATCACCTGAGGTCAGGAGTTTGAGACCAGCTTGACCAACATGGCGAAACCCTGCCTCTACTAAAAACATAAATTAGCTGGGCATGGTGGCACATGCCTATAATCCCAGCTACTCAAGAGGCTGAGGCAGGAGACTCGCTTGAACCCAGGAGGCAGAGGTTGTAGTGAGCCGAGATCCCACCACTGCACTCCAGCCTGGGCAACAAAGAGAGAAACTCTGTCTCAAAAAATAAATAAATAAATATAAAAATAAATAAACAATAAAATAAAAAACAAAGAACAAAAAAAATGGGTTCTAGATACACCAAAATATTGTTCCCTTCAATTCTTGGGGCAGCTAGGAACGTTCTGGGGCAGCAGGAGCCTCAGGGCCAGTGGACTCTGACTACAAGCAATCTCCATCTACCTCCAAAGCCCCACTGAAATATCTTCTGTGAATGCCATGCCATGAAAACAGTTGAGACACACTGAGCTATATTACACATTGTTTACCTTACCACTATTATTCCCAGACCTTCAAGAAATGAAGCTCTGGAATTCATAATAGACTAGAACTCACAGTAGCCTTTGGCATCTCTCATCTCTCTCCCTCTCACCTCATTCTGGAGTGTTTGATAGGCATCATCAAACACTCCAGTCTTAAAGTTCTTGGATCTTGACTCTACCACGCCACTTTTACCTGCAGTCCATTTAAAGTAATTACTACCATGAATAAATCCTAAACTAGACCAGAATGAGTACCCTCTAGAATATCAAATGTATAAATCTCATTCTCTGCTCAACCTCCTCCCCTTTCACTTTAATGCCTTTTACCTCTAGTTCTATCAAACCCAATCTTTTCTTCTTAAAAGCCTCTAGTCCCTCAATCCCTCTGTAATCTTCTTGTCTATCAGCTCTCAATGGATCTGACTTCCTCCACCATACAGCCTGGAACATATGACTGAGCAATTCAATGACACTGCCACCTGCCTGCTCACTTCTACCATACCTATTCCTCTGCCATGCTACTTCAAACAATGCATCTCTGGATGATTCCAGCCATAGTTTATTCAAGGAAAAGTAAAAACTCAAAACAAAACTGGTAACACTAGCATAACCTGAAGAGCAATAAAGTAATGATTCAACAGCAATCCTCAACTTAGTAGTCTGCGTTATATCTTTTAACTCTTCATAAGCCTCCTACCCCACTCAAGCTCTCTAACTTTTAGCATACAACCTTCCTTTCTAGTAGCACCTCAGGAAAGGAGTAACCACCCTTCCAAAGCAAACCTGGAAGAGATCATTATCTCCATCTACTTACTATATTGTATTTCTTCAGGTCATCATGCCTCTAGCTACATTCACTCTCTTTATTTTCAAACCTCTTCTCTTCCTCCAACTACAAACAGCTCATCTTTTTGATCTTCTCAACAAGCAAGAAAACATACACCACAAAACTCTCCTCAGACCTACTGCCTTCAGCTGATACTACAACACCCCTTCCATGCCTTAGTTTAAAAAGAAAAAAATCCTCAAAGAGTAATCTCTCCTGGATGTCTCTACTCCCTCAATTCCTCATCAAATCAATTCATTATAATCTGGCCTATGCCCGCATCTGTTCGACTATTCTTACTAAGGTTCCCACTCACCTCTGTCAGTCCTTACTGTCTGAATGCTCCCCACAAGCATTTGACATCGTCTCCCAATGCCTTACTTCTCGAAACTCTTCACTTTGGCCCTTCGAAGTCACCACTCTCTCCTGATCTGCTCCTATCTCTGTCATTTGTTCTCTGTTTTTCATTTGGGTTTTCCTTCTCTATTCAACCCTTCAACAAGAATGGAGGGGCCAGGTTCCATTCTTGGTTCCTCATCTCACTTGCATGGATCACCTCGCCAACTCCTGAGACTTCCAACTTTTCTCCACTATAGGAAATACAGTATCTTTTCAACCGTCTACTAGATATAGTCACCACAATCCAAACTTGACATTCATTCTGAAATACCTATTCCTTTACTCTGCCTCTGACAGTATGAAAGGCAATACCACCCAATGATTCTCCCCAGCCCAAAGTCCTAATGTTAACTTAAACAACCCTTCTATGAGGCTCTCAGAAAAGAAAATTAAAAAATGAATTAAAGGAACTCATCTCAGGAATGCCTCTAAGTTAGGTTTGTTTGTTTCTTTGCTTTATTCTTACTGATACTGTCTTTGTCAGGGATCTCTTCCATGACAAGAGAATTCATAACAAATGAATTCTCTTCCAAATTGATCTCTTCTGTCAGTGTCTCCCTACTCTTCATTTCACTCTCTACTAATCTTCTAAAATTTTCTTTAAAATAAAAAACAAAAGGCAGGGGATAGATTTATGTATTTGTGTATGTGGTGGGGTAGGGAGTTAAAATCCAAAATCCTTAACTATAGATATAGGGATCTTCACAAATGTGGCTGCAATCTGCTAACATCATATCTTATCATTTATCCCAATAATGCCATATTCTTTGCACATAAGCATCTTACCACCCATGAACATAACGGCCCTCTCTGGATTCCATGTCTTTATATATTTTCTTCCTCATGCCCTCATTTAATTTTCAAGACTGCACAAAGTAACATCCATTCAGTGAAGGCCACCCTGATTCTCCCAGTTCTTGCCTCTGTCTTCTGTCCTTCCACAGTGCTACTGTCAATCACCCCAGTAAACTGTAAGTAACTTAAGAGAAGTGCCCATGTATTCCCAAGTCCAAGCACAGTGATCATCGCAAAATATATGGCCACTTCAATGCTATCCACATTGACACAGTGGGTTCCCGTTCTGTTTCCAACTCTGATGCCCATCACGTCAGTCCCCTACACTGTAACTCTTCATATACTTTTCTCCATTTTTGCACCTGGGCCCTAAAAGCCATGCTTAGAAAAATAAGCAACTAGAATTCTAATTCACCTTAGTAAGTACTCAACAGTTAGATAATTAGATTGTCTTTAATACTATGCTTCTCAAGTCAAAAGAAGCTACAGAAATATAGGTCCCATAAAATGTTTACATTTTTTGAGTAATTACTAAACAAGGGAAATAACACACATTTTACAACTCATTTTAGTTTAATCCTCTTTGTAAAATTAATTAATATGGAAAATAAGTCTGTAGACTCAAAGGGAAAGGCAGTGAAATAAATTTATATTTTAAACAATTCTACCGTCTAACACCACATATAAAAATATACATTGTCAGCAGCATCACCAATAATAAATATTGATTAATGACCTACATATGTATTGGGCATTTTACCAGACACTAGGAGAAGTAACAATGAGTAAGATATGATCCCTATCAATGAAGAATTCTCAGTCTACATCCAGCAGTACTGGGCATTTTACCAGACACTAGGAGAAGCAACAATTAATAAGATATGATCCCTATCAATGAAGAATTCTCGGCCTAAATCCAGTAAGACTAGTTCCACAGAGGTTATTATCTTTTTTGAAAGCCTTACGAAATCTACATTGGCCGCACAATGGATACATTCCTTAACAAATATCTAGTGATTAATAATACATATGTCTATTGAATTATGATACTTAACATCCCTTGTACTTTGATAATCATTAATAAATACACAGCTCTAAATTACGGCACATTTATGACAGATTAAACAAACATTAAAATGAATGTTTTAGAAGAGTATCTTGGTGAATTGCCCAAAAAATTCAAGATATGGCAAAAAAGGACTTAAAATATATATATTAAAAGACATATGTATAAATTCTAAGGTATAAAAAATACACATTTTTTCAATGTATTTATTTTATATAGTTATATAATATAAAAATACATCAAGCCCTGCCCTTACCTTTTTATCTGAAGTGATAAGCTTAAACGCTTCTGTTACTTGATGGACTGTAGCACCACCACCAACATCAAGGAAGTTGGCTGGAGTCCCTCCATGAAGTTTTATTATATCCATTGTGGCCATAGCCAAACCAGCACCATTTACTATATGGGGGAAATGATTTGTATAAGCAACAAACAGAGAGAACATAAATTAAACTTAGTAAATCCAAATTAAAGTTAGTGAATTCAACTATAACATAAAAACATATGGTACCTAGGCAGCCTATATTTCCATCCAGGCCAATGTAGTTGAGATGTGCCTTAGCAGCATCTTTGTCTCTTTCATCTTCCTGGGTCCAGTCTTGTAGATCAAAGATTTTCTTTTGGCGATAGGCTGAATTAGAGTCAAAATTGATCTTTGCATCCATACACAATACTTTGAAGGGGAAACAAAGAAAATGACCTTAATTTCAAGGCAGATACAATAGATACAATAAAGTATCAAATAGTCTTTCATTTAGGGAAAAAACACATTTTAATTTTGCTATTTACTTAAAGTATTTCAATTTATGTTCACCATGAATTCAAACAGTTCCTTAAAAAAAGAGTTTCTGGGAATTAAAACTGCCCCATCAAAGTTATTGGATCTATATCCATGCTATGCACTAAAGAAAAAGAAAATCTCAAAAATATTTTAAATTATTTTAAAATTGTCAAAAGTTATCCTTATTTCCATCTAACCCTATCACTTTGGCCCCATGTCCCATACCTTCTCATCTACTCAAAAATATTGTTCCAGCAATTCCATCTCTCCTACATTATAAATCTGCCTCCCCCTTACCTTTCTATTGACTAAATCTTGCCAACTTGCTAAAACAGTTTTATTTCCTCAGCTTAATAAAATGAAAAAAGATTATTTTAACTCCCATCTCCCCCTTACTCTTAACTACACAGCAAAACTTCTTGAAGATTTGTCTAGTTAAAAGCAGGGTCTCAGAACAAAGATCTCTGGGGAAAAAAGAAATAGAGGGGTGAGCAAACTACAGCCAGATTTGGCCTGTGACTGTTTTTATCTTTATTTTTGTGTTTTGACACCCAGGCTAGACTGTAGAGGTGTCCTCTTGGCTTATTGCAACCTCCACCTCCCAGATTCAAGCAATTCTCATGCTTCAGCCTCCCGAGTAACTGGAAATACAGGTGCGCACCACAATGCCCAGCTAATTTTTGTATTTTTAGTAGAGAAAGGGTTTTGCCATGTTGGCCAGGCTGGTCTCGAACTCCTGACCTCAAGTAATCTGTCTGCCTCGGCTTCCCAAAATGCTGGGATTAAAAAAGTGAGCCACTGAGCCCAGTCTTTGTCTGTTTTCAAATGGCCTATAAGCTAAGAATGGGTTTTACACTTTTAAAGGATTATGAAGACAAAAGGGAAAAGAAAGAAGAGCAAGAAGAAAAACAGCAGCACCCAAGACTATATGTGGTCCGTAAAGCCTAAAATATTTATTAAGTGCCAATCCCCATGTTTAAACTTCTTGTAACAAATTTTTTCCTGCCATTCTCTCTTACCTACTCTAATTAGGCATTTACCTCTAGCACTCTACCAAAATAGCGCTTACAAAGGTCACCTCTCTGACTTCATCTTTAGTACGCTACCCGTTCCTCACTCCAATCTAACTATAACATTCTCCTTGCAATTCCTGAAAAGATAAAGGGTTGAAAGAAGTGATCAATTTCAGCAGCTGCCCAACACAGGAGACAAAGTTTGGAGCCCAAGTAAGTTAAGTAACAATAACAAAAATCAATATTCTTTCAGAGGAAGATAACAGAATTCACTCTTTATACTGTATCTCCCAAAATGTATAGAAAACAATTCAAAATTACCAGATCTGTAATGAAACAGGAAAATGTAACCACTAGTAAAGAGAAAAAACAGTCAACTGAAATTAAACCCAAGGTAACCCAGATTAGGAATAAAGAGGAGACTATCATTAACTTTTTAAAACATTTTTAAGGATTTAAGAGAAAATATGGTCATAATAAATGAACACACGGGTAATCTCAGCAGAAAATAAAACTATAAAGGGGAACAAAATGGAAAATCTAGAGCTAAAAAGTGTGATATCTGAAATGAAAAATTCACTGGATGAACTTAACAGCAGACTGGTTATGGGTCAGTGAACCTGAAGACAAAGAGAAATTATCCAATCTGTAGAAGAAAAAAGAAAAGAAACTGCACCTCAGTGACCTCTTGGACAATATCAAGAAACTGGAAGAAAAGGTCTCGGGTCAGGAAAAAAGTGATGAAAGAAAAATATATCAAGCCAAGATTCTATATCCAGTGAAAATATACCTCGAAAGAAAGACAAAGGCATTTTCAGACTAATGGCAACAAAATTCATTACTAGCAGAACTGTGCTAAGAGAAATGCTACAGAAAGTTTTTCAGGTTCAAGGGAAATAATAGGTGGAAACTTGAATCTAAAGTAGTGAATGTCAACAAGGGGCAGTTTTGTCCCACTGGGGACATCAGGAAATGTCTGGGGGCATTTTTGGCTGTCACAAATGAGGTTGCTACTGGCATCGAATGCTACTGGGTAAACATCCTGAAAAACATCCTATCAAGCACAGGACAGCCTCCCATAACAAAAACATCAACCTACCCTAAAATGTCAATAGTGCCAATATTGGTAAATCTTTATCTATGGGTAGGAAAGAACAACAAAAATATATGAGAAAATTTAAATCAACCCAATAGTCCCATAGATTGTTCTTCTGGATAAACAGTGAAATTGACCTTTCCGGTCTTAAAGTTTGAAATTTGTATTTGTTTTATCTGAGTTCCTTCTTCAGGAAGGGGCCTTCAGGCTTCTCAAAAAAAAAATCTATCAAAGAACTGAAACTCACCAGATCACCACAGCCAAACAATGAGACTCTGGACCCCTCATTCATCATGATTGCTTCCTTGACCCTCCCAAGTTCCTATTTTTTTTTTTTTTTTTACGTATTATTACATTTTTTCCCTGCTGTATAAACCCCTAGTTTTAGCCAGTCAGGGAGATGGATTTGAGACTGACCTCCCATCTCCTCAGTTGCAACACCTGATTAAAGCCCTCTTCCTTGGCAATGCTTGTCGTCTTAGTAATTGGCTTTCTGTGTGGCGAGCAAACCCCTGGTGTTTCTGTAACGGATTTTGGTTCGTTGACCAGGAACATGTTGCTTGTGACTCAGCTGAAACGGGCCAGGAGTCTCAGAAGCCCTCCCAAGCAGCTGCCCACCCAATTTTGTCTGAAGGTATCAGTTTCTCTCTGGCCCCATCACAGCTGGCCCCAACCACCTTCCTTATTGCCTCATTACAACTGTCTTTGAAACCTAACATCAGCATCCATATAAGTGAGTGTCCTTTGTGGGTCCAGATAGCAGGATTTGCTCCTCTCAATTTGGGAAAGTTTTAAAAGAATTTTCATTTGTAGGTTGAACAAGACCAAATGACTGAGAGAGGGAAGCACCCTTTCAGTATGAACATTCTTGGGGGCTTTTTTGTAATTGTGGGTTGTGTCCAGGCAAGTGAATATCTTTTGTGGGTACCAGGCAGTGGGATCAGCTCCTCTAAATTTGGGAAATTCCTAATAAATTTTTGTTTGCAGTTGACCAAGCCCAACTGACAGAGAGAGGAAGCACCCCAAGTGTTTCAGTGTGGATATTCTTGGAGCTTGTTTGTTGCTGTAGCAGTTGGATTGTGTTTGGGTGATTGTGTGTGTTTTATACAGTAATAAGAAATTAGAATTTGGTAAAATGATACACTTTCGCAACACTGTTTGGTCCCAGCATTGTTTGGAATCTGGAATTTGCTGTTGAATGAAAAAGTGGGCTGGAGTTGCATATATCCAGGCTTTGGTGCTGCTATCCTATGCAGGGTTGGGCCTGGTTAGTATGTGATATTCTCCTTTGATGATGTTTGGCCACAGCGTTCTGGGGAGGTTTGGCCTTTAAAAAAAATCAAATTGCCATAAAAACTGCTTTACTACTAAAGTTTTGGTTCACAGCTTTCAGTGGATTACCTATTGGGTAAACAAAGTATAACCATGTAAAACCACTGAGTTTGTACTGCTATCTCATGGCTAGAGTTCCAAGGTAAACACTGTTGGATTTTCATTTGTGTGTGTGTGTATACATGTCTAAATGTGTTTATTTGTATGTACACTTATTGTTATATGTTGTATCTACCAAATTGGTTTATAAGTAAGAGTGCCCATAAATTAATAAGTCCAAGCAATTTTTAAGTTCATATGACTTAAGTAAACCTTTACTAAACAAGCTAGCTTTAAAATTGTTGGTAAAATGAAAATAGAAATGTCTTCAGAATTGTCAGCATACATTATTGCCTAGATTTGACATCTGTCTCTGGGAGATATTTTGAGGTGTCAGGGTTTGGCATATAAGGTTATAAAACTATAAATCCAGCCAAAACAAAGATCTGTTCCAGGTCAAATGGACGTGGCAACTAAATTGAATGTGTGATAAAAGATATTACTAGGACACCTGGCTACTTCTGAATATGAATTATGGATTAGATAATATTTTCTCAGTATTAAATTTCTTGGTTTTAATAAATGTAATCAGGTTATATAAGAGAATGTTCTTGTTTTTAGACACTAGGAGAACAGTATCTCCATCTTACTCTCAATTGTTCCAAATATATATATATTTATACACACACATGCATGTGCATGCAGACAGAAAGAGCAGACAGAGAATAAAATAGGGTAAAATGTAAACAAATGGCAATGTTGAGTAAAGGGAATTTGGGTGTTCCTTATACTATTTATTTCTCTATCAAAATTAAAGATTAAGGGGGAAAAAAGGCCACACGGTACCATATTCATAGTGAGGAATGATTTAGTTCAGCAAAACATCACCCACTAAATTAAATTAATGCTGCTGAATAGAAAAAAAATCGACAATTCTTATCCTTTTTACTTTCTATATAAATTGCACGAGGATCCACTCTTGGATGGTTCTTGGAGAGCTTTTAGTTCATCCTTAGATAACTACATTTAAGTTATATAGGCTGGTGCAAAAGTAATTGACTTTTTTAAAATGGCAAAAACTGCAATTACTTTTGCACTAACCTAAATATTGATAAACTGACCACTTTTGAGTATTCCTCACAATGAACACTACATTCCTTGTAGTTGTCCAGTTTGAAATATTTTCTCATTTCCATTATTAATTCTTCATTAATTCATAAATTATTTGAAAGTATTTTCTTTAAATTAAAAGAAAATAGGCTGGGTGTGATGGCTCACGCCTGTAATGCCAGCATATTGGGAGGCTGAGGTGGGAGGACTGCTTCAGCCCAGGAGTTGGAGACAAGCCCAGGAAACATAGTGGGAGCCTGTCTCTACAAAAAATTTTTTTCAAAAATTAGCCAGGCATGGACCTGTAGTCCCAGCTACTCAAGAGGCTAAAGAGGGAGGTTCGCTTGAGCCCAGAAGGTTAAGGCTGCAGTGATCTGTGATTGTGTCATTGTACTCCAGCCTGGGCAACAGAGCAAGACTGTGTTTCAAAAAATTAAAAAATACTATATTTTATATCAATTTCCAATGTTATTGCTTTGTGTTTAAAGACCATTATCTATGTTATGAATTCTTGGATGTTTGTTGATACTTTTTGATTTGTGACTCAATATTTGTTTTTTTTTTGTTTTTTTTGAGACGGAGTTTCACTCTTGTTACCCAGGCTGGAGTGCAATGGCACGATCTCGGCTCACCGCAACCTCCGCCCCCTGGGTTCAGGCAATTCTCCTGCCTCAGCCTCCTGAGTAGCTGGGATTACAGGCACGCGCCACCATGCCCAGCTAATGTTTTTGTATTTTTAGTAGAGACGGGGTTTCACCATGTTGACCAGGATGGTCTCGATCTCTTGACCTCGTGATCCACCCGCCTCGGCCTCCCAAAGTGCTGGGATTACAGGCTTGAGCCACCACGCCCGGCCTAATATTTCAGTTTTTAAAATCTGTATTTGGATTTTAAAAAGTGTTTTTCTAAATGTTGGGTAATGGATTATATACATGCCCATTAAATTAAAAAAAAATGGCGGGGACATGAGGAACACCTAGTGAAGGCAGCAGTCCTTGCGAGCCCTCTGGAGTACACTCTAGAGATCAAGGCCTGCTGAGGAAGCAGCTGAGGGCAATTCTCCAATGGAAAAATAACGTGAAATCCCTAGGAAAGAGATTTCTTAGGCAGAAGCTCTGTAACAGGCAGTAGAAGCAGCCACTGACAAAACACACTCACAAGCAAGTGTGGGTAGAATATCAGCAGAACCCATACTCAGTTCACACTGAGGTACCAAAATCATGGTGCTCAACAGGGGAGATCACACACTGGTAGTTCTCCCCTCTGGAAATCACAAACGCATACTATCAAAATTAATTTTTGCTTGGAGATTTCTCCTGAGTTTAAGTCCACAGGGAAATAATCAGGATAACTAGTATTCTGGTGAGACCAGGATCTGTTTACTCTCTTTCACTCAGATATCACTGAGTTTCTCCCACAACCTTTGATAAAACTAAGGCCAAGGTTCTGGGAGCATAATAATGCTTCAAATAATTGTTCCCGATGAATGGCTAGGGTTTTGGGGTGTTTTTCTCCCCCAAACATTGGTAATTGAGGAGTCAAACCTCTGATAAACTTATAGGCACATAAGAGACTTAAAATTCTAACAATAATAACTTCTGAGACCATGAAGAAACTCAACCCATTCCCATGCAAAATAGTCCAAATTGCCATGGCTGAAAGAATCCCATTCCACCCAGAATTTGTAATTCCTCTAGCTAATATTCAGTCAAACAATAAATTAGAGAGAATACTAATTTCTTTAAACTTCTAACTCAAAGAAGAGAATTTGACTTGGGACTTCTGTTCTCAAAGTCCTTTGGACTTCATCACATTCGGACTTTAAATTCCAAGTGTGTCTTTATGCAGTTCACTATTAAGAGTTTTTTAAGAGTACCTTAATGCCACAGTTTAATCTGACTACAGAACTTTAGCTTTACTAGAAGGCTTTAAAAAAGAAAATAAAGTTCTCACTGCAGAACCTTAACTTTAGCTTCACTAAAACTAGAATAAGATACTCTAAAAAATGAAAAGTAAAGCTAAAGTAAAATCTTAATTGATTAAAGACTTAAAAGTAAAAAAATGAAACAATTAAAAAATAGAACATCTCTGACTAAACCCCCCCCAAAAAATTGAACACATTGAGGATGAATATTTACTGATCTTAAGATGGAGAAAAAAAAATCTCTCCGCATAAAAGTAATGGAAGTCGGCTGGGCGCAGTGGCTCACACCTGTAATCCCAGCACTTTGGGAGGCTGAGGCAGGCACATCAACTGAGGTCAGGAGTTCAAAATCAGCCTGGCCAACATGGTGAAACCCCATCTCTACTAAAAATACAAAAAAAATTGACCAGGCACAGTGGCTCACACCTATAATCCCAGCACTTTGGGAGGCCAAGGTGGGCAGATCACAAGGTCAAAGATCGAGACCATCCTGGCCAAATGTGAAACCCCATCTCTACTAAAAATACAAAAATTAGCTGAGCATGGTGACGCGTGCCTGTAGTCCGAGCTACTCAGGAGGCTGAGGAAGGAGAATCGCATGAACCTGGGAGGTGGAGGTTGCAGTGAGGCAAGATCGCACCACTGCATTCCAGCCTGGCAACGGAGTGAGACTCCATCTAAAAAAAAAAAAAAGAAAAAAAAAAAAATTTTATCTGGGCATGGTGGTTCATTTCTGTACTCGCAGCTACTTGGGAAGCTGAGGCATAAGAATTACTTGAACCTGAGAGGTACAGATTGCAGTGAACCAAGATCACGTCATTGCACTCCAGTCTAGGCAACAAAGCAAAGCGAGACTCAGTCTCCAAAAAAAAAAAAAAAAAAAGTAAGGGAAGTCAAAATGAGATTTGAGTACATACAAAAACAAAAATATTTCCCCAAAAATCAAATAACACTAAACAACAAAGGAAAATCTCAGAAAAAGATTCAAGCCAAATGTCAGACAAAAGATTGACATCCTTAATATATAAAGACCCCACAGACATAAAGAGTTCCCCAGGATACGTTATTTTTTTTTATTTTTTATTTTTTTGAGACGGAGTTTCGCTCTTGTTGCCCAGGCTGGAGTGCAATGGCGCGATCTCGGCTCACTGCAACCTCCGCCTCCTGGGTTCAGGCAATTCTCCTGCCTCAGCCTCCTGAGTAGCTGGGATTACAGGCATGCGCCACCATGCCCAGCTGATTTTTTGTATTTTTAGTAGAGACGGGGTTTCACCATGTTGACCAGGATGGTCTCGATCTCTTGACTTCGTGATCCACCCACCTCGGCCTCCCAAAGTACCGGGATTACAGGCGTGAGCCACCGCGCCCGGCCCCAGGATACGTTATTAAGTGAATACAGAAAGATGCAAAATGTATATAGCAGGCAATCTATATATACCCAGATAGCTAATTCCATAAAATTACAGCTCAATCACCACCACACTGGATGCACTAACCTAGTACTACCCAATAAAACCTTCTGCAATGATGGGAATGTTCTGTGTATGTGCTCTCTTTATATGGTAACCACATTTAGCTACTGAATGTTTGAACCATGACTAGTGCAACTAAGTAAATCAATTTTTAAATCTTATGTATCTTTAATTAATTTTAATTTAAATAACTACATGTGGCTGATAGTCACTGTTTTGCGCAGTGCAGTTCTGACCCCTCTGTCTCTATAAGGTGTTTATTTATTTATTTATTTATTTTATTTTGTTTTGTGTTGTTTTAATGGGTTTAACAGTTTGTTTAAATGGGTTTAATATTTGTTCATAATCATTCTATTTGTTATAAAATAAGCTTCTACATAGGTAGAAGTTTAACTTCTATGAGTTTAACTTCCATGGGAAGCATATGACAGAGGAATAAATGCATAATCATGTTTGACAAAAGAAGATACTTTACCAGCTCCATCTGAATCTTCCACCATTGGATTTATTTCTATCATGGTTGCATCGTATTTCAGAAAAAGGTTGTAAAGCTTGACCATGTTTTCTGCTGCTGAATCCACAATATTAGGTGGAAATCCCATTTTCTGTGCAAGCTGAAATCAATATGTCTTTTTATTACAGGTAATTTGCATATGTCCAATCAACATTATTGTAAATAAAAAAATCTTGCAGTTTATTAAATGATAAACATGAGTCATTTATAGTAAAACAACAATCACTGAAATAGCAGCTACCATTACTAAATGGTTAAACAAAACTTTTTATTCAAAATCTTCAAAAGGTAGATATTATGCCCATTTTATAGATGAGACTCAGAGAGATCAAGTAACTTGCCATCGGCCTGGATTACAGTTCCAGTGTTTATTTCATAGTCTCCATATTGCCTAAGCTTTATGGCCAACCTACGCTGAAGGAAGAGGCTTATATTTTGTTAAAACTATATCTAAAATATTGGCCAGGGACGGTGGCTCACACCTGTAATCCCTGCACTTTGGGAGGCTGAGGTGGGCGGACCACTTGAAGCCAGGAGTTAGGGACCAGTCTGGCCACCACAGTGAAACCCCATCTCTACTAAAAATGTAAAATGTGGACTGTCAACCCCAATGGTCCAAACAATGGCCAAAATATCAGAAGACCCTATTTTACCTTTTATGTAATTTATGAAGAGTGTCTACCAAGCAATAAGAATACATATCATACAGTCAAATGAGTGTTATGTCATTCATTCAAAAATCTACTGACCACCTAAAATATTCCAGGCACTGTGCTAGGATAAAAAGATAAAGGTATTTAACGTTATAATAAAGGAGTTTACAGTCTTGAGCAGATTCCCAATTAGAGATACTCATAGAGCTTTTTAAACAATACATTATCAAGGCCCCAACTCAGAAGTGCTGGTTCACCAGTTCTATACTGGATCAAGCATCTATCATGTTTAAAGTTCCATAAGCAATTCTGAACCACTGGTACAGAGGATACATGTCTATATGTTTATTCTAACAGTGCTGCCACTGCTCAGGAACACTATGGAGAATTCTTTCCTCTTTTTCAATTACTGTTTAAGGTTGCCACACATTCTTTTGATTTTCAATAACAAAAAATCTTAAATTCTTTGAAAAAGATTTTTGCAAAGAGTCAAATGCCAATAAATAAAGTGAATGATCAAGCTATGGCTGGGCACAGTGGCTCATGTCTATAATATCAGCACTTTGGGAGGCCAAAGAGGGTAGATCACTTGAGGCCACAAGTTTGAAACCAGCCTGGACAACATGGTAAAACACTGTCTCTACTGAAAATACAAAAATTAGCCAGGTGGTGGCACATGCCTGTAATCCCAGCTACTCAAGAGACTGAGACAAAAATTGCTTGAACCCAGGTGGAGGTTGCAGTGAGCTGAGGTCATATCACTGGACTCCTGCCTGGGAGACAGGGCGAGACTCTGTCTCAAAAAACAAACAAAAAAAAAGCACTAAGGAATGTAAACTTTTGTTATGATCTATTTTAAATAAAGAATAATATGAAAGTACCATTTTATTATGAAAGTGAAAGCTTTTCACTATGTCACAACTCACCTAAAAAACCAAAAACTAAAACTAAATGTTTAGGTTTGCACATTTGAAAACTACAACATAATTCTAATCAATCCATTATGACATCAATTTGCTAATGCTATGTACCTCTTCCACTCATCACCATCATGCAAAATGCTATAATCTTAAGATTATTCCTTCACGTATTCTTGTAAATCAGGTATTTTCCTCCTTTTCTAAATTTCACTCTCCAGTCATCATCTTCACATAACTACCTAATAAATCAAACCCATGCCTTTTAAACAATTATATCATTTATCTGCCAAAATTATTTGCTTTACTATCCATCAGAAACATTTCTCTATCTCCTTTAAACCTCTGTGCCAGTCAAAATTCTTACACTTGCTGTGCTTCAATACCATAAACTTGTTCTGACATAGTTTTCTCATTAAGAAATGTTTAATTTCAAAGTTCAATATTCAAATTTTTCTTTTAAGATGAGTCATTAGGCCAGATGAGGTGGCTCACGCCTGTAATCCCAGCACTTTGGAAGGCCGAGGCAGACAGATCACTTGAGGTCAGGAGTTCTGGAACAGCCTGGCCAACATGGTGAAACCCCAACTCTATTAAAAATACAAAAAAAAAAGAAAGAAAGAAAAATTAGCCGGGCATGGTGGTGCATGGCCTGTAATCCTAGCTACTCAGGAGAATGAGGTGTGAGGACTGCTTGAACCTGGGAGGCAGAGGTTGCAGTGAGCTGAGATCACTCCACTGCACACTCTAGCCTGGGTGACAGAACGAGATTCTCCATCTCAAAAACAAGCAAACAAACGAAAAGATGAGTCACTTACTTTTAAATCCAAAGCAAACAATTTAATTCAATAGCAGCATTACAAATATTACCAAGCAATTCTCACAGGTCATAATATTAACTCAAAGGTGGCTTTTTTTTCAGTGGGGGGATGAACAGAGGGAAAGCAGCACACAAGGACAATAGAAAAAACTAGCAAAACTGAAGGCAAAATTTTATTGTCGAACATATACAAATTAAAAGGACCACAGAATTCACTGAATACTTAAAATTACTCAGAAACCACTGCTCTATCATGTAGATATGTAAGACAGTGTCCCTTCCATTCTACACAATTTATAGGAAATAAAGGGGTGAAAGGAATATTTTAAATGTTTAACCATTTAAACCATGAAGATATAATATCCAGACTATGAAAAACAATGAATGATAATCACCTCAGTTTCTTCAACAACTAAACTGAAAGAAAAAAAGACAAAGAGAGCAAAAAGAGAAACCTGTTAAGTTATAAAAGACCTGTGAGACTTATCAGTAACAATGAAGGGTCTGGGCGCAGAGCTCACGCCTGTAATCCTAGCACTTTTGGAGGCCAACACAGGAGATCACCTGACATCAAGAGTTCAAGACCAGCCTGGCCAACATAGTGAAACCCCATCTCTACTGAAAAAAAAAAAAAAAAAAATTAACCAGGCATGGTGACACTGCGCCTGTAATCCCAGCTACTTGGGAGGCTGAGGCAAGAAAATTGCTTGAACCCAGGAGGCAGAGATTGCAGTGAGCCAATATCGCACCACTGCACTCCAGCCTGGGTGACAGAGCAAGACTCCATCTCAAAATAAATAAATAAATAAACAAACAAATAAATAAATAAAAATAAAATAACAATGAAAGAACTTATTTGAATCCTGAGTCAAGCAAATTGCAGATGAAAAAATGATTTGAAACAACTAGAGAAATTTGAATGACTGGGTAAGTGATTATTGTTAATCTACTAGGTATAGTAATGGTATAGTGACTCTTTTAAAAGAATCCATATTGAAATATCTATGGCGCTATAAAAAAAATTGTAAATAATTCCAAAATGTGCTATTTCAAACAAGATATAACTTGCCTAACACTCAAAATTTTTTTTAAAGTTTTGACAATTACTTCAGTTGTACCATTATTTTTATGTGTCGTAATTCTCTAATCATAAGCTGGAAATTTTTCAGGAATACAACATACCCGGAGAGCTTGTTCCTTTTTGATGCCTTCTACAATATCAATAGGTTCTTTAATTATTGCTTCAGGAGTCTCAGCAGCAACATCTTCAATGTTGACACCACCATGTGAACTTCCTATTAATACAGGACCCTGGCAAGAGGAGGAAACAACCAAACTCTAGATTTATTTTACACTCATCAACGAAACTTTAAAACTTACCTGTGCACACTATCAGATATGAGCATCTATTACTCTCTACTTACATTTTAAAATTTCCTTGCAAATTTATTCTCACATCTCCAGCACAGTGTCCTCTTATAAATATTCAATTAATGAAAAAAAGTTAAAGAAAGGAAATAATGGCTTGCCTGCAAGAAAAATAGATTTAAAATATACACAAAAACTTACATCACAATAGCAAAGACTTGGAACCAACCCAAACGCCCATCAATGATAGACTGGATAAAGAAAATGTGGGATATATATACCATGGAATACTATACAGCCATAAAAAGGATGAGTTCATGTCCTTTGCAGGGACATGGATGAAGCTGAAAACCATCATTCTCAGCAAACAAAAGAACAGAAAACCAAACACCACATGTTCTTTCTTGTAAGTGGAAACTGAACAATGAGAACACATGGACACAGGGAGGGGAACATCACACACAAGGGCCTGTCGGGAGGCTGGGGGCAAGGGGAAAGATAGCATTAGGAGAAATACCTATTGTAGATGACAAGTTGATGGGTGCAGCAAACCACCATGGCACATGCACACCCATGTAATAAACCTGTACATTCTGCACGTGTATCCCAGAACTTGAAGTATAATTAAAAAAAAAAAAAACAACCTTACACCAGATATGTAAATACGTATATCTGAAATATAACCTATGCATTTTTCATAAAAACTGAGGGGATGTTAAAAGTATTGCTTAAAGCATTAAAAAAAAAGTCTAAGAAAAGGGAAAGTCTAAGCTCTAGCCCTACTGCAAGACAATGAAAAAGAAAGCTGGCCAGGCGCAGTGGCTCATGCCTGTAATCACAGCACTTTGGAAGGCCAAGATAAGAGGACTGCTTGAGCTCAGGAGTTCAAGACCAGCCTGGGCAACATAGTAAGATTCCATTTCTACAAAAAATACAAAGACATTAGCCAGGCATGGTGGCATGCTCCTGTAGTCTCAGCTACACAATAGGCTGAAATGGGAGGGTGGCTTGAGACTGGGAGATCAAGGCTGCAGTGAGCTGTGATTGCACCATGGCACTCCAGCGCGGGCAACAGAGCAAGACCCTGTCTCAAGAAAATAAAGTAAAATAAAATAAATAAAAGAGAAAGCTAACTAGTTTGAAAGGATATAGCTCTGGCTATTATCATGAACAATATGAGAAGATAAGGTATCAATACTAATAATTATTTACCTTTAAGTCCTTGAAAATTAAGAAAAAAATTGTAAATTATCTAATAGATCTACTAATTTATGCATGAAACTAGAAATAATGTTAACATAAAAAAAGAGGCACGGTAAAAGTGTATTACTAAAGATTATTTACTGACATAGGAAAATACTGATCTGCAGTTGGTTATATAGTATATGTTTATATGCGGTGTTATGTATGAAAAAATGATACAAAACCCTAGATTGTATCCTCAATTGTATTATTTAACATAGTGTGTTTCAACATGCTCACTATTGACAGAAACAAACAAAAAAGAGTGGGAAACAGAGACTTTTGTTATTTTAAATGCAACTATTTTCCAAAAAAAAAAATTTTTTTTTTTTACAATGAACACACTGCTCTGTTTTGGTATCGGTATCATGCTGTTTTGGTTACTGTAGCCTTGTAGTAGCATAGTTTGAAGTCAGTTAGCGTGATGCCTTCAACTTTGTTCTTTTTGCTTAGGATTGTCTTGGCTACACGGGCTCTTTTTTGGTTTCATATGAAATTTAAAGTAGTTGTTTCTATTTCTGTGAAGAAAGTCCATGGTAGCTTGATGGGGATAGCACTGAATCTATAAATTACTTTGGGCAGCATGGCCATTTTCACAATATTGATTCTTCCTATCCATGAGCATGGAATGTTTGTCCATTTGTTTGTGTCCTCTCTTATTTCCGTGAGCAGTGGTTTGTAGTTCTCCTTGAAGAGGTCCTTCACATCCCTTGTTAGTTGTATTCCTAGGTATTTTATTCCCTTTGTAGCAATCATGAATGGGAGTTTACTCATGATTTGGCTCTCTATTATTTGTGTACAGGAATGCTTGTGATTTTTGCACATTGATTTTCAGTTTCTCATTATTGTATATTATATTGGATGTGAGTTTTCTTATATGGCCTCCTGAATAGCTGAAACTACAGGCACCTGCCATCACGCCCAGCTAAGTTTTTGTATTTTTAGTAGAGAAGGGATTTCACCATGTTGGCCAGGATGGTCTCGATCTCCTGACCTTGTGATCCACCCACCTCGGCCTCCCAAACTGCTGGGAGAATAGGAGTGCTGGGATAACAGGCATGAGCCACCACGCCCGGCCCATACTTTTTAAAAATATAATACAAGGGGCTGGGCGAGGTGGCTCACATCTGTAATCCCAGCACTTTAGGAGGCTGAGGTGGGCAGATCACAAGTTCAGGAGTTTGAGACCAGCCTGGCCAACATAGTGAAACTCCGTCTCTATTAAAAATACAAAAATTAGCTGGGCGAGGTGGCGGGCGCCTGAGGCTGAGGCAGGAGAATCACTTGAACCAGGGAGGCGGAGGTTGCAGTGAGCTGAGATCACACCACTGCACTCCAGCCTGGCGACAGAGACTCCGTCTCAAAAACAAAAACAAAAAACAAACAAACAAAATATACATATAATACAAGGTTAAAGTTATCAAAACAGCATAATGCATAAAAAGAGACATATAGACCAATGGAATAGAACAGAGAATCCAGAAATAATCCCTCAGGTATATGGTTAAATGATCCTCAACAAAGGTGCCAAAGCTACATAAGAGGGTAAAAAGAACAGTCTCTTCAACAAACAGTGCTGGAAAAATTGGATATTCACATGCAAAAGAATGAAGTTAGACTCTTACCACATACTATATGCGAAAATTTACTCAAAATGGATTAAAGACCTAAATAAACTTAAGACCTGAAACTGTAAAACTCATAGAAGAAAACAGGGAGAAAAAAGTTTACAACAGTGGATTTAGCAATGATTTCTTAGGTATGATACCAAAAGCAACAGGCAAAAAAAAGCAAAAATTGACAAATGGAACTATATCAAACTGAAAAACTTCACAGCAAAAGAAATAATCAACTAAGTGAAAAGGCAATCTATAGAAGGAGAGAAAATATTTGCAAACCGTATATCTGGTAAGCAGTAGAAATCCAGAATATGTAAGAACTTCTACAGCTCAAATGGCCTGTAGGCATAGGAAAAGATACTCAGTATCACTAATCACTGGGGAAATGCAAATAAACACCACTGTGAAATATCTCACACCCTGTATGATGGCCACTATAAAAGAAATAGAAAATGAATGTTGGTAAGGATGTAGCAAAACTAGAAGCTTTGTCTGCTGTTAGTTGGAATATAAAATGGTACAGCTCAGCCAGGCACAGTGTGGCTCAGGCCTGTAACCCCAGCAGAGGTCAGGAGTTCAAGACCAACCTGGCCAACATGGTAAAACACTGTCTCTACTAAAAATACAAAAATTAGCCAGGCATGGTAGCACGTGCCTGTAGTCCCAACTGCTCGGGAGGCTGAGGTGGGAAAACTGCTTGAACCCAGGAGGTGGGAGTTTGTGGTGAGCCGAGATCATGCCACTGCACTCCAGCCTGGGCAACAGAGCAAGACTCCATCTCAAAAAAAAAAAAAAAAAAAAAAATACAAAAATTAGCAGGGAGTGGTGGCAGGTGCCTGTAATCCTAGTTACTCAGGTGGCAGAGGCAGGAGAATTGCCTGAACCTGGGAGGTGGAGGTTGCAGTGAGCCAAGACTGCACCACGGCACTCCAGCCTGGGTGACTGAGAGAGACTCTGCCTCAATAAATAAATAAATAAATGAGTTAATTAATTAATTAATTAAAATGGTACAGCAGCTATGGAAAACGCTATGGAAGTTTCTCAAAAAATTAAATAGAATTACCATAATATCCGGTAATCCCATTTCTAGGTATATATCCAAAAGATATGAAAACAGGATCTCAAAGAAATATTTGAACATCCGCGTTCAATGCACCATTACTGACAACAGTCAAGAGGTGGAATCAATCTGAAGGTCCATCAAAAGATGAATGGATAAAGAAAATGCAGTATATACACAAAATGGAATAGTACTCAGCCTTAAATAGGAAACCTTGTCATACACTATATCATGAATAAACCTTGAGGACATTATGCTAAGATAAACCGGTCTCAAAAAGACAACTAATTCAGGTGTCTAAAATACTCAAACTTTTAGAAATACAAAGTAGAATGGTGATTACCAGGGGCTAGAGGGAAGGGGAAGAGGGAAAAGCTGTTCAATGAATAGTTTTAATTTTGCAAGATGAAAAAGTTCTGGAAAAATAAAAAAAGAAAAAAAGATTTGGAGCTCTGTTCTGGAGATCTGTGGCACAAACTGTTTTACTCTCTTCTTTTTACCAACATTCTCCTTCCTTCCTCCTTCCCTCCTTCCTTCTTCCCTCCCTCCTTCCTTCCTTCTTTCTTTTCTTCTGAGTATGCACTATTATACTGCATACTCAAAATGGGTAAATTTTTTGTTGTTTTTAGACAATTAAAAAAAAAAAAAGCCTCTGAACACCAAAAGCTTGGGGAGCTTCAGGCTGGCAGTATTCCGCATATTGTCACACCTTAAGATGCAGGAGGATAAAACATTCCTCAAAACAGTGGAAACTCTGTGTTTGGGAACCCTCCCAGACCTTGTCCTATGTGTATTTTCATTTGGCTGGTTATGATTTTTATATCCTTTGGCTATAATAAAACTGTAATCATAATTTCCTGAGCTCTGTGAGTTGTTCTAGAGAATTATCAAACCTCGAATTTGTAGCTAGCTAGTCAGAAGTAGGGGGAACCTGGAGACCACCAAAACTGAGGCTGGTGTCAAAAGGGCAATCATGTCCAGGCTCTTAGTCTTTGAAGTTTGGCTAAACTCTGAGTACTTGGTATCAGAACTCTTTTCAATACAAAAAGAAAAACTGTTTTTAAATAAAAATGCATTAAGCCTTCTGAGGTTAAAGATGAGAACATCAGCAAGTCTAAGAGAAATGTTTGAAATGATGGTCTGATTTTCAGTTCCTCTATAAATTTCAAATGAAAGGGTATTCTTCAGTTCCTCTCTAGCAAGGCATTTCATAATTACAAGCTTTTACAAAGATCTAAAAAGCAGGAAAAAATTCTGATTGAAGAACCAATTCAATTTTAGTCATGCTACTGAAATAGAATATAGACAAATTAAATTAGATGTATAGATAACTATAAAATATAATTGTATTCAACAGGAGAGGTACAGACCAACAAATCTTTAAAATACTCTAATATTTTAGTTTTCTTTTCCTTTTTATTTTAGTTTTACTTTCTCTTTTTATATCAACTGGTAAAAGAAATGAAAAGCCACAGAGAAGGCAACACTAGCTGAGGAGAAAAGTTAATATTAAATTCTCATAAAGTAAAAATTAAGTCTTCAATAATTGGTTGTAAGTTAGCGGAAAAAAAAGATCATTCATAGAAGAAAGTGGGGTCTCTATTCGTCTTAATTCCACAACCAATTAGAAAGGAACCAACTTGCATGGGTAAAAAGGGGTTAAACAATGACTATAGTTCTGCATTTGGTCATCACTGTAGAATGAATAGCTATTTCACATTCAAACAATTTGGCTTCACTTTTAAATCTTAGTAATAAACTTTCAAAACAATTTCATTTCAAGCAAGTGGCTGAAATTTCAAATATATTAATAAGGCTACTTTTCACTTTATTAACCTAAATTTTTCTTCTCTGGCTGGTATTTTTAAAAATTTGCCTTAAAATAGGCTTAAATGTAAAAGGCTTAAATGACAAAGCAGCCATATGATATAATAAAGATCTATAGCCGGGCATCATGGCATGCACTTGTAATCCCAGCTACTCAGGAGGCTGAGGCAGGAGAATTGCTTGAATCCAAGAGGCAAAGGTTGCAGTGAGCCAAGATGGCGCCACTGCACTACAGCCTGGGCGACAGAGCAAGACTCCATTTCACAAAAATGAAAAATTAAAATAAAACATAAAGATCTGTATTTAAATATATATATATATAGGAAAGAAAATTAGAATTCTTACAGCACATTTTATAACTATTTCAGGCAAAGTCAAAAACTGATACAGGAAAATGTCCCACTCATTTGCAGCATACTGTGTGTTTTACCAGAAAAATAAAGTAGTAAATGTGATTTATTAAATCGACTTGACTTAACCCAAAAGTAAACAGGCACTAGGCAAATGTTAAGAAGTCTAATCTAACAAAGGTATCACACAAAGAGTGGGTACTTAAATTCATTTTCTGGCACACCAACCCCATGGAAGATATGCCACGGAATCAGGATGTGACAGAAGCAATTGTTTTTAGTTTTGTTTTAGTTTTGCTTTGCTTATTCTTTTTTTTTAAATCAACTTTTAAGTTCAGGAGTACATGTGCAGGAAGGTTTGTTACATAGGTAAACATGTGCCATGGTGGTTTGCTGCACAGATCATCCCATCATCCAGGTATTAAGCCCAACATCCATTAGCTATTCTTCCTGATGCTCTCCCTCCCCCTACCACCCCCACTCTGCCCCAGTGTGTGTTGATTCCCACCTTGTGTCCATGTGGTCTCATTATTCAGTTCCCACTTGTAAGTGAGAACACAGGGTGTTTGGTTTTCTGCTCCTGCATTAGTTTGCTGAGGATAATGGCTTCCAACTCCATCTATGTCCCTGCAAAGGACATAATCTCATTCCTTTTTTACGGCTGCATAGTATTCCGTGGTGTATATGTACCACATTTTCTATAGAAATCCAGTCTATCACTGATGGATGTTTAGGTTGATTCCATGTCTTTGCTACTGTGAGTAGTGCTGCAGTGAATATACTGATGCATTTATCTTTATAATAGAATGATGTATATTCTTTTGTGTATATATCCAGTAGTGAGACTGCTGGGTCAAATAGTATTTCTGCCTCTACGTCTCTGAGGAATTGCCACAATGGTTGAACTAATTTACATTCCCACCAACAGTGTAAAGGCATCCCTTTTTCCCCAAAACCTTGCCAGCCTCTGATGTTTTTTGACTTTTTAATAATAGTCATCTGAGTGGTGTGAGATGATATCTCACTGTGATTTTGATTTGCTTTTCTCTAATCATCAGTGATGAGCTTTTTAATCACATGTGTGTTGGCCAAAAGTATGTCCCTTTTTTTTTTTTTTTTTGAAATAGAGTCTTCTACTGTCGCCCAGACTGGAACACAGTGGCACAATCTCAGCTCACTGCAACCTCCACCTCCCAGGATCAAGTAATTCCCCTGCCTCATCCTCCTGAGTAGCTAAGATTATAAGTGCTCACCACCATGCCCAGCTAATTTTTTTTTACTTTTAGTAGAGTCCGGGTTTCACCATGTTGGCCAGGCTGGTCTCGCACTCCCTCAGGTGAGCCGTCCAGCTCAGCTTTCCAAAGTGCTGGGATTACAGGCACGAGCCACCACACCAAGCCTATGCCTTCTTTTGAGAAGTGTCTCTGTTCATGTACTTTGCCTACTTTTTAATGGGGTTGTTTGCTTTTTTCTTGTAAATTTGTTTAAGTTTCTCATAAACTTTGGATATTAGATCTTTGTCAAAAGGACAGAATGCAAAAATTTACTCCAATTATGCAGACTGCCTGTTCACTAGGATGATAGTTTCCTTTGCTATGTAGGAGCTCTTTAGCTTAATTAGATCCCATTTGTCAGTTTTTGCTTTTGTTGCAATTGCTTTTGGCATTTTCGTCATGAAATCTTTGCCCATGTTTATGTCCTGAATGGTATTACCTAGATTTCCTTCTAGAGTCTTTTATAGTTTTTGGTTTTACATTTAAGTATTTAATCCATCTTGAGTTAATTTTTGTATATGGTATAGGAAGGAGTTCAGTTTCAATTTTCTGCATGTCTAGCCTATTCTCCCAGCACCGTTTATTAATTAGGAAATCTTTTCCCCATTTTATCAAAAGGAATTTTTAATGATGAGTTAATTTCCATGCATGGGGCATTAACTCAATCAAAGGTGTTCTTTTTAGTTTAAATAGGTAACTGATTTTTGTTGTTCAACAGAGATCTGCCCAGAGGGATTCCCCAAAAAAATAGCTATACCCCAAAAAGTAGCACCAACCAACTCTACATTGGTCTAATGTGATAATATCAAAGAACATTACAATGTCTTGGGTCAAACAGTTTTACCAGTACTATAGTATTTTTAACCTCAATTATTATAGCCATGTATTACTTTTGCAATTAAAATAAAAACATAACAAAATGACAGATGCTGATATATAATGTCAATGAAAAAAATAAAATGTGAAAATAAGTGAATGTGTAAAAATATAATTATGTAAATTTGTGTAATATATGAGTTACTGCCATGGATTTTTAAAATAACTTACGAACTAAATTCTACCACATAGAATATCACTTAAGAATAAAACAGTGCTTTTTATTTTATATTCTGAGTGGATTTTTACTACCATCTAGTGTTATACCTTAAGAAATACTTCCTTATAAAAATTAAAAGTTGCAAAACACATTTTATATCACTCAAACATTAAGATTTAATTATAAGTAAAAATCACAATACAGAAAGTTGCTATTTTTTAAAAAGTTGTTCTACATAAGAAAATTATTTTCATGATTTTTAAAATTAGTGTTACTCTAAATTCTACATCAAATCCTTACTGGGGCTTTCAAATATATACCCAGTTTGCTTCAAAAAACAAGCTAGTTAACACACAGATTCAGCTTATAAAACCTAATACACTCAAAAAACAGATAATTCTAGTATAAAATGATTATCAATACTCTCTCCCAAGTACCAGGTCTATAAAGGGATTTTCTCTTCACCAGAAGCTTTATATTCAACATTTTAGGTTCCATAAAGAGAGGAGAGCTATGCTAATGTAATACTCCTTAAGACCACGTTGTCTGCAACTTAATGTCAACCCTCGATTTACTAAATATTGAATCATTTAGTGAAACAAACCCCAAACTATTAAAACACAAAACAAAACAAAACAAAACAAAAAAACCTAAGAGGTTGACAAAACAGAAGATGAAGCATGGATACACATTTTTCTAGTGGGTTTGGTGACTTTCTCTTTGGTTAGAATATTTTACTATGGGCTGGGCATGGTGGCTCACGAGGTCAGCAGTTCAAGACCAGCCTGGCCAACATGGTGAAACCCTGTCTCTACTAAAAATATAAAATTAGCCAGGCATGGTGGTGCACACCTGTACTCCCTGCTATTGGAGAGGCTGAGGCAGGAGAATCGCTTGAACCTGGGAGGGGGAGGTTGCAGTAAGCCAAGACTGTCACTGCACTCCAGCCTGGGCAACAGAGCAAGACTCTGCCTCAAAAAAAAAAAAAAAAAAAAAAAAGAATATTTTACTATGCTAGATATTATTTTCTCAATCCGGAGATGATCCAGTGATGACTTAAGCTGCTTTTAGTGAATTAACAATTTGGGCATCCCAGAAAATGTATTATAACAGAATTTTTCCTATAATTTTAAAATCATATTATACATCAAATTTTATGGCATTAACGAAGCTGTTTTTTTAAATTACATAAATATTGTGCTTGTGACATACAGATTATAGTTTGTACTTTTAAAATTTTCCCCACATAAATAGAAACAGTAATCAACTTGTGAAACTGAATGTCATAAATGCATCCTGTATGTATCACGTCTACAATTACTCACTTGAAATGACCTTTCCATTGTTATTGCAAAGTAGTACTCCCTCCTGGGATATTTTCGCTCACAGACCAATACTTGATTGCATATTCTGCCCTTTTCTCCCGTTTGCTTGGTAAACAACTTTTTCCCAATCATTTGTGAAGAAACAGCTTTTGCTTCTTCTGGACTAAAATAAGAAAAAGAACTCAAATTCTTCTTTCCTCCAGGTGAGAAAAAGCAAATCCACATAATAGCCAAAATTTTATCTAATATTGAAATTTCAGTATTTTCATTAATTCAATAAGCAATCTTTAATCAATCTTTAACAAGAATGATTTTTCTTAAAAAAAAATGACTTACGAGAAAACTATCTTCACTCCTCCTTTGAGGCCACTTTCAAATGTTCCTTTTCCTCTACCACCAGCTAAAACCTGTGCCTTTATCACAACATCTTTTGAACCTAGAAGAAAAACACTTCTATTAATTATGAAGCATGGAGCAGCATGCAAGACACAGTATTTTGTTATTGAACATACAGAGAGGTATTATTAAATCGTCTAATTTATTTACAATGTCAAAAAATGAGGCATCTATTCATGTAGATTTACTAGATTAGAACACTAAAATAATCAGTCTAAAAGATCCACAGTTTAAAAAATAGTCACTTACATTAAAGAATTTCTTAAAGTAAACTGAAAATAATTTAACCATTCCTTGACACTTTAAATATCTAGTACTTTGGAAAGTATTAAAAGTACAAAATTGAAACTCCTATCTTCCTAACACTTCCCTCCCTCTCTATTTCACATGTAAACTTGCTGTCCTGAGAACATTTGAGTTATACATGCTATGGCAGGAATATGCCATGACTTGGGGGATACTACCATTACCAGTATTGAGATTTACACTGTCCCACTAAGAGAAAGTTCTATCAACATAAAATAATTGAGCAGTACTGCATGAGAAGTACTATCAGGAGTTATTAAGGTGTCTGTATCAAAAGATTTCAGAATGCTATGCTTGAAAAGCTTATGCACATTTTTAAATAAACGGACTGAATTTTTCTTCTTTAACAGGTAAACTAATTACTATCTATCCCTTTTCCTCTCCTTTCTAATTTGCTGTGGAAAATCAGCAAACTAGCTGTTTAGCCTAGAACCACTCATCATTCATGATCAAGAGTAAATGGGCTGGGCGTGGTGGCTCAAATCCTGTAATCCCAGCACTCTGAGAGGCCAAAGCAGGCAGATCACATCAGGCCAGGAGTTTGAGACCAGCCTGGTCAACATGGCGAAATCTCATCTCTATTAAAAATACAAAAATTAGCCAGGCATGGTGGTACACATCTATAATCCCAGCTACTTGAGACGCTGAGGCAGGAGAATCACTTAAACCCAGGAGGCAGAGGTTGCAAAGGTCCAAGATCACACCATTGCACTCTAGCCTGGAGGACAGGGCAAGACTCTGTCTCAAAAAAGTAAATGCTCTGGGTGATGGATATCCGGAATGTCCTGACTTGATCATTACACACTCTCTACATATAACAAAATATAACATGTACCCCAAAAATATTACGTATCAGTTAAAAAATAAGAGTAATACCTCTTAGAAAGGCATTCTCTGTCTACCAGACGGGCAGAATTTCAGAGCCTCCTCATTTTGCCTCTCATAGCATTTTGTCCAACTATGCATTATGGCAAAATAATTAACCTTTGAGATCAGGGATAAAGGTCTCATTTTATTCATTATATCCCAAGCACAAAGCAGTATCTGGGATATAACAACTACTCCATAAACATGATTTAAACAGACTGAAGAAGCATCCTCTACAACTGGGATGTCACTCCCTGATGCACTTGCCAAGCAGAATGAGGGGGGCTCCCACCTAATCAGATGAACCAGCCAAATCAATGTGATAGGAAATGGAGTTTGAAACCAAACAAAAACTAAAGGGTACACATTAACAATTATTTTAAAAGAACATTTAGAAAATTAGTGATCTAATCATACACTGGGGCCTGTCGGGGGTTGGGGGGTAGGGGAAGGATAGCGGGGGAGGGGGGATAGGAGAGGGATAGCATTAGAAGAAATACCTAATGTAGATGATGGGAATGGATGCAGCAAACCACCATGGCACATGTATACCTATGTAACAAACCTGCACATTCTGCACATGTACCCCAGAACTTAAAGTATAACAATAAAAAAAAAAAGAATGATGTAAGCCTTCATCAGAAATGCTTGCTTTTTAAACCAAATGATGACCCTATGCATAGTCAGCTAAGAGAGTGTTTTAAAAAACTTATCTTTCTCAAACCCCACTTCCATTCAATCAGGAAATCATACTGGTTCTATCTTCAAATTCATCCAGAATCTTCAACATTCCTCATCACCTGCAGTTTAGACTCTGGTCCCAACCACCACTATCTCTTACCTATATAACCTTAGTCCCCCATAGAATATTCTCAGGGCAGCAGCCAAAGCAGGCACACCATTCCTCTGCTTAAAACCTTGCACTCAGTGCCAATTCCATTCAGAGTAAATGCCAAAAGTCCTTACAATGGCCTAGAAGACCCTATAATACCCTCCACACCTTTACCCTTTTTATCTCCTAGGCCCTCCTTGTTGCTCACTCCATTCCAACTGCACTAGTCCCCTCACTATTCCTGGGCATGTTCCTGCCTTCAGGACTTGGCTCATAGGAGACCTATGCTAATTCGATCTAAATAATTATAAGCTTGCTTGGCTCAGAAGTACACCGAACTAAACTATATTATTGGTGCAGTTAATCAGAAATAAAGCGGCAACAGGAGGCCTAATGTAAGACCATCCCAGAGCACAGTAACACCAGGGAACACCTCGGGGTAGTTACTGAGCAGGCAAGACACTGCTCTGGTCCCACGAATGCCTTCTCAACAGGGGGACTGCAGAAGAGCCTCGTAAAGGTTTATGTAAAGATCTCTGAGAAGGGAGGGACGTCTGCTCACATTGCAGATGGGAGCTGGCAAGGAGGAGAAAAGCCTTAGAAAAGCCTTGCAGGGCCGAACACCTCAGGCTCTGCCTAGGTTCTTGGAATATGGAGTGATTTTAATTGCTCTATGTCCTCAATGCTTAGAAGATAAAGGCCCCTTGATGCATTGGGTGTGGTCAGACAGAGTGGCCCCTAATTCCATATACTTCTGATGCAGCCATACCCTGATAACTATCAGTGATAAACTCAGAGTACTAGTTTAGCATGTCTTAGAAGGATCTCAAGTGCGGTTAAATGCTCAGAGTACTAGTTTATCATGTCTTAGAAGGATCTCAAGCGCTCTCCACCCAGCTCTTACCTACTCCTTTACTCTCTCTTTCCACATCCATAATATCAATGAGATTGTGCACATAATACAAGTGTTTGGAGCCCAGAGCTCGGGGCCAACTTGCCTTGGTCCCCTGGACCCATGCTGTAAATTCTACTCTTGTGTCTCTGTCTTTATTTCCTTTTCTCAATCCCTCGTCACTGCCGGGACTAAGGGCACCCACGTATGGGGTTGGGCTGGTTCCCAACGGTGCTACCTTTAGTCACTCACAAACATTTTAAGCCTTCCTTGTATATAGGCATATAACTAATAAATATTTAAAAGAAGAAAAAAAGAAGGTAAAGTCCTATTATATGCCATTAAAAATTGCCCTCCAGGCTAACATTCATTAATTAGCACCCTTTACATATCTCTATTCAACCAGATAGGGATTCTGATTTAAATATACTAGAAGCCAAACTATCTTTCTACAGTCAATAGGGAAATCACTAAAATTCTGCTAAATCTGTGCCTGGGTCCAGTGGCTCACGCCTGTAGTCCCAGCACTTTCAAAAGCCAAGGGCAGGTGAATCGCTTGAGCCCAGGAGTTTGAGACCAGCCTGGGCAACATGGCGAAAATCCATGTCAACAAAAAATACATCGTGGAGCACACCTATAGTCCCAGCTACTCAGCAGGCTGAGAAGGAAGAAGTCACTTGAGCCCAGGAGGCTGAAGCTGCAATGAGCCATGATTGCACCACTGCACTACAGCCTGGGTGACAGAATAAGACATTGTCTCAAAAACAAAACAACAACAAAAGTTCTACCAAATCCTTACTAAAATCATATTTCCTTGAACTATAAACTGTTTAAAAAAAGATAATTTGCTCTCAGAACTGACCCCAAATTTTATCTACTACGTTTATCTGGGCTAACAACCAGCCCTTTGATAATCCATTCCAGAAACTTCATGATCTTTCAAGCTCACCAACCTTCATTTTGGGGACTCATGTCGCCTTTTAAAATATTAGATTTCTTTCTGGCCATTCCTCCATTCCTAACCTCAATCATTCACAAAAGGTAAAACTTGCCTCCAGGACAATACCTCTCAACTGTTTTCATATCATCATCGTCACACATGCAGAGAAAATGATGGACATGGTATGAAATACCAGGTAAAGAGGCTAGGGCTATTCAGTGGGAGTCACCAGCTATAGGTCTCAGTGGTCCCAAACCCCATGCTAACTCAACTTCTGCCGCCACAGGACTGGGGAGAAACAATAGTTTGGCACACCTATAAGGCATGTATGCCCTATTATACTTGTTAAGCAAACCGGTGGGTTAAGAGGTTTTAAAAAATGAGAATTAGCATTTTGTGAATTTTGCAGAAACTCAAAAAGCAAAAACCATCCTGAAGTAATGAAAAATCAGCATTGGGAATTGCTAGCTAGATGAGCAACAAAACCAGGCATATTTCTAAGGCCCCTCATTTTTGACTGTGTGCAGCTAGATACCATAATCATTATCTTTTGATATCAATGACTCACTAAAAACACAAAATTGTCCTCCATGTCTTCACAGTAGTTTCTAAATTTATCTTTTAAGAAGTAGTATTTCTGCTCCTCTAGATTTAAATTTCCTTAATTATTAGTCTCATTCCCATACTATAATCATCATTTGCGTTATTCTTTGACAAAAACACACTTTCTAAATGAACAAGGTTATCTGTTCAAGGGGCTCAAAATCAGAGCTGCCTACCTGCTTCTTACTACTTGTGAGTTCTGGTCCCAGAGAACTTGCCAGAAATACTCATAGTTACAGATTATCCTGCACATATTATTTCTTTCTTCTGTACCTAAGAATCATTAAAAGTTTTTATGAAGTATAAAGAAATCAAAACAGACTGGCATCTGAATAAATCCTATTCATTTCATGAAAACGTTTCTATGCAAATTGTTCTTCTGACAAAACAACAGAATTTGACTAAATGAGAAAATACATAGAAAACTAGTTAAAGAAACCAATTATAATCATCAAAAAATAGCCAGGCACAATGGCATGTGCCTACAGTGACAGCTACTCGGAGGCCTAGGTGGGAGGATCACTTGAGCCCAGGAGTTTGAGACCAGCCTGGGGCTAACAGTGACCCTTTCTCTAAAGAAAAAAAAATTTTTTTTTGAATTTTTAAACCTGAAAATAAGGGAAAAACAGTTTTTACAGACTTAATTATATATAAATCAGGTCCCTATTAACATTAACTGTGCAGAAGTTCCACCTACAGGTCACCATTAATTAGCAAAAATTTCACCACAATTAGTATGAACTTATACAAAGCTTTTGCTTAATAAAAAGTTTGCTTGTAATCTGATTTAAAATAATTTTTTTCTGATTAACAACAACAACAAAACTATAAATGAAAAATCATGCTTCCAAGTCAAGGAAATCATGGCCATCTTATTCAAAAACACAGCTTATATGACAGTTTTCTGAACTTGTATATATCCTTAACTGTGAAAGAAAAATCCATTCTAGAAAAAAATAAGTACTACCCAAGATGAATACTTTTAAAATTTCAAACATTTTTAAAATGTTCCTTATCTTTCTTAAAAAATATAAAAGCAAAGTATTCACCAAATCATATTTAAAACGATATTAATCAAACGGACATAGAAGGGAGATTATGCTAAAATACGTAAAATTGGTGGGATTTAAAATACTGCTAAAAAGAAAATACAGTGTATAGCTAGCACATCATCTCATTATTATGTTTATTTTCTGAAGTCAAAAATTATTTTTTGATTAAGAGATTAATTCAAATTAACAAAAGCTAGTAAGGCTTCTATTATCAACAAAGGAATCTGCTAATAAACATGGAAAACTGGGCCAGGCGCAGTGGCTCATGCATGTAATCACAGCACTTGAGGAGGCCAAGGCGGGCAGATCAAGAGGTGAGGAGTTCGACACCAGCCTGGCCAACATAGTGAAACCCCGTCCCTAGTAAATATACAAAAATTAGCTGGGCATGGTGGCATATGCCTGTGATCCTAGCTACTCAGACGGCTGAAGCAGGAGAACTGCTTGAACCCAGAGGCAGAGGCTGCAGTGCGCCGAGATCGCACCACTGCACTCCAGCCTTGGTGACAGAGGGAGATTCCATCTCAAAATAAATAAATAAATAAATAAATAAATACAAACATGGGCAACTATTAAATTCATTTAATATTAATTAAATGTTTACTGATTACCTAAGCATCAGGCATTCTTCTAAGATTTTGGGATATATCAGTGAACAAATAAGCAAAAGAAACTTTGCTCTCATGGAGTTTACATTCTAGCACTCTACTTTTTGTTCCCCTTTGGTTCCATAAAGCTCTCCTTATACGCCCATAAACAGCTAAGATTTTTCTTCGTCATTTCCCTGAAGAATCATCACAGCTGTCATCCTTTAAGCACCAGCATAGTTACAGTAGTAGCAGAATTCCATTCCCCACAATTACATTCCAACTAAAAATAGGACTTCAGCTTCCTAATGACAATGTAAGTGACTCCTAAGTCACCAGCACTACGGGAGCTCATAGTCATCTTAATAATAACTTTAGAATTTCAATAATCATAAAGTTCTACCTTATATTTTAAGCAAAGAAAATGTATTCTTTTAAAAAAAACTTAAAAGGTGTTATCAAACCAAAAATAAACTTCAAATCTCAGAGTTCTCATGTCAAGGTGGCAAAAGATTTTCTTAATTTAGTACCTAATTTTTTGGCAATTGCGTAAGCTTCATCTGGTGACTTTGCCACATATCCTTTGGGAACGGAGACACCAGCTTCTTGCAATAATTCCATACTCATGTATTCATGTAGTGAGAGATTCCTTTGCTGTTGCTGCTGTACTTGGAGTCCATGGTTATTAAACAATCCAGAACTTCCCAGAACCTAGAAAGATTGGGGACATATGTATATGTGACAGTGATTTGACAGTCAGTCTTGTTAACTACTTGGTTCTTTATAACAAAACTGTTATGCTGAATTATCAAAGTACAATATTCAGAGTAACTAAATTACAGCATAAAACTAAAAGCTAGCCTATCAGCTAAATGTCACTGTTACCACTGTAGTTTTAACTATTTCCTCATCATCTCTATTCCTCATTTTATATTTCAGCTTCACTACCCTATCTCCAATGATCTACAGGGCAGTTCTACCTCAATGCCAAATTCAGCAGATCTAAAACCAATCTCATCTGTTCCACCAAACCGTAATTCCTTCCCAATTTTCTTCTACCATTCCTCCAGCACCTAACAAGTCACCTGGCACTAGATATGTAATAATATAATGATTTAGTACCATTACTCTTTCATACACTTGATACTCAAAACCATGGCTTCACCTGTAGTGGATGTTGCAGTACGCTGCCCAGATCCTCCCCTACCCCAATGCCCACACTTCAGGACTAAGGCATTCACAGCCCTAGGGGCTGCTGCTGGGGATGCTGGCTGCTGACAGGTCTCAGCCAAGAGCTCTCATCCGAGCCTACTTGCCCAAATTCACACCTCCTTCCCGCTGGCAGCCTGTACCCAATGAGTGGTCAATGGAATCACACATGTAAGTGTTATCCATAAATTTCCATAATCTCAACACAGAATGCAGTACATTGAAACATGGTTCATATGAATCACACAATGCCATAAGAATTAAATTTAAAGAAGTCACATAAACAATCTATTAAAGTAGGTTCATGAGCTTCTGCCTCAAAATTACCTGGGTTGCTTGTAAACTGCAGATTCCTGAGACTCATTCTCAACTGCGAAATTAGAATCTCTGGACTGGGCCCAAGGAAATCTGCATTCATAACAAGCCACTCAGTTGATTCTTAAAAACCCTATAGTTTGAGAACTACTAGTCTTACAAATCAATCATATATAATAGCAACTTATTTCTGATTCATTTGGCAAGCTAAAATCCTGGTAACGTTTGACCTAAGTAGCTCAATTCCTCGATTTACTGTCACTTCAATATTAAAAGCCACCAACCAAGCTGGGCACAGCGGCTTACACCTATAGTCACAGCTACTCCGGAGACTGAGGCAGGAGGATCACTTCAGCTCAAGAGTTTCAGACTGCAGTGAGCCATGGTTTCACTACTGTCCTCCAGCTTGGGCATCAGAACAAGGCCCTGTCTCACAAAAAAAAAAAAAGGGAAAGACAGATGGACGGACAGAAGAAAGAGAGAGAGAGAAAGAGAGAGAGAAGGGAAAAAAGAAAAGAAAAAAGCCAGGAACCTCTCAAACTGTTTAGTATACCTCCACCTTCTGACTCAGAAATCCCATTCCTGGTTATATATCAACAGAAAAGAGTCCTTACGTCTACCAAAAGACACATATAAAAATGTCCAGAGCAGGGGAACCCAAAGCTTTGGCCACATGACCCTGAAAAAAAAAATGTCCAGAGCAGGCTTATTTATAACAGACAGAAAACAGAAATTAGCCGATTGCTCATCAATGGGAAAATGGATAAACTGTGGTATATGTATACAATAGGATACCACAGAGCAATAAAAAGAAAAAAAAAAGTACGACGGCTCACACATCAATGGATTAATCTTACAAACATAATGTAGAGGGAAAAAAGTCAGAAACAAGAATATACACTTCCATGATTTCTTTTTATAAAGTTCAAAACCAGTCAAAATTAGCCTATGGTGACCGAAGTCAGAATTAGTTGCTACCTTCTGTTAGGGAGTATTGATAAGAGAGAAGACATGAGAGCCTTCTGAGGGCTGAAAACAATGTATATCTTGATGTGGATGATGACTACACAGGCGAATACATACATGAAAATTAATCTAGCTATCCACTTAAACTATACAACTTACTGTACATAAATTATACCTCAAAATAATAAAAATAAGTGGGTAAAGGAGTATCTAGCATAACTCTGGCAAAAACAGTCATACACTCAAATTTTTTTTGAGGACTACATACTAGACAGTGGGCTAGGGACACTAAAAGAATAAAAACACCTGGGTCCCAGCCACAGAGTTCACAGACACGTAAGTAAACAACTGCAATACATATAAGAGCACAAGGCTTTTGGCATATAAGTCACTAGGTGGTACCTAATTGGCTAGTTGGATCAGAGAAAATATCATATGGTCTGATCCCAGTTTTTAAAAAATTTTTTTTTAAAAATTAAATGTCTATAAAGGACACTTTGGGGACAACTAGAGAAATCTGAATCTAAAACTATATATATTCATGTTATAGCAATGTTGAATTCCTAAGTGTGATCATTATATTGTGGGACAATTATATATCTGGGACAATGTCCTTATTCTCAAAGACATAGGCTGAAATATCTATTTTCAACAAAGATACACTAGGCCAAAGATGCCAAGAAATTGGCGGAGGGTCAGAGATATTTTTAAAATGTTGAAGACAAATCGCTAAACTAAATGTGTGACCTTGAACAAGTTTCCTAAGACTCTGTACTTCTGTGTCCTCATCTACAAAAGCAAAGGGTTAGACTAAGGTCCTTGCAAACTCTAAAGCTGCATTTCTTAATACCAGGATAGAAGAGAGCCAACTGTTATAAAGAAAATAATATTAGACATTTCCATATGGAAAAATGAAGGTTTTTAAATGAACTACCAAAAAGATAACGATTTTGATTAGTATGAAAACGCATCTGTCACCAAATTCCCCATTTTCTAAAAACTAAATAGCACTCTTGTAAGAGTCATTAAGAAGGAAGTTCAAGGTCAAAAAGTCACTTGTTGTATTGGGAAGCAAACTCACAGAACTCACTACCCCTAGGCTGAAAGTATGAACAACTTTAAAAATGGAAAAAAGAAAAAAAAAAAACAAAAAACAGGGGCCCAACTTTAAAAATGAAAACAAACAAACAAAAAAAGTAGGGGTGGGAGGGTCCTATATCAATTCATAATATGATGTGTCTGAAGAGTTACCACAGGAAAAAAACGTAAAACTCTGGAATTGACTAACGAGACCAATGATGCCCTTTCACAGTTATTTGTTGTCAAAGCTGGAAGGAAGATGTTTATGTTTTTGAAGCTGTAGTGCAGACTCAAGCACACAGGCTTTAGAACCAGACAGCTCTGGTATTAAATCTCAGCTTTGATCTTACTTCCTGTACCATCTACTTAAGAGAAATTACTTGTTCTCTTAACCATAATACCTTCATCAATGATGCAGGTATTGAATGACTCCCTCACAGTTGCTGAAAAGCCTGAAAGACTACAGGTAAAGTGCTTAGCACATTATCTGGCACATGTCAAATATTCAAAACAAAGCCAGTAGCTACTATGCTATATATAGCCTACCCAGAAATTAGGCTATACCAAAAGATTATTTCTTACATCTTCAACTGGTTAGGTAGAAAACATAATCTCATTACTGTTAATAACAAACAGAACAGTATACAACTACTTGAAGGAGAGGGGAAACTTTCCTGCCTTGCCCCAAAAAAGGCAATTCAAGACTGTTGCTCCTCTGACATCAGTCCCACCTATGACAGCTCCCAAGAAACACAAAAGTGCATTTGAAGGGCATCCCCCCCTGCCCAAAGAGGGGCCGCGCAAGTCTCAGCCCACCGTGCCAGACGCCGGAATGGCAGCAGAAACTGTCAAGACTCCCTCACCTCCACTCAGAGCCCACCTGCTCCCCGCTGACCCCTCAGAAACCGCAGAAGCAGCCACGGCGGGGCCGCCTGGGCTCCTCCCAGACTACGGGCTGGAGCAAGCGGCGCAAACGTGGGCCTGCTCGTAGTCCTGGCAAGCAGCACTCCCGAGCAGGTCGCCCGAGGGCCCCGCAGGGCATCCAGAAAATGTCACTGCTGCCTAAGTGACCCCGAGCCAGGCCACGGTACCCCTCACATCTCGCCCGCAAAAGCCAGGTCTCCTACCTCGCCCTTTCTCCTGCAGACCCTCGAGGTGTGAGCGGGCTGGAAAGCATTACCTGAGCAGCGGCCCGCAGGGCGGACCGAGGCCGGTGGTTCCGAAGGGTGGTGGCAGCCAACAACCGGCCGTAGAATACGGAGGCCGCCATTTCTGAGTCGGGCCCCGTCCCTTCAGCGCCGCGCGCAGGCGCACAAGCGCAAGGCTGCCCAAGGCGCAGCCTCTCTGCAGCGCTCACCAACGCCCCTCCTCGCCCCGCCGTCCCACCTGTTGGGGGGCGGGGCCTCGGGTTAACTCGGCAGCTGCCAGACCAGCTTCCTGGAGAGCTTGAAGCAAACTTTGATCTTTGGAACTGGGCACCGCAGCCCCAATATCTGACCTGCGGCCAGAAAGCAACCTAAACATTTCCTAGTAATTTGCAATGGAAAGTTGACCAGCGCCGCCACTTGTGTGATCTTAAATTCTCTGAGCCTCAGTTACTTCATGTGTAAAATAGGTTTCAAGAAATGATTACCCAAAGTATGTTTTGTGCTAAACAGTGTTAAGCCCTTGAGCTACAGCAATGACTAAAACCACTTGTGATGCTCAAAGAGAATATGGTCGACCACTAGTTACCAAAGCTGGCGGCAGGCTGGAAACACCAGGGAAGCTATTGATTGATTGATTGATTGACTGACAGGGTCTTGCTCTGTCACCCAGGCTGGAGTGCAGTGACGTGATCACGGCTCACTGCAGCCTCAACCTCCCATGCTCAAGGGATCCTTCCACCTCAGCCTCTTGAGTAGTTTGGGACCACAGGTGTGTTCCACCAGGCTTGGCTGATTTTTTTTGTTTTTTTTTTTTTAGGGACAGAAAATCTCTCTATGTTGCCCAATCTGGTCTCCAACTCCTGGGTTCAAGCGATCCTCCTGCTTCAGCCTCTCAAGTGCTGGGATGACAGGTGTGGGCGACCACACCCAGTCACGGAGATGGTTTTTGAAAAGATTAGTCAATTTAACAAACTTCCAGCAAGACTGCAAAGAAAAAAAAAGAGAAGACATAATTACCAATGTGAGGAACGTAGCAGGGAATATAATTACAGACCCTTCAGACATCAAAAAGGAATGTCATAACACCACACAACATAAATTTGGCAACTTTGACAAAATGTACTAATTCCTCAGAAGGCACAAATTACCACAAATAACCTAATATGAAAAGGATAATTTAAATAGCCCTCTAACTAGAGAAAACTGTAATCGTAATTTTTAAACTAAAAAGAAAAAATACCTAATTCCAGCATTTTGGGAGGCTGAGGCAGGCGGATCACAATGTCAAGAGATCAAGACCATCGTGGCCAAAATGGTGAAACCCCGTCTTTACTACAAATACAAAATTAGCTGGGCGTGGTGGCGCGCACCTGTAATCTCAGCTACTAGGGAGGCTGAGGCAGGAGAATCGCTTGAACCTAGGAGACAAAGGCTGTAGTGAGCTAAGATTGTGAGATTGTGCCACTGCACTCCACCCTGGGCAACAGAGTGAGACTCTGTCTCAAAAAAAAAAAAAAAAAAGAGATCTCCAAGCCCCAAAAGCTTTCAATGATAAATTCTATCAAATGTTTACACAAGAATTAACACCAATTCCATACAATCACTTCCAGAAAATCAGAAGAGGAAGGAACATTTCTCAATGTATTATATGAAGTTAGTATTACCCTGATACCAAAACCAGAAAAAGACTGTACAAAAAGAGAAAAATATTAACATTTCTCATGAATATTGATGAAAAAAATCCATAGCAAAATACTAGCAAATATAATTCAGAAATATATAAAAAGAATTGTACAATATGACCATGTGAGATTTATTCCAGAGATTAAGTCTGTTTTAATATTTGAAAATATGTGAAGGCCAAGCATGGTGGCTCACGCCTGTAATTCCAGAGCTTTGGGAGGCTGAGCCGGGTGGCTCACGAGGTCAGCAGATCAAGACCATCCTGACCAACATGGTGAAACACCATCTCTACTAAAAATACAAAAAAACTTTAGCCAGGTGTGGTGGCATGCACCTGTAGTCCCAGTTACTTGGGAGGCTGAGGCGGGAGAATTGCTCAAACCCAGAAGGCGGAGGTTGCAGTGAGCCAAGGTCAGGCCACTGCACTCCAGCCCAGTGACAGAGTGAGACTCTGTCTCAAAAAAAAAAAAAAAAAAAAAAAGAAAGAAAGAAAGAAAATATGTGTAATGCACTATATTAACAGGATAAGGAAGGAAAAAAATCACATGATAATTTCATCAAAACAAAAAAAGGGCTGGACACAATGGTTCATGCCTGTAATCCCAACACTTTGGGAGGCTGAGGTGGGGAGATTGATTGCTTGGGCCCGGGAGTTTGAGACCTAACTGGCTGGACAACATAGCAAGGCCTCATTTCTACAAATAATTTAAAAAATTAGCCAGACACGGTGGTGCACACCTGTGGTCCCAGCTACTCCAGAGACTGAGGTGGAGGGGATCACTTAAGCCCAAGAGGTCAAGGCAGCAGTGAGCCATGATCATGCCACTGCACTCCAGCCCCGGTGATGGAAGAAGACCCCATTTCAAAAAAAAAAGCATATTCCAACATTTATTCATAATTAAAATCTCTCAGATAATAGGAATAGAGGGGAACTTCCTCATCTCCATAAACAGCATTACAAGAAAACCTACGGCTAATATTATACTTAATGGTGAGAGACTAGAGACTAATTGTTCTTTTTATAAGATTGGGAGCAAGGCAAGGGTGTTCACTCTCACCACTTTTATTCAATATAGTGTTGGAAGTTTTAGTCAGTGCAGTAGACAAGAAAAGCAATTACAGGCATAAGGAGTGAAAAGAAAGAAATAAAACTTTCACTATGTACAGATGGCATGATTGTAGCTATAATTTGGATATTTGACTACCCAAACCTCATAGTGAAATTTTATTCTCCAATATTAGAGGTGGGGCCCACTGGAAGGTGTTTGGATCACGGAGGCTGATCCCTCATGAAGGGCTTGGTGCTGTCTTCTCCGTAATGAGGTTCTCACTAGATTAGCTCCTGTGAGAGTTCTCCCAAGACCTCATTGTTAAGAACAGCCTAGCACCTTCCCTCTTTCTCTCTCACTTCTGCTCTCTTGCAGTGTGATCTCTGCACATGCCAGCTCCCATTCACCCTCTGCCATTTATGGAAGCTTCCTGAGCCCTCACCAGAAGCAGATGCTGGTTCTATGCTTCCTGTTTAGCCTCCAGAACTACGAGCCAAATAAACCATTTTTCTTTCTAAATTACCAAGCCTCAGGTATTCCTTAACAGCAACACAAACAGAATAAGATGGTTGTCTATGTATAACATCCCCAGCATTTTATGAAACAAACAAAAAACTCTTTGAATCAATAAGTGAATTCAGCAAGATCTCAGGAAACAAGAAAAATATACAAAATCAATTGTATTTCTAGGTACTAGCAATGAACACATAGCCCCAAATCAAAAATACCACCTATAATTCCTTTTAAAAATGAAATACATATAAATCTAATAAAACATGAACAGGACTTATCTGATGAAAACTACGTAATGCTGATGACATAGATCAAAGAAGATAAATAAGTGGAGGGATGTACTATGTTAATGTACTGGAAGTCCCAACACAGTAAAGATGTCAATTGTTCCCCAAATTGATATACAGGTTTAATGTATTTCTATAAAAATCCAAGCAAAACTGTTTATACATACAGATGTAGTATTATAAACTTTACGTGAAAAGACAGAGAAAAACTAGAATAGCTAAAACAATTTTGAAAAGAATAAAGTGGGAAGAAACAGTCTGAGTTCAACATTTACTGTAATAGCTACAATAATCCAGACTGTGTGGTATTGCTGAAGAGAGGGACACATAGATTGATGGAACTTAATAAGAAACCTAAAAATAGACTCACACAAATATGCCCAACTGATTTAAGACAAAGATGCAAAAGTGATTCAATGGAGGAAATATGGCCTTTTAAACAAATGGCATTGGAGGAATTGAACATCCACAGGCAAATAAGCAAACAAAAACAGCCCAGACCAAAATCTCACATATTATACAAAAATTAACTCAAAATTACCTTAAATGTAAAACATAAAACTATAAAACATTTAGGAGAAAATTTCAGGATCTAAAACTAGGTAAAAAATTCTTAGACCTAACACCAAAAGCATGATCCATAAAACAAAAAATGATACATTGTGTCTCATCAAAATAAAAGCTTTGGCTTTGCAAAAGGCCATGTTAAGGTAAAGTCAGCCAGATGCGGTGGCTCATGCCTGGAATCCCAACATTTTGGGAGGCCCAGGTGGATCACCTGAGGTCAAGAGTTCAAGACCAGTCTGGCCAACATGGCAAAACCGTCGTCTCTAATTAAAAAATATAAAAATTAGCCAGGCATGTTGGCACATGCCTGTAGTCCCAGCTACTCGGGAGGCTGAGGCAGGAGAATTGCTTGAACCCAGGAGGCGCGGATTGTAGTGACCCTAGATCACGCCACTACACTACCACCTGGGCGACAGTGCGAGACTCTGTCTCAAAAAAAAAAAAAAAAAAAAAGCAAATAATTCAATTATAAAACAGGCAAAAATATGAACAGATAGTTTCCCCAGGAGGACATATACACATAAATAGCAAATAAGCAAATGAAAAGATGTTCAACATCTTTAGCCATTAGGGAGAAATAAAAATTAAGCAACAATGTGATATTACTACACACCTGTCACATTAGCTAAAATAAAAAATAGTGGAATAAAAATGCTGACAAGGGCACGGATCATTCATACATTGCTGGTGGGAATGTCAAATGGGAAACAGTTTGGTTGTTTCTTTAAAAAACTAAACGTGCAACTACCATACAACCCAGGAAATGCATTCCTGGTTTTATCCTAGTGAAAGGAAGACTTGTGTTTACACCAAAACCTGTACACTAATGTTTATAGCAGCATTATTCATAATAGCCAAAAATTAGAAACAATTCTGATGTCCTTTAATGAATGAATAGCTAAACAAATTGTGATAAATTCATACCATACAATACTAAGAAATAAAAAGGAACAAACGATTGATACATTCAGAATTATACTGAGTTTAAAAAGCCAATCCCAACCAGGCATGGTGGCTTATGCCTGTAATCCCAGCACTTTGGGACACCGAGTCGGGCAGATCATTTTAGGTGAGGAAGGAGTTCAAGACCCACCTGGCCAACATGGTGAAAACCCATCTTCACAAAAATACAAAAATTAGCCAGGCATGGTGGCACATACCTGTAGTCCCAGCTACTAGGGAGGCTGAGGTAGGAGAATTCCTTGAACCTGGGAGACAAAGTTTGCAGTGAGCCAAGATCATGCCACTGCATTCCAGCCTGGGCGACAGTGAAACTCCGTCAAAAAAAAAAAAAAAAAGGCAATCCCAAAAGGTTACATGTTATATAATTCCATTTATATAACATTCTGGAAATGACAAAATGGAGAACAAATTAGTAGTTCCCAGAGTGAGGGAGTGCTGTGGGAGAGGAGTGAGTATAGACATAGAACCCGCAACATGAAGGATGCTTATTAGTGATGGAAATGTTTTGTGTCTAGACTGTATCAGTATCCTAGTTATGATGTTACTGTTGTTGGAAACTAAGTAAAGCGTTCATGGGATCACTTTGTATTATTTCCTACAACTGCATGTGAACCTATATTTATCTAAAAAGTTGAATGTAAACATTAAACAAGGTTGTATTATATTACAACTCATTAATAAAATAAAAATTCATGGGCCCGTAATTTAAAACTTAAATTTATTAAAATGGGGAGGGGGGAAGCTCTTCCTTGCAGCAGCATGGCAACAAATACAAGTAGAAGGAATGATGGAATTTATCAATTGTCATAGAAATAATTAATTAGGACAAGAAGTATCACTGGATGCTGAAATTTATAGGTGATTTAATTAGGAGTGAAATTTTTACCTGGTCTCAAGATGTCTCCCTACAATGATTCACTGAATGCAAAGGAGGAAAAAATAACTGCAGTGGGGAGATGAAGTGGAAGGCATCTTGATTAAGTGATCAATGTTAGCATTACTAATATCAGGACAAGAAGTAATCAGGTGCCACTTGTTAGGATACAATGGGAAAGCATGGCATCATTTCTGTGCTATCCTTGCCAAAGATTTACATCCTGAGTCTAGTCATGAGGAAACATCACATAGACCCAGATCAGGGGTATTCTGCAAAATGATCATCCTCTTAAGAAAAAACTGAAGAACTGTTTTGATTGAAGGAGACTGGAGAGGCATACAACAAACTTTTCATTGTCTATTACTTTAAAATTCACTGTCATGAATATTGAATGAATCCTTACCCATGCGTGATTTTGTACCAGCCTGTATTAATAATTTGAGAAAAGTATTGTTTCTCTGAGTTATGTTAGCTCTGCTCAATGTGGACACATTTCATTTCATGACTTTTTTTTTTTTTTTTTTTTTTGAGATAGAGTCTTGCTCTGTCACCCAGGCTGGAGTGCAGTGGCACAATCTCAGCTCACTGCAACCTCCACCTCCCAGGTTCAAGAGATTCCCTTGCTTCAGCCTCCTGAGTATGTGGGACAGGTGTGTGCCACCACGCCCAGCTAATTTTTGGTATTTTTACTAAAGACAGGGTTTCACCTTGTTGGCCAGGCTGGTCTTATACTCCTGACCTCAGGTGATCCGCCCACCTTGGCTTCCCACAGTGCTGGGATTACAGGCATGAGCCACTGCGCCTAGCCTTTAATGACATTTGTTAATGTCACCACTCAACTAATGAAAAATTCCTTTAAATATTAGGAAGGTGCCAAGCTCAGGGTGGCAGATAACAAGTTGTCACAAATTCTAATTTTCACTTGAAAGCTGGAATTGTACCATTTTGGCAACAAATAGTGTAAATTACTTACCTTGAGATTACAGGCTCGCTTTGTTCATTTTTGAGACAATGTCTACCAAATACCCAAGTCTGAAAAATCAATTTGTCCTTCTTTGAAGTAAAAATGGTTTTTGATAAAAGCAGCTAGTTCAGCTCACAGCTTAATCACACAATTGCTTTTCCTTAAGACAATCGTCATTCTTCTGTTGCAGCAAAAAGTGCTTCATGAATACTTCTCATTTCATCATACAGAATGTTAAAAAGACATGTACTTGTAGGTTGTTTTAATGAAATTAATTTTTACTGTTTCATCAAGAAATTGCACATACATTGCAGAGAAGAATTCGATAGTAATTGCCATAATTTAGTGTTACAGCTTTAATTTTTGCTAAGTCCTAGAAATTTTACTGACCATTGCTTTTTCTTTTTCTTTTTCTTTTTGAGACAGTCTGACTCTGTTGCCCAGGCTGGAGTACAGTGGCACAATCTCGGTTCACTGCAACTTCTGCCCCCTCAGCTCAGTGATTCTTGTGCCTCACCCTCCTGAGTAGCTAGGACTACAGGTGTGCACCACCACACATGGCTAATTTTTTTTGTATTTTTAGTAGAGACAGAGTTTCACCATGTTGGCCAGGCTCGTCTCAAACTCCTAGCCTCAAGTGATCCTCCTGCCTTGGCCTCCCAAAGTGCTAGGATTACAGGCATGAGCCACTGCACCAGAAGTGACCATTGCTTTTGATCATCAATGAAAATATCAACACTGGGTAAAGGTAAAACAAAACAAAATTACAAAAAATAGTTTTGGTCTTGCTGACCACACTTTGAGAACCACTTAACACAACAGAAACAAAGAAATTCGTCAAGCCATAAGTAGCTATTGATAACAACTAAAAATAAAGGATACGTTTTTATGTAGCAACTTACAACATAATTTCTCATGCATTATCTTACCTGATGCTCATAACACTCTTGAGATTATTATGTAGGTAAAGCTGGCATTATTTTTCGCACATCTAAGAAACATCCTTTGAACTAACTGAAATAACTTGTTCATCCTTTTAGCTGTTAAGTGACAGAGCTGGCCTTCTAAACCAGACTTGGTGACTCTAGCTGCAGAATTTTCCCTACAATACCACATTTCCTCTCTGTCCTGCAATGGAATACAGAAAGATCTGCTTCTTTTTTTTTTCTCTCCTTAATATGTCTGTAGCCTGTCATCTGTTGATCCTTCTACCGGGTCCTTCCTACAACAGGGGGATGTTATGAGAGCCACAATTCAAGATGAGATTTGGGTGGGGAAACAGAGCCAAACTGTATCAGGATTCAATGCAAGGGACAACTCATCTTGGAACCCTTTCCCAACTGCCTCTGCCTACCTCTCATTGTGCTCCACTCACCATGGCTGAGGCAGAAGTTGCTGTGCCGTGTATGCCTTTTCATAGCACATATCATATTATATGGAAATCACTGGCGTATTTGATCTCTTTTCCGCTCTAGGCTTGAGATCCTTGGAGGCAAGTCTATGTGCTTGATCTCTGGTACTGATTCAGTGTCAAGAAGTTCCGTGCTGAATGAATGAAGAAATTTAACCAAAAAATAACTGTTGAGTGAATGCCAGCTCTGTTCCAGCTGTGAATTTAGGCAGCTGAAGGTCCAAGGGCAAGCAAAACATCCACACAGCATCACTGCTCACATGGCTTACACTCTACTTGGAGTGCAGACACAAGTGAAATACCCACACTAATGAAGAAATAACTAAAACTAAGATGTGTGCTTTGCGGATGAGGAGTACAGCTCAATGAGAGCAGTTTAAAAAGGATCAGGATCTTGACTATTTTTATTTCTTTCATTTTGTTTTCATTTGTGTATTTGTTTTGATGCGAAATGAAAGAGATCCAAGTATGACTTAGACTTAATGGGAATAATTCAAGTGCATGCAAGAGGTTAAATAATAACAAATCATAAGAGGAGATAAAATGATTAAATAACAGAGTTTGCTTCTTGAGAATAGAAAGAATTCTACAACTCTTGCAGAGAGACTAGCCTGGATGAGAGAAGAAACACCTCTTCTGAAGCCACAAGAGGAAAAACTGAGGAAGTAGATGCAGAAGTAGGTAGATGGTAGGCTTTGTAAAAGTAAATTGAACAAGGGCCTGACAAAAGCTTGGATTTTGTCTGAGAGAAAGAAGTCGAAATTATCTACTGGAAATTAGGTGAAAGGTGAGGTAAATGGGTGAGAAAATTCAGTTTAAACCTTCATTAATGGAAATAAGGTAGATATACAGCACAAAGTACATTGAAAGTCTATCCCCTCAAGAAAAGCTTTGCAAATTGCCCTTGGAAGGAAAGGTAGGAGCATGGCTTGGGGAAAATGGGGTGGTGAAGCTACCTCTGAATACATTTTCCAAACATTGCACTTCTTCAACAATGTTCAAGATATCAAATTTATAATGAAAAGGTGTTAGAGAAGACAGGATGAAAGCTAGGCAGTGAGAGCCAAGACACGCAGACAAGTAGTAAAAGGAGCTGACGTTTGAGCATCCTTGTTGCTCCTCTGTCAGTCACTATTAGCACAGGCCTCAGATTACACTCTACACTCTACCCCCTCCCAGGTTCCATCTTCCCAGAGTCAGAACCTGGCTGGGACTGTGAAGAGGGGAGGGCACAGTTACAGATCTAAATGCTTAAATTTGCTATGTCGGATGTAGAAGGTCCAGGTGATAAGAGTGTCATGGGAGTATATGGCAGAGTTAGAGAGAAGGCTAGTGGAGATGAGGAAATTAGAGTCTTTGAGGGCCCTCCATGGAGGGTGAGGGCACACTGGAAAGAGAAGGCTGTGAGCCACACATCTAAGTCTTTGTTGAATGATGGAGTGTAACCTGGTGGCAAGAATGTGACAGGGACTAGGGAGGACGAGTCAAAAAGTATGCTCTGGTATGAGATAATTTGTCTCAGGAGAGCGAGCGAGTTATGATCTAGAAGCAGCAGTGGAAAGCAAGACAGACACAAAACCTCATGCAGGTCCTAAGGTAAGTGCAGCAGAAGAGTAAACAGCCAGCACTAAACCTAGAGAAAGAGGCATGTTAGAATAATCATTTCCTATGCTGTGCCCCAATGGACTGTGTCAGCTCAAAAGGTATGCCTTTCAAATTGGTCAAACCCACACTCTGGGCTAGCTTGGCCTTGTCTGGGAAAGTGCTGACCTCAGGAAAAACCAGATTTCAGTTAAGGAGATGAAGGGATGGAGGGGAAAGGCTGATTCTGGTATGGTAAAATAAATGAATATTCATTCATTTATGAGAAAACAGATTGTATGCCTCTAACATTGTGTTTTATCACTTGATTAAAAGCTGTGTGAAGGCAAGGACTATGCCCAGGACCTAGCAATATTCCTGGCAGATTGCAGGTCCTCAAATATACTTGTTAAAAATGAGAATGAATTAACTGTTGCTCCAGTTGCAATATGGAAGGGAAATGGGTAGGAAAATTCAGTTTAAACCTCCACCAATGGAAATAAGGTGGATATACAGCACAAAGTAAATTGAAAGCTGATATGTTTTGGCTGTGTCCCCACCCAAATCTCATCTTGAATTATAATCCCCGTAATCCCAATCCCCATTTGTCAAGGGAGAGACCAGGTGGAAGTAACTGAATCACTAGGGTGGTTCCCCCATGCTGTTCTCATGATAATGAATGAGTTCTCACAAGATCTGACAGTTTTATGAGGGGCTCTTTCCCCTTCACTCAACATTTCTCCTTCCTGCTGCCTTGTGAAGAAGGTGCCTTGCTTCTCCTTTGCCTTCCACTATGATTGTAAATTTCCTGAGGCCACCCCAGCCATGCTGAACTGTGAGTCAATTAAACCTCTTTTCCTTATAAATTACCCAGTTTGGGGTAGTTCTTCATAAAAGTGTGAAAACGAGCTAATACAAAAGTCTATACCCTCAAGAGAAGCTTTGCAAAGTACCTTTGTCCCCTGACTTCCAAAGTCATTGTTTCAGAAATGCAGTGTACCCTGGAAAGCCTCCTCCTCAGGTGAGCAAAGGGTGGGCAGTAGTGGAAATAGGGAAGAGAAAGAGAGGAAGGGAAAAATAGGAGAGAAAGAAAGGAAAGGAAAAATAGGAGAGAGAGAAAGAGTGACCTGTTTTATTTATTTATTTTTTTTTTTTGAGACGGAGTTTCGCTCTTGTTACCCAGGCTGGAGTGCAATGGCGCGATCTCGGCTCACCGCAACCTCCGCCTCCTGGGTTCAGGCAATTCTCCTGCCTCAGCCTCCTGAGTCGCTGGGATTACAGGCACGCGCCACCATGCCCAGCTAATTTTTTGTAGTTTTCAGTAGAGACGGGGTTTCACCATGTTTACCAGGATGGTCTTGATCTCTTGACCTTGTGATCCACCCGCCTCGGCCTCCCAAAGTGCTGGGATTACAGGCGTGAGCCACCGCGTCCGGCTGAGAGACCTGTTTTAAAAGGGTATAAATAGGAATCACCTGAATTCAAAGGTGGAAATTCAGGTCTCAGTGAATTTTATTCTGTTTCATATGAAGGAAGGAGCAGTGGCTAGGTAAGACACTTGCTAATTCTTAGAAAGACTGGAAAGAAATACAGCATGATGTTAAAAGTACCATTGTTATCTCTGGCTAGGAGACATTTTTTCTTCTTTGTATAATTCTTTATATCTGTATTCTCTATATCAAATCAATATAATTTTAATTTTTAGAAAAACTGTAGAAAAATATTTATGCCCCTTTAAAATTCCTCACAAGCACAGAATACCTATTTTTAGGGTAAAATTGGTTGTAAACTAAAGGAATTATAAAGTTCCAAAATAAATTATCTCTAATAATTTCAGCAGTAGTGCAGTAATTATGAAGAATCAATACACAGTAAGTTTAATAAAAATGAAAGTTGTTAGGAAAGCAGACAACATGCAAAACACCAGCCGTGTGACTTAATGTGGATACTTATCACAAAACACCATCTACAGTACATAAGAGAGAAAATTCAGAGCTGCAGGAAAATTTGCTACCTATAATGGTAGGAAGACACACATTTTAGGAAATCAGCATGACAAGCTACTAAAGTGGAAATAAGTAAATAACTACTATTTTCAAAGAGTTTCAGAATGATGCTAGTTATTACAAGAGAATTTTTTAATTTAGCAGAATTTTTCCTTACTTAAAGTATCAACAAGGACATGTCCTCTTTTTCATCACAACTAAAAACTAAAAGTGTATAAAAGTCTTCTTGAGCTAGATTGTGCTACAGTAACAAACAGCTCCCCCAAACCTCAGTGGCTTACAATAGTGTATTTCTCACTCATGTTACATGTTAGGGGCTGCAGGTGGGCTATGGCTTCATTCCATATTTCTTCTCATTCTAGGACTTAGGCTGAACAAACAGTCTCTATTGAGACAGCATTCTCAAGTCCGAGGAAAATATTGAGTTACTGGAAAACAGCAAAACTCAAAGTTTCTACTAAGAATTGGATATTGCAACCTCATTTTATTGATCAAAGAAAGTCATGTGGCTAAGCCTGATGCTACAGCAGGGATGTATACTCCTCCCAAGGGATGCAACCTAAAGTCACATGGCCTTGGGCAGAGATGTGCAATTCTTTTATAGGAAAAGGGACAATGAATATTAGGGCATAATAATATAATCCATCACAATATGCATTCACTTACGGAGCATTTACTATAGTGGTAAACACTAGAAAAGCGCAGTGAAGATAAAAACATTGTTTATATCCTTAGGAGCTTAGTGGATAGCTACCATAGAATGTTTGCATGGGTATATACCACACTATATCCTGTATACTTATGGCATCCCATTTAAGCCTTTCAGTGGCTCTATAATGTATTGCAGGTATTCATCATTCTTATTTTCTTTAAGGGAAAACTGAAGTTTTCCACTTAGCCCGAAGTCTCTGTGATAGACTGGAAAAATGATCAAAATTCTTCCTCTTCTGGCTACCAGACACTTCCATGTCTTAAAATATACTTATTAAAAGTGAGACTGAATTAACTGTTGCTCCATTTGTAGTATGGAAGGTAAATGGGTGGGAAAATTCAGTTTAAACCTCCAACAATGGAAATCAGTTGAGCACAAAGTAAATTGAAAATACAGCACAAAGTAAATTGGAAACACGGCACAAAGTAAATTGAAAGTCTATCCCCTCAAGAGAAGCTTTGCAAATTGCCCTTGTCCCCTGACTTCTAAAGTTATTGTTTCAGAGATCCAATGTACTCTAGAAGTGTCCTCCCCAGATGAGCTTTGAAATACTATAGCATATCTGATCTTCTCAGCAAGAAGTGCAGACTTTCTTAACTCTTTTATCTGAGCTGGTCATGTGAGTTTGACTAACCGGCTATTAACAAATACAGCAAGCAGAGGCTTAAAATATATTTGTACACAGGGGCTTGCCCTTTCCCTGCTCTTGGAAACATGCTGCCCTGACTACCCTTCTAAAAGAGTGACACGTGGCTCAGTTGCCCCTACTGTACTAGCTTATAGCCTATACACCATCATCAGGCAAGTGAATGAGGCCACCTTAGATCATCTAGGCATGTGCCCGTGCACTACCTGGCAACAGATACATGAGAACCCAGCAGAGACATGCTGAGATGTCCATCCACCTGGGCCTCAGAATAAAATGCTAAATAAATAGTTGTTGTTTTGAATCACCAAGTTTTGAAGTGGTTTGTTATGCAGAAAAACCTAACTAATACACAGGAAGAAAGCACAGAACAGAAATATATATACAAGCCTGTTTCCAAAATCTTGTTCTTTCTACCAAGCTGTACTTCCTCTCTAGGATGGAAGAGGGACCTTGAAAAGTCAGGCACTCCATTCATTCATGCAACATGCATTTAACATATATTTACTGGGTAACCAGCCTAGCACATGTCAGACATTTTATTATGGTGAGGTGCACTGTGTTCAACAAGAAGGAAATACCTCTGTCATCAAACAGCTTACAGTGTAATGGCTAGGGGAAAGAAGCAACAAGTAATACATATATAAACAGAGAATGTATTGTTTTACCGTTGATCCCAGGAGGTCAAGGCTGCAGTGAGCCATGACTGCGCCACTGCACTCTAGCCTGGGCAATAGAGAAAGACCTAATCTCAAAAATAAAAAACAAAACAAAAAAAAGAATTCATTATTTTACATTGTTGTGAGAGATACAAAGAATCCCAATATAATTATGTATTAGAAAACTGTGGGATGAAAGAAAAAGAAGGAGTTAGAAAAGGAGCTCTAGCGTAAGTAGAGTTGTAAGGGGAGCAAGCAAGGCCTCTCTAAAGAAATGGTGCTGCCTCTCTAAAAGAAATGGTGCCAGTCATGGGCTCCAGAAAACAGATATTGAGATGGAGTTAGGAGTGCAAAGGGTTTAATAAAGAGAAATACTTGTTTTTTAAAAAGGTGAGGAAGAAATATTGGGACAGAAGAAGCATCAAACCATAATCTGACGAGAAGCCAGAAAGACAGGAACCCGACGTGGAGCTCTGGAGCAAAGATTGCCTGTTAGAGGAATTCTATATTGGATGGAAATGCCTTGTACCACTGATTCTGACAATGATCACAGTCACTGACTGGGGACACCATGAGAAGAGTGTGACCTCACTTCAAATAGAGGGGGACTCTCAAAGAGCTAATCACTGGACAGTGTTGCCTAACCATACTCTTTACAACTGGGCAGTGAATCCTTTTTTCTTTTATTATTATTATTATTGAGACGGTCTCACTCTATCACACAGGCTGAAGTACAATGGCACAATCACAGCTAACTGCAGCTTAGACCTCCTGAGTAGCTTGAACTATTTCATGGGTATGTGACCTGTGCTTACTACTGGCACATAGTTCAAGCTACTCATGTAGCTAAGTTTGTATGTTTTGCAGAGATGGGGATTTGCCATATTGCCCAGGCTGGTCTCGAACTCCTGGCCTCAAGTGATCTGCCCACCTCAGTCTCCCAAAGGGCTGGGATTACAGGCATGAGCCACTAGGCCTGGCCAAAATTTACCCCTTTAAAGGGTACAGTTCTGTAATAGTAAGTACATTCACATTGTTAAGTAACCATTACCACCATCTATCTCAGAACTTTTTTTTTATCTTCACCAACTTAAATTATGTACCAATTAAATACTTAATTCCCAGTACTCTTTCCTTTTTGCCCCTCACAGCCAACATTCTACCTTCTGTCTCTATGAATTTGACTACTCTAGGTACCTCATCATAAGTGTGAAATCATACAATATTTGTCCTTTTGTGACTGGCTTTCACTTAGCATAATGTCTTCAAGGATCATCTATGTTGTAGCATATACCAAATTTTAATTCATTTTTAAGACAAATAGTATTTCATTGCATTTATATTTCACATTTTGTCTATTCAACCATCAATGAACATTTGCATTGCTTTCTTGTTTCAGCTATTCTGAATAAAGCTGCTTTGAACATGATATGTAAATATCTGTTTAAGTCCCTGCCTTCAATTATTTTGTATATGTACCTAAAAGTGTAATTGCTGGATTATATGGTAATTCTATGTTTAATTTTTTTGAGGAACCACCATATTGTTTTCCACAGTGGAAAATTTACACCATTTAATAGTCCCAACAGCACACAAGGGCTCCAAATTCTCACCAATACTTGTTATTTTTGGTTGTTGTTGTTTTTTGTTTTTTGTTTTTTTTTTTTCAATAATCTTAATGTGTGAAGTGATCTCAATGTAAACTTTTTGGGTTTTTTGTTTTGTTTTGTTTTGTTTTTGAGTCAGAATATACCTCTGTTGCCCAGGCTGGCATGCAGTGGTGTGATCTTGGCTCACTGCAACATCTGCTTCCCAGGTCCAAGCAATTCTCCTGCCTCAGCCTCCCAGGTAGCTGGGATCACAGGCGCCTGCTACGACTCCACACTAATTTTTATATTTTTAGTAGAAACGAGATTTCACTACGTTGGCTAGGCTGGTCTTGAACTCTGGACCTCAAGTGATCCGTCTACCTTGGCCTCCCAAAGTGCTGGAATTACAGACATGAGCTACCACGGCTGGCCTCATTATAGCTTTTTTATTGTATTTCCCCAACAGTAAGTGATGCTAAAAATCTTTTTATGTGGCTTTTTTCTTTTTTTTTTTTTTTTGAGACTGAGTCTCGCTCTATTGCCCAGGGTGGAATGCAGTGGTACAATCCTCGCTAACTGCAATCTCCATCTCCTGGGTTCAAGTGATTTTCCTATCTCAGCTTCCCAAGTATCTGGGAATTCAGGCATAAGCCACCACCCCCAGCTACTTTTTGCATTTTTAGTAAAAATGGGGTCTCATCATGTTGGTCAAGCTGGTCTTGAACTCATGACCTCAGGTGATCCACCCTCATTGGCCTCCCAAAGTGCTGGGATTACAGACATGAGCCACTGCACTTGGCCAATTCTTTTATGTGTTTATTGGCCATTTGTACATCTTTTTTGGAGAAATGTCTATCCAAGTCCTTTGCCCATTTTTTAATCGGGTTTTTTTGTTGTTGTTGTTGCATTATAGGAGTTATTTATATATTCAAAATATTAATCTGTGGCTCAAGACACTAGAAACTGTTGGGATGGCTTCAAACAGACCATATATCTGGAGCAGGTCTGAATTCATGGGTGTGTGACCTGTGCTTACTCAGTAATAAAAGGGTCCCTTCCTAGTTTCTCTGTTGACACCATCTTGAAGTTCTCAACAAATTTCAAATAAGAAGTTCAACATTTTTATCACTGGGCCCTTCAAATTATGTAGCCGGTCCCTCAGTTCTGGTTGTCAGTTGGGTTCTTCATTCTTCTCTACTTTGTGTCTGCATACCCAGAAATGTCAAAGATGGCTTCTTTACTCAAATGTCTGGTTGCCCTTGTTGGGATGGACAGAAAAGCTGGGGATGGCTGAGCATCTTTGTCCCTCTCTCTACATAGCCTCTCTATACGGCTAGCATGGGCTTCCTTACAACCTGGCAGTTGTAGGATAATCAGACTTTTTACATGGTCCCTGGTTTCCTCTAGAGTGAGTAGTCTACAAGCCTGAAAAAAAAAACTTCAAGGATTCTTATGACCTAGCCTAGCAAATCATATAACATAATTTATGTCACATCCAATTGGTCACCAGCCTGCTGTACCTTCTGGTCTTTCTGCTTTTCAAGAGGTACTATAAAAAATTAAAAAGAATACTGTGCACTGAGATAAAATATTTGCAAGACAAATATTTGATAAAGGACTTGTAAGAAAGTCACTATGAGCAGCCCAGATCCAAAGGAAGGGAAAATAAATTCCACTTCTCAACGGAAGAATTAGCAAAGAATGTGGCTAATATTGTCTTTAATTTACCACAGGGTGACACAAATATAATACATTCATTTTAGAGGGACAAATTAGTATTTGTTGCAGAAGGAATGCAAAGAAATAGGCTACTGTCATATTCTTTTTCTTTTCTGTTTTTTGTTGTTGTTGCTGTTGTTATGATGGAGTCTTTATCTGTCGCTTAGGCTGGAGTGCAGTGGTGCAATCTTGGCTCACTGCAGCTTTCACCTCCTGGGTTTAAGTGATTCTCGTGCCTCAGCCTCCCAAGCAGCTGGGACTACAAGCAGGTGCCACCATGCCCAGTTAATTTTTGTAATTTAGTAGAGACAGGGTTTCACCATGTAGGCCAGGCTGGTCTCAAACTCTGACTCAAGTGATTTGCCTGCCTTGGCCTCCCAAAGTACTGGGATTAAAGGCATGAGCCTAAATATTCTATTTCTAATATTCAAAATAGGATTATGGAGTAAGGCAATATGCCTGCAAGTCAGACCTTTATCTCTCCCTTAAGAATATGAAAGATTAGCTGGGCGTGGTGGCTCATGCCTGTAATCCCAGCACTTTGGGAGGCTGAGGCGGGCAGATCATGAGGTCAGGGGTTCGAGACCAGCCTGACCAACATGGTGAAACCCTGTCTCTACTTAAAAATACAAAAATTAGCCAGGTGTGGTGGCACGCACCTATGATCCAAGCTACCCAGGAGGCTGAGGCAGGAGAACTGCTTGAACCCGGGAGGTGGAGGTTGCGGTGAGCCAAGAGCATGCCATTGCACTCCAGCCTGGGCAACAGAGCGAGACTCCATCTCAAAAAAAAAAAAAAAAAAAAAAAAAAAAAAAAAAAAAGAATATGAAAGATTAGGGCTAGACCATAAATTATAGATTTTATAGCGTGAGAGTGGTAACCTTCCCCTTTCTGTCCCATAAAGATAGTGGTAAATAGAAACAAAAAGACTTGAGTGAAATGTTAGGTTTTCATCTCTGTGATCTTTACTCTGGTTAAAGAAGGTGCATTAGAAAAGTGAGGACAGTGTTGAAGGCAGCAGGGGATTCTCCTGTCCTGCCCCAGCCTTGTCATGCTTCCCATTTGAGGCCTCACCTGAGAGGAGATCATCCCAAAGAGACTCCTATACCAAAGCAAATTTGGTAACATGGTATGATCAGGTGCCCATAAAGAGGTGGACCTATTCAGCACTCCTAGCGCCTCCATTTGGACTCTTCCCATCTCCGGCCTGCCTAATCCAGGGACATCATACTGAGTCTACGTGAATGCCAGGACACTGTCTTCTCAAAGTAAGAAGACTTGGTCTTTTCTTTTCTTTTTTTTTTTTTTAAGAGACGGGGTCTCGCTATGTTGCCCATGCTGGAGTGCAGTGGCTGTTCACAGGCGCGATCCCATTACTGATCAGCACGGGAGTTTTGACCTGGTCCATTTCTGACCTGGGCTGGTTCACCCCTCCTCAGGCAACCTGCTGGTCTCCCACTCCCGGGGCAGAGTCCTGGAATTGAACAGGAGAGGGGCCTCTGTGCCTGGATCACCTGTCCTTCAGCTGAGAATCTGTATCAATGTAGACAAAAGTATAACAATAAGGAGCTCTGTCAAGTTCTCATGCTGCAATAACTCCTGGTAGATCCTGTCCCACTGGTTGGGACAGAAGGGAATTCAATATGGGGATTCTCTAATTAGAGTAATATTTATGTGGGTTGACACTTCTTTTATATGATTCATAAACACCAGCTTGGTGCTTTTTTTCATGACCATTTGTACTTTAAGTGAATCATGCCACCTTTCTCCATACAGCATAAAGTTTTAAAGAAAAAAAAAAGTTTTCTAGCTTGTTTAACTGCATTAAAACTACAGACGCTCCTCAGCTTACAGTGGGTTTACATCTAAATAGACTCATTGTAAGTTGCAAATAGGATTTTCATGGGTCTATGTAGATGTAACCCCACTGGAAAATAGGATCTTCAACTTGATTATATTTTCAACTTACAATGAGTTTATCTGGACATAACCGATCATAAGTCAAGATGCCTACTGAATGTTATTGCTTTTGCACCACTGCAAAATAGAAAAATCATTCAATAAAACCATTTAATTTGGGGACATCTGTATTTTGTTATACTGGTATAAAGAAGAGCAGCTTTCACTCAAGTATTCATTTACGGTGTACATATGTGTTAGTTGCTATTTGGGGTACTAGAGATACTCACATCAAAGACATCCTCCTTGACCTCTGTGCTTTTCTGGGCTAAGGCTCCTTTCTTGTCATTCCTTTATGGGAGGGTAGACTTAAGACTATTCCAACTCTTCAAGGTTTGGTAGTAAAGACCAGGCTATAACATACAACCAGGTTTTATTGAAGGTTTTGGGATAATGAGATGGAACTACTATGCAATAAAACTTTAGCTAGCAAGTGTGACTTCTCAATGTCAGAAGCTCTCTTCCTCACCTTCTCATCCCCTTTTAGCCCCAGACTTCCTACTATGTTCTAGGAGTGGCCTACTCATCTCAACAGGAATGCCTGAGACCATGAATACCACCACACCAGAACCAGGCTTTCCAAGTCCTCTAGTGCCCAGTGAGAGGAGGAACCTGCTACAGCTAGCCTCTGCAGATGATATATAACATTCATAAACTCAGCTCCACCAATAAGGATGACCCCTTTTGATGTTAAGTGGAACAGTTCTGCTCGGCCTTGCTTTGACCCTTTCTACTACTGAATTGCAACTTGATTTTTTTTTTTTTTCTTTCTGCAAATCCACATTTTTTCTTTTTGGCTTCTTAAAAAAGTTTTACTTTTAATATACAGATAGTAAAATTCATTTTTAGTGTGCAGTTCTATGAGTTTTAACAAATACATAATCATATTACCACCATGATAATCAAGATACAGAATCATTCCATCATCCTCAAAAAATCCCGCATGTCCTTTTGTCATCAATCCCTCTCCATGCCCTCAGCCCCAGGCAAACATTGGCCTGTTTTCTATGACCAGAGTTTTGCCTAATCCAGAATGTCATATAAATGAAATCATACAGCATGTAGCCATTTATATCTGATTCCTTTCATGTAGCATAATGCAGTTGAGATTCATCCATGTTGTTGAGTGTATCGGATGTTTGCTCCACTATACGGCTGAGTGGTTTTCCATTGTATGAATTTAGCACAGTTGATTTATCCATTCACCAGTTGAAGAACATTTGTTTCCAGATTCTGATGATTGTGAATAAAGCCACTATAGGAGTTACATACAGGGCTTGGTATGAACATAAGTTTTCATTTCTCATGAGTAAACATCTTGGAGTAAGGTTACTGGGTTGTATGATCAGTGTATGCTTAACATTATATGAAATAGCAAATTGTTCTCCAAAGCAGTTGTGCAATTTTGCGTTCTCACCAACAATGTATGAGAATTCTAACAGCTCCGTATCCTTACCAGCATTGGTATTGCCAGTTTTCATGGGGATTTTTTCTTATTCATTCTAATAGATGTGCAGAGGTACCTCAATTTGGTTTAAACTTTTATTTTCCTCATGACTTACGATGTTTAGCATCTTTTCATGTGCTTATTTGCTATCATATCTGATATAGCTTGGCTGCATCCCCACCCAAATCTCATCTTGAATTGTAGCTCCCATAATTCCCACATGTTGTGGGAGGAACCCAGTGGCAGATAATTGAATCATAAGCGTGGTTGCCCCATACTGTTCTCAAGGTAGTGAATAAGTCTAATGAGATCTGATGGTTTTATAAGGGGGTATCCCTTTTCACTTAGCTCTCATTCTCTCTTGCCCGCCACCATGTAAGATGTGACTTACATCTTCCACCATGATTGTGAGGTGGAACCGTGAGTCCATTAAGCCTATTTTTCTTTATAAATTATCCAGTCTTCTGTATGTCTTTATCAGCTGTGTGAAAACGGACTAATACCATATCTCTTCTTGGTGAAATATCTGTTCAGTTCTTTTGTCCATTTATTTATCAGGCTGTTTGCATTATTATTGAGAGCTGAAGATTCTTTATATATTCTAGATCCAAGTCCTTCAGAAGATATGTGCTTTGCAAAAATTTATTCCAGTCCACAGCTTGCCTTTTTGTTTTCTTAACTAGTGTCTTAGTGAACTGCAGCTACTATACAAAATACCATAGACTGAGTGGCTTAAACAAGAAACATTGATTTCTCACAGTTCTGAAGGCTGGGACGTCCAAGAAGATTAAGGTAACAGTAAGTTTGCTTTCTGTTCAGGGCCTTCTTCCAGGCTTGCAGATGCCTGCATTCTCACTATCTTCTCACAGAGCAGAGAGAAACTGTCTTAGTCTGTTTTGTGCCACTATAAAAGCTGGTTTCTGTTTGGTAATTTATAAAGAACAGAAATTTATTTCTGACAGCTATAGAGGCTGGAAAGACCAAAGTTGAGGGGCTGCATCTAATGAGGGCTTTCTTGCTGTATCATCCCATGATGCAAGGGTGAAGGGTTAAGAGAACACACATACACACAGGTGTACATCAGAGAGAGAGAGAAGGGAAAAGTTGGAAGGGCCAACTCATCTTCTTATCAGAAGCCCTCTCCCACAATAGCTAACCTCCTCTCAAGATATTAGCATTAATGCACTCATGAGGGCTCTGCCATAAAGGTCTTACCTCTCAACTCTGTTGCATTGTGGGTTAAGTTTTTAACACATGAACTTTGGGGAACACATTCAAACCACAGCAGAGATAGAGTGACAACCAAAATGAGTGATCGAGGCATAAGTCTGAAATCATCCAGGTTTGAGCCTGATTGTGGGTATGCCTGAGAAAAACGTTAAGTTACAGAAGCATCTGTGGCTATTTTTTTCCAAACGGGTCTCAGGAGGTTTAACATTTACACATTTTCCTTGAAAAACAGGAGGCAGAAGTGAGATAAATGATTACCTACTTGTGAGACTTTAGCAAGAGCCCAGAAAAATCTACATTTTATATATGATAAGGTGAACATTTGAAGAAAAGGGGAACAGAGGAAGCAGTTGTCTAGGGGAGGGGCAAAGGAACCATTAGTCTCATCTTGTTTTTGTTCTGCACCTAGGAAGATAAACAGCAGTCTTTTGAAAGGGCTAGTTTCTGTTTAGCCTTTAGGGAAGAAAACCTAATGACTTTTTTTTTTTTTTTGAGACACTTTCACTCTGTTGCCCAGACTATAGTGCAGTGTGCAACCTCGGTTCACCACAGCCTCTACCTACCGGGTTCAAGAGATTCTTGAGCCTCAGTCTCCCGAGTAGCTGGGACTACAGGCACATGCCACCAGGCCCAGCTAATTTTTGTATAATTAGTAGAGATGGAACTTCCCCATGTTGGACAGGCTGGTCTCAAACTCCTGACCTCAGGTGATCTGCCCAACTTGGCCTCCCAAAGTGCTGAGATTACAGGTGTGAGCCACAGAGCTCAGCTGAAAACCTAATGACTATTAGCAAGGGAGGGGGTATAATGAGGTGTGTCCCATCTCCTATCCCATCATAGCTGTAAATTCAGTATCCAAGGTTTCTCTGGCATTCCCTTGGCCAAGTTGGGGGGTGCCAGAGATCACAAAGATTTTCACCAATATTTTCTTGCAGAAATTGTATACTTTAGGTGTTTATTTGGGTCTACAAACCACTTTGAGCTAATTTTTATATATGGTGCCAATTACAAGTCAAGGCTTTTTGTTTGCACTTATATGTCAAATTGTTCTAGCATCATTTGTTAAAAAGACTATCTTTTCTTTATTGAATTGCCTTTGTACAATTTTCAAAAATTAATCATACATATGGATCTATTCCTAGTCCCTCTATACTGTTCATTTATCTATGTGTCGATGTTTTTACCAATACCATACTCTCTTAATTACTGTGGCTTGATCCTAAGTTTTGAAATCAAGTGGTGTGACTCTTCTAAATGTTTTCTTTTTAAAAATTGTTTCTATTATTCTAGTTCTCTGTGTTTCCATACCAATTTTAGAATCAACCTATCAATTTCTACTGGAAAGGAAAGCCTTCTGGTATTCTGATCAGGACTGTATTGAATCCATATAAATTAATTTGTAGAGAATTTAAGAATATTGAGTCTTCTGATCCATGATTATATTTCTCTTCTTTTACTTAAGAATTTCATTTTCTGGCCAGGCATGATGGCTCACACCTGTAATCCCAGCACTTTGGGAGACTGAGGCAGTTAGACCACCGGAGGTCAGGAATTCAAGACCAGTGTGCCCAACATAGCGAAACCCTGTCTCTACTACAAATACAAAAAACTTAGCTGGGCATGGTGGTGTGCATCTGTAATCCCAGCTACTCAGGAGGCTGAGGCAGGAGAATCGCTTGAACCTGGGAGGCAGAGGTTGCAGTGAGCTGAGATTTCACCACTCAACTCCAGCCTGGGCAACAACAGCAAAAACTCCATCTCAAAAAAAAAATTTCATTTTCTTCAGCAATATTTTGTCAATGAAAAGAGTCAAACACTGGCAAACTATACATCTGACAAAGGACTAGTATCCAGAATCTACAAGGAATGCAAACAAATCAGCAAGAAAAAAACAAACTCATCAAAAAGTGGGCAAATGACATGAGTAGACATTTCTCAAAAGAAAATACACAAAGAGCCAACAAACATATGAAAAAATGCTCAACATCACTTACCATCAGGGAAATGCAAATTAAAACCACAGTGATATACCACCTTACTCCTGTAAGAACAGCCATTAGGAAAAAGTTAAAAAACAATAGATGTTGGCGTGGATGTGAGGAAAAGGGAACACTTTTACACTGTTAGTGGGAATGTAAATTAGTACAACCACTATGGAAAACAGTATAGAGGTTCCTTAAGGAACTAAAAGTAGAACTACCATTCAATCCAGCAATCCCACTACTGAATATCTACCCAAAGGAAAATAAGTCATTACATGAAAAACACACATGCACATGCATGTTTATGGCAGCACAGTTTGCAACTGCACAGACATGAAACTAACCTAAGTGCCCATCAACCAATGAATGGTTAAAGAAAACGTGGTATATATACACAATGAAATACTACTCAACCATAAAAAGGAATAATGTCTTTTGCAGCAACTTGGATGCAGCTGGAGGCCATTATTCTAAGTGAGGTAACTCAGGAATGGAAAAATAAATATTTTATGTTCTCACAAGTGGGAGCTAAGCTATGAGGATGCAATGGCATAAGAATGATACAATGGACTTTGGGGATTCAGAGGGGAAGGTGGGCGGGGGGGAAGGTGAGGAATAAAAGACTACATATAGTGTACGCTACTCAGGTGATGGGTGCACTAAAATCTCAGAAATCCTGGCTAAAGAATGAATCCATGTAACCAAAAACCACATATACCCCAAAACTTGAAATAAAAGAAAGGGCCAGGTGCGGTGGCTCATGCCTGTAATCCCAGCACTTTGGGAGGCCAAGTGGGCAGATCACAAGGTCAAGAGATGGAGACCATCTTGGCCAACATGGTGAAACCCCATCTCTACTAAAAATACAAAAATTAGCAGGGTGTCATGGTGCATGCCTGTAATCCCAGCTACTCAGAAGGCTGAGGCAGGAGAATCGCTTGAACCCGGGAGCTGGGGGTTACAGTGAGCCAACATCACACCACTGCACTCCAGCCTGGTGACAGAGCGAGACTCCATCTCAAAAAATAAAATAAAATTTCCAGTATGTGCACATTACTTTGGTAGAAGTAAAAATAATACTATATATATATATGTAGAGACAGAGGGAGTAAATCCTCCCAGTGACTAGCCATTTATGATTCAGCTGGTCTGTGTTGTGCATGGCGAATTAGGTATGCAAACATCTGAAAAAGTCTGTTTTTGAGGGTTTGTAATTAACTCGTCTCAGCACAATTTATCAATTAGCCTTTATTTCCTCCCATGACTTATGAATATACTTTAAGCATAGTTGTTTATAATGGAATGTTTCTACACGACTTAACCTTTTCCTGGAACCACACTGATTTGCGCTATGTGCAAATGCATTCACTGTGGTGGGCGGGGTCATTCGGGGATTAAAAATGTGCAGTGGTTCCGAGGTTTACAAGAGCAGGCGGCTCGTAGGTGTAAATGCATGGTTTGGAGGAATCTAGGAGTGTGCAGGCTGATGGGTGATGAATATTCAAAGCACAACAATAAGAAACTTTACTTAAAGCGAAACTCTAAAGCACGCTGCCCTTGGGAAGGAAACCCGCCGTTAGGAAAGCTGATAGCCCTCCTTGAGGCCTTACGCACCACCGCCAACCCGAGCAGCTCTCCAGCTTTGATTTCCGCGCCAGCGCAGGGAAAGGTTGGTTGCGGCCGCGGGGCGGGGCGGCTGCCAGGTCACTTCCTGCGTCGCAGGGCGCGTCCTCCAGCCCGCTATGGCAGCCAGCGCAAACCCGCGGAGGCAGCGGCCAGGAGTCGGGGTAGGAGTCGTGGTGACCAGCTGCAACCATCCGGGTTGCGTCCTTCTGGGGAAGAGAAAAGGGTCGGTTGGAGCCGGCAGCTTCCAACTCCCCGGAGGTCACTTGGAGTTCGGGTGAGCAGCTGCGAATGCCGGGAAAGCGGGGCGTGAGCGGAGGGACGAGCTCGCGCCGTGTTAGCTTCCGTGCGCCGTGTTAGCTTCCGTGCGCCGTGCGTGTGAACGACCGCGCTGACGCTGCGTGGTTTCTCGCGCCTTCCCTCGGTTCCGCCCCTCGACCTCTGGGCCACGTAGGCACCAGCCCGGGAGAGGGCGCTGTGCCGGGTCAGGCGGGGTCTTTGCTCGGTTACCTTAGTCTTTCCGGATGCGCCCCAGCTGGGTGGTGGTTGGGAGTTCGTCTGTGAGGTGTGTGTTTTCTCACAGCTTACACACAAAACGAGGAAAGCAGGTGTGTGTAAACCTCCAGCAGCCCAAAGTTGTCAGCCAAGACATGGCACGGTTTCCATGTGATTGACTGATTGACTGACTGACTGATTTGAGAGACTTAGTATCGCTCTGTAGCCCAGGCTGGAGTGCAGTGGCGCTATCTCGAGTTACTGCAACCTCCGCCTTTTGGGTTCAAGCGATTTTCGTGTCTCAGCCTCCTGAGTAGCTGGGATTACAGGCGCTCGCCACCACGCCCGACTAATTTTTGTGTTTTTAGTAGAGATGGGGTTTCACCATGTTGGCCAGGCAGGTCTCGAACTCCTGACCTCAGGTGATCCACGCCTTGGCCTCCCAGGGTGCTGTGATTATAGGTGTGAGCCACTGTGCCCGGCTGTTTTCCATGTGATTTAGAGCAACACAGATCAATTTAGTACTTACTGGCCGCGTAACCAAGCCCATTTGCCTGGCTAGAGTGCAATTAAAAAATAAACACATATGTATATGTATTTATCATGAATGAATATTGGATTTTGTCAATTTTTTTTCTGCATCTACTGAGATCGATCGGACTATATGTAAAATTTTAGTTGCATTCTAACCAAGCAAATGGGCTAACGAAACACTTTGGGCCTCAGTTTCCTCATCTTTAAAATGGGAATGTTGGACCAAATCCCCTTGAAGATTTTTCTGCCTTGGCACTTCTGCGATTTGATTATAACTCAGAGGAGTTGGACAACTAAGGAGACTCAGTTCTATACAAGAGTGAAGAGAGCCTGGAGAGTTTATAACCTTGATTGTACTATCATGGGTGTGTGCATATGTCCAGACTCATCAAATTGTATATATTTAACATATGCATGTTTATATACAAAAGGGTATACAAAACTTTTTTTGTAAAAAAAATAATAATGAATAAATGTTTTTCAAGTAAAAAAAAAAGAAAAAAAAGCCTGGGACGGTGCTAAAAAGTGGATTCTGAAGTGAGAATAAGATTGAAATCAAGAACAGATAAACAGCATCTAAAGCATCAGACCCAGTGCTTGTTTTTCCTTCAGTATAAACAGTTTTCAAATGTACATAAAAGTAGAGAGAATAGTGAATCTTCTTGTACCCATCATAGAGCGTTTTCTTGTTTCATCTTGACTGCCCTTCCCTCTTCCACCCAAAACACACACACCCTGAGTTGGTGTGTGTGTGTTTTGGGGGCTTTCTTGGTTTGTTGTTGTTTTTTTTAAACTATTTTAGAGGCAATCTCAGACATCCTATTATACCATCCCTAGGTAGTTCAGTATGTACCGCTAATAGACTTTTTTAAAAAACATAACCACAATTATATTCTTTCTTTCTCACTTTCTTTTTCGTTTCTTGACAGAGTCTCTCTCTGTCATCAGGCTGGAGTGCAGTGGCGCGATCTCGACTCACTGCAACCTCTGCTTCCCGGGTTCAAGTGATTCTCCTGCCTCAGCCTCCTGAGTAGCTGGGACTAGAGGCATGCACCACCACACTCAGCTAATTTTTGTATGTTTAGTAGAGACGGGGTTTCACCGTGTTGGCCAGAATGGTCTCGATATCTTGATCTTGTAATCTGCCCGCCTTGGCCTCCCAAAGTACAGATGTGAGCCACCATGCCCAGCCCACAATCATTTTCATACCTAACAAAATAATTCCTTAAGTATCCTCTGATACCCATATGTATAGCATTTTCCTCAGTGATCTTAAAATGTCCTTTTACTGTTTTGTACTAATTGGGATCAAAGGAAGGGCATGTATTGCATTTGGTCAATATTATTTTAAAGTAAAAATTAAGAGCAGAAAAACAAATTTTCCTTCTTTCCTGTAGTATGAATAAAACTTCCCTGAATCCCCCTCCCCAAGGAACTGTACCCTGCTTTGCAAGTTTTATAAGTTTATAGATTCATGTATTCTTGTTCTCTATAGCTAATAACTAAAAGTTCCTGTTTTTCATCTAAGCAGCACAGCAAAAGGTCATGAGACAGGTCTAAGGAGGTGAAACTGCAACCATCCAGATGCCATAGTGAAGGAAGCGAGATAAACTGTGCTTGCAACCCAGATAGTGGTCATCTGGATCACACAGCCTAAGTCATATGTACACTTAAGTTATAAACCTGTCATTTTTAATAAACTGTCTTTGTTCACTTCTGCGTTTCATATATAAAAGTCAAGCTTTGTCTTTGTTTAATACTCAGTCTATTGGATGTAAATCCACTGAGCCAGCGCACACCTTAATAAAATCTTTCTGTTCCACCCATTGGTCTCGCCAATCTCCCAATTCCCGCAACAAATCTAATAGTAACCCCTCCCCATGTCCTTTTTTCTTATGCCATTTATTTGTTAAATAATATGGGTCATTTGTCCTGATGAATTTTTCATTGTGACCATGTTCTTCTAATCCATCTGTGTCTTATAAAGTGCCAGTTAGAAGTACAGTATAGCCTTGATCTCAGTGCCTTTTAATCAGACTTTGTTCTCTATAAAATAGGAAATTCTTATCACATGAAATTTTTTTTAAAAAATGGTCTTTGGAATTTAAGAAGATATCAATAAATGTATCATTTCCAGTTAATTAAGAAAAACTATCAGTTAAGAAATAAAATTTCTAGATTAAGAACCAGATTGCCCAGGCAGCCACACATGGTACTTTGTTGAATACTGGTGAGCATTAACCTAACTCAGATCACAGATTAAGCACTAGTTAGAATGTAAAGTCACCAGTGCAATGGGTAGAGATAGCTGCCTTACCAGTAACAAAAGGAAGTCTTGAAATCTTGACTCAGATGTCAATGATCATAGCCAAAATTGAGCTCAAATGAGCTTTTTGTTAAGGACTGGATAACGTCTCTTTGCATGTATGCTTTCATTTGATCTTTACATAACTGGTATACTCAGTGGGCTACATTTGATGGGAGAACAAACAGGAAATGGTTTTATTTTCTCCTACCATTGGCTTCAAACATGATTTTTCTTTCCCTTCTCTTCAGAGACATTTCCTGCAAATTCTATAGTTTTCCTGTCACTTGGTTATAAAAATAAATCACATTTCGGTCAGTATGATTCACTTTCAAGCATTTAAAAGTCCAATCCAATTTAAACCTTCAGTGTCATTTCCAGTTTCTGATCCCTCCCCTGTAGTGCATAAAGGAGATGTAAATCATTATTTTGCTTTTCTGTGTCTCTTGCTCTTCTCACCCGGCTGTCTCTGAGTTTCCTTCCTTCTCCAGTATGTTAGGGAAGGAGGAGAGAGAGCAAGCCATTCAGGTGACTGATGCTGCTCTGATCCATCCATTGGTGCCCTCTGGGCATGGTATCCACGTGTGTGCTTTCTTGGTATGTTTGTCAGTGGTTGGGAAGTCCCACGAATATTTCCCTGACAGAATGGGAAAAAATTTTTGTAATCTACCCATTGGACAAAGGGCTAATACCCAGAATGTACAAAGAACTAAAACAGATTTATAAGAAAAAAACAAACAAACCCATTCAAAAGTAGGCGAAGGATATGAACAGAGACTTCTCAAAAGAAGACATATATGAGGCCAACAAACATGAAAAAATGCTCATCATCACTGGTCATTAGAGAAAGGCAAATCAAAACTACATTGAGATATCATCTCATGCCAGTTAGAATGGCGATCATTAAAAAATCTGGAGACAGATGCTGGAGAGGATGTGGAGAAATAGGAACACTTTTACACTGCTGGTGGGAGTGTAAATTAGTTCACCATTGTAGAAGACAGTGTGGCGATTCCTCAAGGACCTAGAAATAGAAATTCCATTTGACCCAGCAATCCCATTACTGGGTATATACTCAAAAGATTATAAATTGTTCTATTATAAAGACACATGCACATGTTCATCACGGCACTGTTTACAATAGCAAAGACCTGGAACCAACCCAAATGCACATCGATGATAGACTGGACAAAGAAAATGTGGCACATATACACCGAATACTACGCAGCCATAAAAAAATGATGAGTTCATGTCCTTTGTAGGGACTTGGATGAATCTGGAAACCATCATTCTCAGCAAACTGTCACAAGAACAGAAAATCAAACACCACATGTTCTCACTCATAGGTGGGTGTTGAACAATGAGAACACGTGGACACAGGGAGGGGAGCATCGCACACTGGGGTCAGTTGAGGGGGGCAGGCTAGGGGAGGGACAGCAGGAGGAGGGGAGGGTGGGGAGGGATAAGGTGGGGAGAAATGCCAGATACAGGTGATGGGAGAATGGAGGCAGCAAACCACCTTGCCATGCATGTACCTATGCAACAGCCTGCATGATCTGCACATGTACCCCAGAACCTAAAGTACAATTAAAAATAAAATAAAGTATTTCCCTGACATAGGTGACTGGTTTTCTGTGGCATTGGCCCCTCTCCTAGCTCTTGCTTCTAGCACATCACCCCACATTTTCTTTCTCCTGGGATCTGCTATTCAATTACCCAGCAGTTTCTTGTGGCATCTGCTTGGCCCAAAGGAAACGCACAATGGGAATGATGTTTTCACTGCTGCCCATTTTCCTTGCTCAGCCTCTGTATTCACCTGCATCTAGAAACTCCAAGGGACACATTTCAGATGTGCCTAAGAGCTCTCACCCTTGTAGCACACCTTCTCTGATGCACTGGGGTAGGTTTCTGCAGCTCAGGATGTCTTTAGCAGGAGAGTGACACACTGAGTATCTCCTTGAGAGTCACTCCCAATCTTATGACTGATTCTTTTGGAATGCTCCTCACTTAACTTGGGGACAGAGTTGGCCCCTCGTAGTCTGGAAGGGACATGCTGAAAATTACTAGGCTGAAAATTCATAACCTTCCTCCCTTGCAAAGATCTTCTTTCTTATACCGCCTGGGTAGGAAGAAGTTGCAGGTCTAGTTTGGCCTTCGTTAGCAAACCCTTGAGCTCAGATAATACCTGTTTGCCCTTTTGCTTGAGAATTTAGAGGTGCTTTTTACTTATTGTCTTCAGTTTTGAGGCTTAAACAAATTCTGAGACTGCTGGAAAAGACATAGTGTACTTCTTGATACAATTATGATGACTCAATAAGGAAGTAATAGTACTCTCCTTTTATTTGTCCAAGGTAGAAAGTAATGAACTTTGAGCTCAATCCCAGGTCTAGTTGACTCCAAAGTCTGTGCTCTCCATACACTAAACTGCCTCCTGGTTACACACAGGTTCTAGGACTGTAAATTAGTGCTGAGATGTCTAAATGTTAATTTTTATTTAATATTAAGTCCTTTTCATCTTCAGATAACTAGATACAGGAGATAATGTCAAGGACAGGATTGCTGATTTATTGTTTTTAAATTTTTATAATTATTATTTTTTTTTTTGAGACAAAGTCTTGCTGTGTTATCCAGGCTGAAGTGCAATGCCGTGATCATGGCTCACTGCAACCTTGACTTCTCAGGCTCAGACTATCCTCTTGCCTCAGCCTCTTGAGTAGCTGGAACCATAAACCACAGGCATGCACTGCCACGTCTAGCTTTTTTTTTTTGGAGAGATGAGATCTCACTATGTTGGCCTAGGAGGCTGGTCTCAAACTCCCAAGCTCAAGCTATCTTCTTGCCTCAGCCTCCCAACAGATTACAGATATGAGCCACGTGCCCTGCTGATTTATTGTTTTAAAGCAGGAACCAATTACAGTTCTTTTTGCTGTACACTAGAAATTTCTAGCCAAGAATTTCATGGCAAAATTTCATGGCAAGATACACACACACACACACACACACACACACACACACACTCTCTCTATATATATATATACATATATATACACACACGTATATATGTACGTGTGTGTGTGCGTGTGTGTGTGTGTGTGTGTGTGTGTGTGTGTGTGTGTGTGTAGAATAAACTAATGTTTTGTTTCTGTTTTCCAGTGAGAGCTGGGAAGAATGTGCTCAAAGGGAAACCTGGGAAGAAGCAGCTCTTCACCTGAAAAATGTTCGCTTTGCCTCAGTTGTGAATTCTTTCATTGAGAAGGAGAATTACCATTATGTTACTATATTAATGAAAGGAGAAGTGGATGTGACTCATGATTCAGAACCAAAGAATGTAGAGCCTGAAAAAAATGAAAGTAAGAGAAATATATTATCATGGATTTTTCTTTGAGGAGAGCTTATGGTCTGGGGGAGTATTACAGTATGTTTCTGTATGAAGAGAATGCTATTGTCTTCAATACTTGTGTGTCTGTGAATACTTGTGTTCCCCCAAAATTCCTGTGTAGAAATCCTAACTACCATGATGATAGTTTTAGGAGGTGGGGCCCCTGGGAGGTGATTAGATCATAAAATAATGAATGGGATTCGAGCCCTTATAAAAGAGATCCCAGAGAGATCCCTGACCCCTTCCATGATGTAAGGATACAGAGAGAAGATGGTTGTCTTATAAACCTGGAAGTGAGCCCTCCCCAGACATGGAATCTGCCAGTGTCTTGATCTTGGACTTCCCAGTCTCTAGAACTGTTGAGAAATAAATTTCTGTCACTCATAAGCCATGTCAGTCTTAAATATAGAGATGTAATATAGAGATACAGATATGTAAATATATTTGCACCATGAGAACCAGACTGCCTGTGTTTGTGTCCTGGTTCTTCTACTTGGAGGTTTGTGACTTTGGGCAGGTTATTTCCTGCCTGGGCCTCTTTTCTCATCTGTGATAATAGTACCTTGGATGGGTTGTTGTAAGGACTTACATATGAAGAACCTCATGAACCCACTAAGTACTTGGTAAATGTTTTATTGTGTTTAATTTTGTTTCAGGCAGTAACTTTAAGGAAAATATTTTATCTGTTTTCCTCAGTTTTCTTACCTGTGCAGGAGAGTTAATACCTCCTTTTACTCTGAATAATTACACTGATTAAACAGTTACTGTTTCAGAGCAGTTGGGTTCTTCTTGCCTGCTGCTCAGAAAGAGCCAGTACCCTGAGACAGTAGGAGTTGTAGCAGAGAAAGAGTTTAGTAATCACAGGGCGGCTGCATGAGGTGGACAGGAGATAATTCTTAAATCCTACCCATGGAGAATTCAGAGGCTTGTTCAAGGATTGTTTGGCAAGCAAGCGGCTAGGGAATGAGAAATGCTGATTTGTTGGGTTGGGGAATAAAACCATAGAGATGTCAAAACTGTCTTCTTGTGCTGAATCAGTTCCTCAATGGGAGGTTCGTGGGACTAGTTGAGTCAGGTTCTTTGTGTGGCTTACCTATTTGGGTGGTACCACTTAGTCCATCAGAATGTAAAGTCTGAAAAATACCTCAAACACTAGTCCTAGGTTTTACAATTGGAATGTCATCTCTAGGGGTAATTGGGAAAGTTAATCTTTTGACCACTGGCTACATGCCTCCTGAGCAGTAAGCAATTACAAAAAGGCAAGTTACAAAATCATGGTTAGAGTTTATGCCTACATCTTTTTTTTTTCTTTTTTTGTTGTTGCATTTTAGGTTTTGGGGTACATGTGAAGAAGATGCAAGATTGTTGCATAGGTACACACACAGCAGTGTGATTTGCTGCCTTCCTCCCCTTCACCTATATCTGGCATTTCTCCCCATGCTATCTTTCCCCAACTCCCCACCCCCCCACCATCCCTCCCCTATTTCCCCCCAACAGACCTCAGTGTGTGATGTTCCCCTCCCTGTGTCCATGTGTTCTCATTGTTCAACACCTGCCTATGAGTGAGAACATGTGGTGTTTGATTTTCTGCTCTTGTGTCAGTTTGCTGAGAATGATGGTTTCCAGGTTCATCCATGTCCCTACAAAGGACACAAACTCATCGTTTTTGATGAACTATGCCTACATCTTAACAGAGTTCTGGCCCTTACCATAATTCTGACCTTGTGGCCTTCTATTAGTTTTACAAAAGCAGTTTTGGTCCCTGAACAAGGAGGGGGTTAGTTTTGGGAAGGGACTATTATCACCTGTGCTTTAAACTATAAACTAAATTCCTCCCATAGTTAACTTGGCCTGTGTGTGGGAATGAGCAGACAGCTTGTGAGGTTAGAAGCAAGGTGGAGTCGGCTTTGTTAGATTTCTCTCACTGTTATAATTTTGCAAAGGTGGTTTCATTATCTGTTACCCTCTATGCCACTTTGAGTGCACTGAAAGTTTCCTAAAGCATTGTTCTAAGGGTTTTTCTGTCTATTGTCTCTCCTCAAATTCTCATAAAACTGTGAGAAAAGGAACTAAGAAAAATATCCAAATTCTTTGAATATATTCCTTGCCATATGGAACTTTATTCAAGTGATCTCATGTATCGAACCTCCCCTCTAAACATTTAATTTCTTCTACAAGAGGGAAGAATCTTTTCATTCAACAGATACTTATTGAGTACAGTGTGCCAGACCCTGTTCTAGGCACTAAAGAAACAATGGTGCATAGAACAAAGTCTCTGCCCTCGTGGGCTTTAAATTTTAGTGCGTGGGGGAAGCAACAAATTACAGATATTTTATGATAGTAGTAGTAAGAACTAAAAAGAGCAAAAAAGCTGTGTCAGAAAGGGATACCCAAGTGCTGTATCAGATAGCATGGTCAGGAAGGCCTCTGACAAAAGGATACACACACATATACTGGGCAACGTAGTGATACCCTGTCTCTACAAAACTAAGAAAGTTAGCCAGAGTGGTGGCACAAGCCTGTAGTCCCAGCTACTCGGGAGGCTGAGGTGGGAGGATCACGTGAGCCTGGGAGATCAAGGCTGCAGCGAGCTATGATTGCACCACCGCTCTCCAGCCTGAGCGACAGAGTGAGACCCTGTCTCAAAAAAAAAAAAAAAAGAAAAGAAAAAATGGACTAAACATTTTCTTATTTTTCTTTTTCCTAAGGGCAAAAAATGCTGAGACTAGAAGAAACAAATATGATGAAATAGTTTTAAGTTTTTTTATATTCATTATCCTTCACGGGAAGCAGTCTTCCTCTGCACGGCTTTCATTTCATTTTTAAGAGATGGAAGATATCTTAGAAACTTTGTAATCTACTTTATTTTATAGGTGAAGGAACTGGATTATTTTAATGTAGTATAACCTACAGTATATAAATTCTTTGCATTTTTTTACACAAATATTTAAATAAACATTGACTAATACTAAATCTGGGTTTACCATGTCATAGCCTTTGTAAACTGGGCCTCGCATTCAAATAACACAATGTTTTAAATGACCATCATTCTTTTCATAAGGTCTTCATTCTACATGCAAATTAGATCTATATAGCCAAGCAAATGCAAAGCATCACTATTAGAGTTTATTTGTAGCAAGTTATTATTAAATTCAATTATTTTTTTTTTCTAAATATAGGTTAGCTTACCAAAATAAATACACTTTGTTTTCTGTTAGCTAAATAAATTGATTTGGTGTCTTTCTTTTCTAGGTTGGGAGTGGGTTCCTTGGGAAGAATTTCCTCCTCTAGACCAGCTTTTCTGGGGACTACGTTGTTTAAAACAACAAGGCTATGATCCATTTAAAGAAGATCTGAACCATCTGGTAGGATACAAAGGAAATCATCTCTAGGGGGCCGAGAAGATTTCTTGATTTTCTTTCAAAAGACAAAAATAAGGTCTGGTTAGGGAATGAAAACTATCCACATTTCAGAACAACTCCATTTTATCTGAAAAAGTTCTTGTGATTGCCAGTTTATTTGCAGTCTCTTAATGTACCCACCGCCCTTTCAGCCAGTACTTGACAAAATTTTTCTGAAATATATCATTGAATTGTATTCCAGACACAGAATATATGATAAATACTGATATATTATGGGTAATCTGCTTTCCATATTTATCTATGATATTTACCATGCAACTTGTCATTACTAGCTTGCATGGAGTAGGAGGCAGTTGAATTTGCCTCAGTGTTTCTGTTCAAATAGAGACTTGAATTCAAATATTGTAGTTTAGATTCAAACACAGTATGCCTGTTGCAAAATTTACCAAGTTTGTTGCTCTACCTCTTTATTAAAGAAATGGTGGGAGAGGGTACTATATTGTGACAGTCTTTGCAACTTACAGGGAATAGGTCAGGCCACTAGGTTTCTAATCGAGAACCTAAACCAAGAGAAGTGAGACAAACCATCTAATATCTGTATCCTACTATTAACAAACTGTGTGATGTTGGATTTCTCACTTATTCTCTCTGAGGTCCAGGGTCCTTATATGTAAAATGAGGAGATTCATCTAGAGCAGTTGTTCTCAAAGTGTGGTCTAGGGGGCCTCAAGAGCCTTTCAATGGTATTTTAGGTCAAAGCTATTTTTATAATACTAAGACATCATTTCATCATTTATTGTTTTCTTTTTTTTTTATTTGAGGAGTCTTGCTCTGTTGCGCAGGCTGGAGTACAGTGGGACAATCTCAGCTCACTACAGCCTCCGCCTCCTGGGTTCAAGCAGTTCTCCTACCTCAGCTTCCCAAGTAGCTGGGGTTACAGGTGCCCACCAACACACCTGGCTAATTTTTGAATTTTTAGCAGAAACTGGGTTTCACCATCTTGGCCAAGCTGATCTGAAACTCCTGAGCTCAAAGTGATCTGCCCACCTCATCCTCCCAAAGTGGTGGGATTACAGGTGTGAGCCACCACACATGGCCATCATTTATCTTTTTCACTCTCATTTTCTCATGAGTGTGCAGAGGTATGATATTTTACCAGGTTAAATGCAAAAACAGATATGAGATTCCAACTTTCATCTGTCATCAGACATTAAAGAGATTTGGAAAAATGTAAAGCAGTAGTACTCGTCTCACTAGTGAATTTTTGTTGTTGTTGGTTAGAAAAATGGTTATTTTAAGTGGGTTTTAATATGTGAAATAAAGTAGCTGTTTTTCAAAAATGTTGTTTATGTATTAACACATATTTGGGTTTTGTTACTTGTAAATGATTAATAAAAATTTTAAGAAATTTCTCAGTTTTCATTTCTACATGATAAATATTTCTAGATAAAACCCTACAAAAACAAAAGCTGGTCTTTGGTAGTTTTTAAGAGTTCAAAGGGATCCAAAATTTAAAAGTTTGAGAAGTGCTAGATTAGACCAAAAGCTCACATTTTTTTATTTTTGAGCCCACTTCTATGAAATCCTGTGCTTCAGAGCTGATTACCTTTGAATTTTGCTCTTTCAAAAGACCCCAGTACTATCATAACACTTGCTACAAAAGAATCTTTTTCCAGTGAGTATCATTTTTTAAGTTCTTTCTTGTTTGCTTTTTAAAAATTGTATATGTACATTGTATAATTTGCCATGTATAAATTTTATTGTCTATTAATTGTATCTACATATTTTTGTTTTTTGTTTTTTTCTGAGATAGGGTCTTACTCTGTCACCCAAGCTGGAGTGCAGTGGTGCAATCTCAGCTCACTGCAACCTCCGTCTCCCAGGGTCAAGGGATCCTCCTCCCTCAACCTCCTGAGTAGCTGGGATTACAGGTATGCACCACCATGCCCTGCTAATTTTTGTATTTTTGGTAGAGACAGGGTTTCACCATGTTGCCCAGGTTGGTCTCGAACTCCTGGCCTCAAGTGATCTGCCCACCTTGACCTCCCAAAGTGCTGGGATTACAGGCATGAACTGCTGTTCCTGGCTCATATTTTGATTTAGATGCCTGATGTTAGAATGTTTGAAGAGCTCAAATGCAGTAAGTGTATGTGCCTTGTTCTTTGGATACATGGATTAATTTCACACTAATTTTTCTGTTCCTATTTAATTATTCCATGTCTTTCTGTTGCTTTCTCCCTCATTTGACTTAATTTCACTCTCTCAGTTGACTGAATCCCTGTCCCTGGCTTCTCCTAAATGGTAGATATAAGGCTTGATAAGAAAGTAGGCAAGCTATGGATTAAACCCTTTCATTGGTTTATCTCAATTACAGTTCATTGGTAATTCATTAAGATATCTCCTTATGCTAGTATTTATCCATGTAGATGTTTTATAGCTTCGAAAACTTATCACAAGGCCTGGCACAGTGGCTCACACCTGGAAACACAGCACTTTGGGAGGCTGAGGTGAGAGGATTACTTGAGTTTAGGAACTCAAGACCAGCCTGGGCAACATAGGGAGACCTGTCTCTATGAATAATAAAAATTAGCCAGGCATGGTGGTGCACCTGTGGTCCCAGCTACTTGGGAGGTAATGACAAACTCATTGAAAGCTTGTGAAATTTTTTGTTTTTCTTTTAACTCACCCAACTTGACATGAAGTGTATTTCAATGGAAAGAAAAATCTAACCTGGAGTTTTATTCATAGGAAAAGGTAAAAAGATAAGAATTTCATATTAATATTAGAAGGAAATTGTGTTTACCTCAGCACTAAACGTGCTCAGGTGGTGTTCAGTGACAACTCAGTAATTAAGAAATATTTCTCTAAATGAGTCAATGAATGAAGCAGGATTTAGAACTCTTAAGAAAGCAATTAATGCCTGGATAGTTTGAGAATTGACTTTAAAAAAAAAAAAAAAAAACTAATGCTGACTAGCAAGATTCTCATAAAACTAAATGTCAGCTAGAGTTCCTGAAGTGTACTTTATTCTGCCAGGTTGCTAGGGAGTAGGAAATATCTTTTCTGAACTGACCCTGAGGTGTCATCTGTCTCAGGATAGGCAAGTGCTCCTATACTGGCTCTAGCAACACCTTAGCAAAAGGCACCCCAGTGGAGCCTGAGGTGAGTTCAGTCTCCTTCCGATCCAGTTGGAGGAGACACTTCTTTGTTATCTTGACTATCAACTTCCCAAACAAGGCAAATACTTTTAGGTGAAATAGTCTCTTTGTGGCACCAGTGATCACAGCAAATGGTGATTGTGGCAGAAAGAAAGTTTAGGGAATCATTCATACAAGAGAAGACATTCAAAGTCTTAACATAAAATTACATATTGAAGCTGGCTCTGCTTTTAGTAATTATTTATGTTGTACACAAATGTCTGCTGCACTTGAGTAGTTTTATAAAAATGGCAATTAAAGGTAACAATATGCCTTGTGTTCCACATCTTCTATTTTATGTACCTCAAGAAATTATAAATTAGTACTTAAGGTGCTCCAGTACATTTAATTTTTCATCTATTGTGTGCCAAGTTGTATGATAAGGACTTTACAATATTTGTACTACCAGTTAAACCTACCATACTTCCTTAAATTCCCATTCCAGACTTTTTCTCATTTTTATGTTTAAAATGTTTTAATAGGCCAGGCGCAGTTGCTCATGCTTGTTATCCCAGCACTTTGGGAGGCTGAGGTGGGTGGATCACCTGAGGTCAGGAGTTCAAGACCAGCCTGGCCAATACTGTGAAACCCTGTCTCTACTAAAAATACAAAAATTAGCCAATTGTGGTGCTATGCACCTGTAGTGCCAGCTACTCAGGAGGCTGAGACAGGAGAATTGTTTGAACCTGGGAGATGGAGGTTGCAGTGAGCTGAGATCACATCACCGCCCTCCAGCCTAGGCGATAGACTAAGACTACATCTCCAAAAAAAAAAGAAAAAGAAATGTTTAAATAGCTGGGCACAATGTAATCCCTGCACTTTGGGAGGGGATTACTTAAGAACAAGAGTTTGAGACCAGCACAAGCAACATAGTGAGATCCCGTTTTAACAAAAAGTAAAAGATTAGCTAGATGTGGTGGAGTTGGTGGGACATGGTGGCACCTGCCTGTAGTCTCAGCTCCTCGGGAGGCTGAGGTAGGAGGATAGCTATGAGCTATCATAGCTGCAGTGAGCTATGATCCCACCATTGCACTCCAGTCTGGGTGACAGAGCGAGACCCGTCTCAAAAAATAAATAAATAAAATATTTAAATATTTGGTTTTTGCATAATAATGGTTAGTAGCTTTGTATGCAACTATATATTACTCTTCATTTTATTTATCAGATCAATTTATGAGCAAAAGCAACATAGCAAGTAAGCCAAACTTTTCACCAACTTGTGTTTGACTTGATACTTCTTGGCTTCTCTTCTTTTTTTTCCTTCATAGATTCACTTTCTACCTATTCTTGGATGACTCCCCAAACAATATCACCTACAGCCCAGACTTCCTCCTAAGCTCCAGGCCCCACCACACAGCAGACATCTCTACTTGACTGTCCACATCCCTCTAGCTTGCTGTGTTTCAGACTGAACTTCCTCCTGTATTTTTCTCTACCATCTACTAAATTGCTCAGATTTAATTCCCTTCCCACATCCAGTAGTTGCTCTTTCTTGTCCATTGTGTTTCTATCTTGTCTCTTGAATCCATCCCCATCTTACAGTCCACCTGCTTCTCCCCTAGGCCAGACCCTAGGCCTTCTTCCCTAGACTCTTCCTGCAGCTTTACTCCTCCAATCAACTAATTGACTTTATTTTTATTCTTAATTGTGGTAAAATACACATAACTTAAAATTTATCATCTTAACTCTCCAACTCATTTTTAACATTAATCTTAGAGTGACTTTTCAAAGCATAAATTTAGTTACGTCTCATCTTCCCAAACGTCTTTGGAAGTTCCCATCAACTGTAGAATAAAATCCCTAACCTGACATATTAGGGCTTTCCTAATTTCCCTGGACCAGTTTTCTCACTGTACCACACCCTGCTGTCACAAACCCTGCACTCTCAGCATTGTGTCTTTCTCTGTGCTTCCTCCAGTGCAGCATGCTGGTTCCTACCTCCTTGCCAGTGTGCCTGCAACTCCTGAGCTGAATGCCACGCCCACCCTCAGTCTGCCTTAACAGATCCGTACTAGTTTTTCATACCTTAGTTCAAGGTTCCTTCCTCTGTGAAACCTTCTAGACTTACCCGATTGGACCTTCACATATCTCACCTTACACCATTTCTACTGTATCTTGACTTCAAAGGTAGCTTCTTTAATTTGGTAAGTTTCTAGGCTTAAATGAGACATGTCACAAGTTGTGTTCTTCCAAAGTTGCCCATTTTTGTCTTTTTGAATAGCTTGATTTAAATTTCTAATGGGTTGAATTTACCTCTGATGCATTTGTAAAGCAACAGGTTAAATTCTACAGATAAAATGCCCCCAAATCAGTGTCCTCCTTAAAAATGGCTGAAAATAAGTGCACGTGTATATTGCAGTTTACATAAACACTATTTATGTTCACATTTCAGGGATCACGTGTGACTCTGGAAGGGTATTTTCTGTGGCTGAGCACAGCTTTGGTTATTTGAGGATTTAGGTTTGATGCATCTTATGATAAGGATGCCAGTATTTGTATATTGTGGCAGATGTCATGTCGATTTCTATTGATTGCCTGTCTCCCTAGTAGAAAGTAAGCTCCTTTAGACTAGAGACCATGTCTTTATATTATATACCAAGCAGCCAGAGTGGTAACTGCTAATGCTAAATGCCTAAGATATACTAGTTGAATGAAAAAATGACCTTTTAGTATTTCCTTTTCTAAACTATTTCTTTTCTTGGGTCAGAATGAAAACAAGTAGTATTGAGGATCCTCAGAATAGGAAATGCAACTACCACATTCCAATTATTGGCAAGGACATGAAGAGTATCGTTTCTATAGGTGTAAGGATGAGATAGAGTCTGAAATAGAAACAGAAATGATATTCTGGCTAAAGATGTACAAAAAGTCCACAACGAGGTAAGGAAGCTGAAGTCCAAATGCCAATTTACTAATGGTGAAGAAAAATGGGGGCAACTTACTATGTTGTAGGGAAAATTTTTAAGTAACATGAATATGAAATGTACCTTATAACAGGTTCTGTATTTTAAAAGGCATGTAATTATGTGGTCATGCATATTTGCGAATTTCATTAGGTTGTGTTTTATTAGTGGAAATAAATAAGTAGAATTAGATAAACCTGACTCACACAGTAAGCTGTTTCAATCAGCAAGATACTTAGAATGCAGAGAAAGTGACTATTTAAGTAAGATATTCTTGCAACCCCAAGAGAGGTAAGCCAGGACCACAGGTGTAAGTCTGGCAAGTAGGAGCCATGAACCGCTTTGAGGGAGTGGGGAGCAGCTTGTCCACAAAATGTGTTAGGTCTACAAGTTTGAGAACTGCAGGACACACACCTGCATTTCGTTCCTCCCTCTGTTGTTGCCACTGGTGAAAATAAACCAAGTGCTCTCGACCACACATTGCTTCACCCATCTTTATCAGCATTGCTACATAGAAGGAATCCTCGGCCAGGAGAATTTTCATTTTCTTAATGGCTTTTTTGTATACTGGGTTTACAAATACTTACGGCAGTTCACTAACTTAACGTCCCTGCTCACATCACCACCAAAGAGTTGAATCCAAATGGAAGGAGAAAGAATAGGTGGTCAACAGGGTCAGTAACGAAAAATGCCATGTTGGGCAAGGACCAGAGTAAGGGACTAACGGGCTGCGGGATGGAGTGAGGAGTTTAGAATCAGGGAAATAAGAGTAGATCCAGCAGGTCAGAACGGGAGTGCTGTAATGTCCCAAGAGGCCACCATCCCACCCCAGCTACCATGCATTGATTTTTCTCCCTGAGCCATCCCTGGAGAACTATTTGGGGGCCTTGTGACTGACCCAAAGGGTTAGAAGTGAAGTGGCCAGACGCAATAGTTGCAAGAACCAATGCTTAGAACTGTGGTAGAAACACCAGTAGCTCAGTAGCTAGTTCTATCCCCTAAGAGTTTGTTTTATGTAGGATATAACAAAACAGGCAAGCAATATAACCAAGAAGTATTTATTAAGCAATCTTCTTCGCTAAGTAAAGAAGGCTCTTGCCGGCGTGGTAGCTCACACCTGTAATCCCAGCACTTTGGGAGGCTGAGGTGGGTGGATCACTTGAGGTCAGGAGTTCGGAACCAGTCTGGCCAACATGGTGAAACTCCAAAAAGTTAAAAACTAGCTGGGCATGGTGGCACACACCTGTAGCCACAGCTACTCAGGAGGCTGAGGTGGGAGGATCACTTAAACCCAGGAGGTCTAGCCAAGATTGCGCCACTGCACTCTAATCTGGGTGACAGAGTGAGCCTTTGTCTCAATAAATAAATAAGGCTCTTTGGGTATCCTTAATGCCTAGCATAGTCCCTGGCGTATTAATAGGGCTCCATAAACATTTGAGTCTATTTGAAAGACAAAATTATGGAAACAAGATGATAGCAAATTAAGTGGCAGCATTTTTTTAACATTTAAATTCAGGTATAGCATGCACATAGGCTTTCCATGAATTATTACAAAATGAACACACCTATATAACCACCACCTAGATAAAAAAAACTGCTTTACCAGCACCCCAAAAGTGTCACCTCCCGAAGATAATCTCTATTACCACCATCTCATAGATTAGTTTGTTTTTAATTTGCTCTAAGTAGAATCATACACTATTGCATTTTTATATCTGGTACCTTTCAGTCAAGATTAAATTATCTTAAAAATATTGTTTTTGATATATTTATCTGTGTATGGATATAGTTCATTCATTTTGTGTGCGGTATTCCATTGTTTATACCAAAAAAATTTATCTAATGTTGATGTTGTAGACAAAACAGCTGCCACTTATGAAAAGGACTTTATGCTGAGGACGGAACTTTTCCCATAACCCTGAATCAAGGACTTTTGCCTAGAAACCAATGAACTGTCACGATAATGCTTTATCTTCAATGAAAATAGTGGGTTATGCATGAGCTAGTGAGAACTAACTTCTTATTTTCTTTAAAAACCCTACCCAAAAATAGCTGGTCAGGACATAATTCAAATGCTTCCGGAATCTGTGTTCCTTGAATTTCAATTCTAAGACTGCCAATAAACTTCTTTTATTGCATTTCAGTCTCTGTGACTCAGATTAACACATGTTATAATTAACATGTTCAGTGCTTATAGTAAATCATAACCAGATATTGATCACAATAATCCTATGAGGTAGGTTCTATTATTTTATACAGAGGGGTTTAGTTACTCTGCTGTATTAGTTTCTTAAGGCTGCTGTAACAAACTATGACAACCTAAATGGCTAAAACGACACAAATTTATTATCTCACAGTTCTGAAAGTCAGAAACACAGCTCACTGGGTTAAAATCAAGATGTCAGCACCAGTGAACTTGAAGATGGCCGTTTAGGAACAGCTCAGGAGTGCAGCTCCCAGTGAAAGCGCAGAGGGTGAGTGGACGCCACGTTTTTATTGCCCACAGACTAGGAAATTCCCGGGCAGAGGTGCTCCACGGTCGCCAGCGCGGCTGTTGCGGCCAGCGCTGCTGTGCCGGCCAGCACCGCTGCTTTGCCCCGCGCGGCTGCTTTGTCGGCGCCCCGGAGCCGCGGTTCTCCGTACAAAATACACCGGTCCGGGTGCCCTTTAGGCTGGCGATTGGAGCCACGGGAAGTCACCCATACACTGGTTCAAAAAGGGGACTGAGCAGAGAACCAAGACAGTAGATTCCAGGGCCAAAAAAGAAAAAAAAAAAAGCGCCACAAACCTCAGTGCCGCTGTTTAAGCCAGCGCAGTGAGTGGCCGCAGGGGAAAACAAACAGACCCTGGCGCCTCTTCAACAGGCGACTGGAACACCAACTTAAAAAAAAGGCTCTGAGGCAGGGAGCCAGGCGATCAGGCTCGGCTGGCCCCACCCCCACAAAAGAACAGCAACCAGAAACTCTGGATTGAGAATTTCACAGCCAGCGCAGCTGAACCCGGGACGGTCCAGCTCTGTGGGGGAGGGGCGTTCACCATTACTGAGGCAGCCCGCCGTTGCCAAGGCAACCCGCCATTGCTGAGGCAGCCCGCCGTTGCCAAGGCAACCCGCCACAGCAGAGACTCCGCCCCAACAGAGGCGGGCCACCATCGCCAAAGCAGTTCTAACTACACCCATATAAACAGGACTGCAGGGAAGCTCACTCGGCAGCGGGGCGGAGCCCACAGCAGCTCAGCAAAGCTGCTATAGGCCGACAGTGACTAGGCTGCCTCCTTGCTGGGCTGCGCAGGTCTGAAGGAAAAAAAAAAAAAAGAAGGCGGCAGCATAACGGAAACTCATAAATAAAGCCCTAAATCCCTGGGACAGAGCACCAGGGAACAAAAAGCAGTTTATGAGTTCTCCTGCAGCAGACCTAAAAGTACCTGCCCAGCAGCTCTGAATGAACAACAACAAAGCTCGCAACTCACCATTTGAGCTCCTATAAAGAAAAGACCGTCTCCTCAAGCAGCTCCCTGACCCCTATATATCCAAAAAGACACCTCATAGAGGAGAGAACAGATTGACACTAGGCGGGTATCCTTCTGGGACAAAGATAGCAGAAGAAGAAAACTGGTAACAACCCTTGCTGTTCAACAGCTGCTGCAGGTGAACCCCAGGCAAGCAGGGCCTGGAGTGAACCTCAGCAGACCTACAGCAGAGGGGCCAGACTGTCAGAAGGAAAACCAAGAAACAGAAATAACCTCATCATCAACAAACAGAACGTCAATCTGAAAGATTTGAGACCCAATCTGAAAGCCAGCAACTACAAAGTCGACAGGTGGATAAATCCTTAAGGATGGGAAGAAACCGGCGCAAAAAGGATGAAAACACCCGAAACCAGAACACCTCTCCTCCTAAAAGGGATCACAACTCCTCGCCAGCAAGGGAACAAGGTTGGATGGAGAACGAGTGTGATGAAATGACAGAATCAGAATTCAGAAGGTGGGTAATAAGAAACTTCTGTGAACTTAAACAACATGTTCTAACCAAATGCCAAGAAACTAAGAACCTTGAAAAAAGATTGGACGAAATGCTAACAAGAATGGACAAAATAGAAAGGAATATAAGTGAATTGATGGAGCTGAAAACTGCAACACGAGAACTTCGTGAAGCATGCACAAGTATCAACAGCCGACTCGACCAAGCAGAAGAAAGGATATCAGAGGTCGAAGATCAACTCAATGAAATAAAACGGGAAGGCAAGACTGGAGAAAAAAGGGTAAAAAGGAATGAACAAAGTCTCCAAGAAATGTGGGACTATGTGAAAAGACCTAATCTACGTTTGATAGGTGTACCCGAATGCGACGAAGAGAATGAATCCAAGCTGGAAAATACTCTGCAGGATATTATCCAGGAAAACTTCCCCAACCTAGCAAGGCAGGCAAACATTCAAGTCCAGGAAATACAGAGAACACCACAAAGATATTCGTCAAGAAGAGCAACCCCAAGGCACATAATCGTCAGATTCACCAGGGTCGAAATGAAGGAGAAAATACTAAGGGCAGCCAGAGAGAAAGGTCGGGTTACCCATAAAGGGAAGCCCATCAGACTCACAGCAGATCTCTCAGCAGAAACCCTACAAGCCAGAAGAGAATGGGGGCCAATATTCAACATCCTTAAAGAAAAGAACTTTCAACCCAGAATCTCCTATCCAGCCAAACTAAGCTTCATAAGTGAAGGAAAAATAAAATCCTTTGGGAACATGCAAGTACTAAGAGATTTCGTCACCACCAGGCCAGCTCTACAAGAGCTCCTGAAAGAGGCTCTACACTTATAAAGGAACAACAAGTACCAGCTCAACTAAAGGGCAAAACAGCCAGCTAGCACCAAAATGGCAGTATCAAATTCACACATAACAATATTAACCCTAAATGTAAATGGACTAAATGCCCCAATCAAAAGACACAGACTGGCAAATTGGATAAAAAGACAAAACCCATCGGTGTGCTGTATCCAGGAAACCCATCTCACATGCAAGGATACACAAAGGCTCAAAATAAAGGGATGGAGGAAGATTTACCAAGCAAATGGAGAGCAAAAAAAAGCAGGAGTTGCAATTCTCATCTCTGATAAATTAGACTTTAAAGCAACAAAGATCATAAGAGACAAAGAGGGACATTACATAATGGTAAAAGGATCAATGCAACAAGAAGAGCTAACGATCCTAAACATATATGCACCCAATACAGGAGCACCCAGATACATAAGGCAAGTTCTTAATGACTTACAAAGAGATTTAGACTCCCACACAATAATAGTGGGAGACTTTAACACCCCATTGTCAACATTAGACAGATCAACCAGACAGAAAATTAACAAGGATATCCAGGACTTGAACTCAGACCTGGACCAAGCAAACCTAATAGACATTTACAGAACTCTCCACCCCAAAGCCACAGAATATACATTCTTCTCAGCACCACATCACACCTACTCTAAAATTGACCACATAATTGGGAGTAAATCACTCCTCAGCAAATGCAAAAGAACGGAAATCGTAACAAACAGTTTCTCAGACCACAGTGCAATCAAGTTAGAACTCAGAATTCAAAAACTAACTCAGAACCGCACAGCTTCATGGAAACTGAACAACTTGCTCTTAAATGTTGACTGGATAAACAATGAAATGAAGGCCGAAATAAAGATGTTCTTAGAAACCAACGAGAATGAAGACTCAACATACCAGAATCTCTGGGACACATTTAAAGCAGTCTCTAGAGGAAAATATATAGCAATAAGTGCCCACATGAGAAGCAATGAGAGATCAAAAATTGACACCCTATCGTCAAAACTGAAAGAGCTAGAGGAGCAAGATCAAAAAAACTCAAAGTCTAGCAGAAGACAAGAAATAGCTAAGATCAGAGCAGAACTGAAGGAGATAGAGACACAAAAAACCCTTCAAAAAATCAATAAATCCAGGAGCTGGTTTTTTGAAAAGATCAACAAAATAGACAGACCACTAGCCAGATTAATAAAAAAGAAAAGAGAGAATAACCAAATTGATGCAATAAAAAACGATAAAGGGGATATCACCACAGATTCCACAGAAATTCAAACCATCATCAGAGATTATTACAAATAACTCTATACACACAAACTAATAAACCTGGAAGAAATGGATAAATTCCTGGACACTTGCCTACTGCCAAGCCTAAACCAGGAAGAAGCCGAAACCCTGAACAGACCCATAACAAGGTCTGAAGTTGAGGCAGCAATTAAGAGCTTACCACCCAAAAAAAAGCCCAGGTCCAGATGGGTTCACAGCTGAATTCTACCAGACATACAAAGAGGAGCTGGTACCATTTCTTCTGAAACTATTCCAAACAATACAAAAAGAGGGAATTCTTCCCAAATCATTTTATGAGACCAACATCATCCTGATTCCAAAACCCGGCAGAGACTCAACAAGAAAAGAAAACTTCAGGCCAATATCCATGATGAACATAGATGCAAAAATCTTCAATAAAATACTGACAAGCCGATTGCAACAGCACATCAAAAAGCTTATCCACCATGATCAAGTAGGCTTCGTCCCAGGGATGCAAGGCTGGTTCAACATACGCAAGTCTATAAACGTAATTCACCACATAAACAGAACTAAAGACAAAAACCACATGATTATCTCAATTGATGCAGAGAAGGCCTTTGACAAAATTCAACAGCCCTTTATGCTAAAAACACTCAATAAGCTAGGTATCAATGGAACGTATCTCAAAATAATAAAAGCTATTTATGACAAACCAACAGCCAATATCATACTGAATGGGCAAAAACTGGAAGCATTCCCCTTGAAATGTGGCACCAGACAAGGATGCCCGCTCTCACCACTGCTATTCAATATAGTATTAGAAGTTCTAGCCAGAGCAACCAGGCAAGAAAAAGAAATAAAGGGCATTCAAATAGGAAAGGAGGAAGTCAAATTGTCTCTATTTGCAGACGACATGATTGTATATCTAGAAGACCCCATCGTCTCAGCCCCAAACCTCCTGAAACTGATAAGCAAGTTCAGCAAAGTCTCAGGATACAAAATCAATGTACAAAAATCACATGCATTCCTATACACCAGTAACAGACTTAAAGAGAGCCAAATCAAGAGCAAACTTCCATTCACAATTGCCACAAAGAGAATAAAATACCTAGGAATACAACTAACAAGGAATGTAAAGGACCTCTTCAAGGAGAACTACAAGCCACTGCTCAACGAAATAAGAGAGGACACAAACAGATGGAGAAACATCCCATGTTCATGGTTAGGAAGAATCAATATCGTGAAAATGGCCATACTGCCCAAAGTAATTTACAGATTCAATGCTATCCCCATCAAGCTACCAATGACCTTCTTTGCAGAACTGGAAAAAACCACCTTAAACTTCATATGGAACCAAAAGAGAGCCCGCATAGCCAAGTCAATTCTAAGCAAAAAGAACAAAGCGGGGGGCATCACAATACCAGACTTCAAACTATACTACAAGGCTACGGTAATCAAAACAGCATGGTACTGGTACCAAAACAGAGATATAGACCAATGGAACAGAACAGAGGTCTCGGAGGCAACACAACCTTTCTACAACCATCTGATCTTTGACAAACCAGACAAAAACAAGCAATGGGGAAAGGATTCCCTGTTCAATAAATGGTGTTGGGAAAGCTGGCTAGCCATGTGCAGAAAGCAGAAACTGGACCCCTTCCTGACACCTTACACTAAAATTAACTCCAGATGGATTAAAGACTTAAACATAAGACCTAACACCATAAAAACCCTAGAAGAAAATCTAGGCAAAACCATTCAGGACGTAGGTGTAGGCAAGGACTTCATGACCAAAACGCCAAACGCATTGACAACAAAAGCCAAAATAGACAAATGGGACCTAATCAAACTCCACAGCTTCTGCACAGCAAAAGAAACAATCATTAGAGTGAATCGGCAACCAACAGATTGGGAAAAAATTTTTGCAGTTTACCCATCTGACAAAGGGCTGATATCCAAAATTTACAAAGAACTAAAGCAGATTTACAAGAAAAAAACTAACAAGCCCATTCAAAAGTGGGCAAAGGATATGAACAGACACTTCTCAAAAGAAGACATACGTGAGGCCAACAAACATATGAAAAAATGCTCATCATCACTGGTCATCAGAGAAATGCAAATCAAAACTACATTGAGATACCATCTCACGCCGGTTAGAATGGCGATCATTAAAAAATCTGGAGACAACAGATGCTGGAGAGGATGTGGAGAAATAGGAACACTTTTGCACTGTTGGTGGGAGTGTAAATTAGTGCAACCATTGTGGAAGACAGTGTGGCGATTCCTCAAGGACCTAGAAATAGAAATTCCATTTGACCCAGCAATCCCATTACTGGGTATATATCCAAAGGATTACAAATCGTTCTACTATAAGGACACGTGTACACGAATGTTCATTGCAGCACTGTTTACAATAGCAAAGACCTGGAACCAACCCAAATGCCCATCGACGATAGACTGGATAGGGAAAATGTGGCACATATACACCATGGAATATTATGCAGCCATCAAAAATGATGAGTTTGGGTCCTTTGTAGGGACATGGATGAACCTGGAAACCATCATTCTCAGCAAACTGACAGAAGAGCAGAAGATCAAACACCGCATGTTCTCACTCATAGGCGGGTGTTGAACAATGAGAACACATGGACACAGGGAGGGGAGCACTACACACTGGGGTCAGTTGGGGGGAAATAGGGGAGGGAGGGTGGGGGGTGGGAAGCTGGGGAGAGATAGCAAGGGGAGAAATGCCAGATGTAGGTGATGGGGAGGAAGACAGCGAATCACACTGCCACGTGTGTTCCTATGCAACAATTTTGCATGTTCTTCACATGTACCCCAAAACCTAAAATGCAATAAAATAAATAAATGGGAAAAAAAAAAAAAAAGATGTCAGCACCCATGGTGGTGCTTCCCTGTAATCCCAGCCACTCAGGAGGCTGAGGTGGGAGGATCGCTGGAGCCCAAAACCAGTACTGGCAACATAGCAAGACCCTGTTTCAAAAAAAAACAAAACAAACAAAAAAAAGGTGTCAGCTGGACTGTTACTTCTGGAAGCTCTAAGGGACAATTTGTTTTCTTTTCCTTTTCTAGCTTCTCCTTCTCCTTCCCAGCTCCTTTTTTTTTTTTTTTTTTTTTTTTTAATAGGATTTCGCTCTTTCACCAAGGCTGGACTGCAGTGGGGGGATCATGAGCCCTCCCCAGCTCTAGTGATCCTCCTGCCCCAGTCCCCTGAGCAGCTGGGACTACAGCTCCTGCCGCCATGTCTAGCCAATTTGTCGTAGAGACAAGGGTCTCACTATGTTTATGTCTCAGGCTGATCTCGAACTCCTGGGCTCCCGCCTCTACCTCCCAAAGCACTGGGATTGCAAACATGAGATACTGTGCCTGCCCCTCTAACTACTTGAGGCCAGCTGCATTCCTTGGCTGTTGCCCCTTCCTCTACCTTCAAATAGCTTTCTGATTCTGACCACCTTTTAGGGCCCTTTTCCACTTTAGAGACCCCTTGCAATTACCTTGGGCCCACCTGCATACTCCAAGAGCATCTCCCTATTTTAAAGTCAGCTGATTAGCAACCTTCATTCCATCTGCAATCTTATTCCCCTTTGCCAAGCAAGAGAACAAAGGCACAGGTTCGAAGGAGTAGGATGTAGACATCCTGAGGGATGGAGGTGGGGGCATTATTCTGCCTTCCACACTTGCCCAAGGTCACGCAGCTAGTACATACTAGCTAGCACTGAGTGCTGTGCCTGTGAAACTTATCTACATAGACTTTCACTTAAACTGCAGACAGAACTCAGCTACTTAGTGGGGGACACTTTCCCTCAATATTATTAGCATTGTTTCACTGCAACGTGGAACAGCAGCTTTAAAACGTGCTCTTCCTAGGCCCGGCTACTCCGGGAACCTCAGACCTGTCTCCCCTCGAATTCCGGGGCCAGAGTTTTAAAGAGTATTTTGGCGGCAGGGCGCTGGGGAGCTGAAACAATTGGCAGTCTGGGAACGAAATCACAGGAGCCTCTGCAACTCGGAGAGGTTTCAGGGGTTCCCAGGAAGGGGGTGGGGTCAGTTTCCTTTACCTCCAAGTTTACACAAAATCCCTCTCGTAGGTATCCTAGCCTCTGTGCTAGAATAAGAAAACAACACAGTAACTTATTAGCCTGTGAGGTTAGAAGCAAGATGGAGTCAGTCATGCTAGATTTCTCTCATTATTTATAAATCCGCAAAGGTGGTTTCAGGGCACTTTCTGAACTTAGCCCATGTCTCACCGGTGATCCCACTTCTGGGTATTTGCAAATCTATCAGGGTTTTTAAAACCATTGTTGCAGGCATGCGAAGTTGCAGGCATCTGAATTTTGCCACGTTCGGAGTTATTCCGGTCTTGTAATGGTCATATAGGTGTAATACTGAGTAACAGGCAAATGTGGACAGAAAAGATCAAATGTGATTTTCAGCTAAGAAGTCTGGTTGCTCTTATTTTTTAGTTACTCTCCGTTGCACACAATAAAGCCCCGAAGAAATGAAAAATAATAACATGGGGAAATTTGGCTTCCATGTGAAATCGTGTAATGCCAGGTGTTAGAATAGAGGTAAAAGGGCTTGTTTCTCTCACGTCTATATACATTCAAAGACCTCATCGTTCTTGGAAAAAAAATTGTTTCGAAGACAATGTGTATGATTTGGTTATATGAAGAGATTATTTCTAGGATTTCCTATTAATTCTGTGATAAGCAGGAATACAAACTGCAAGTTTTACAGGTCACTGTAGCAGAGGTTTTAGTTTGATTTTTGCTTTGGCTGTCATGCCCTTTCTGCCTTATAATTCTTTGTGATATGATTAGAAAACAAACACTATAAGCTTTTTGAAAAATAAGTAAATTCATTCCAGTGTTTTCCCTGCAATGAAAGAGAATGCATCACTTTTCTTTTTCTTTTTTTTTTTTGAGACAGCCTGGCTCTGTTGCCCAGGCTGGAGTGCAGTGGCATGATCCTGGCTCACTGCAAACTCCACCTCCCGGGTTCAAGTAATTCTCCTGCTTCAACCTCCTGAGTAGCTGGGACTATAGGTGCGTGCTACCACACCCAGCTAATTTTTGTATTTTTAGTAGAGACGGAGTTTCAACATGTTGGTCAGGCTGGTATTGAACTCCTGACCTCATGAAGAATGCATCACTTTTCTAAGGTTTTAGTAATCATAATAGCTGCCAGTTATTCAGGACCTTCTATGTACCAGGCAAAGTGTTAGGAAAGTTTTATCCATTTTCTCTTATGTGCTAAGCAGTCCTATAAGCTGCTTCACCCTGAAAATATAGATGAGGAGACTGAAGTCAAGGACTCCAACTGTATGTTTAACATGTCTCTTGACTCCCAGGAGCCCCTAACTCAGCAGGTCCAAAATGAAACACATGTCTCTCTTCCCCCCATGTTTTGCCCCAACCTGCACTCCCACTGCCAGGAAAATCAAACAAACAAAAAACCACACACACACAACCATAGTGCGTTTCCTCTCTCAGGGAGTGCCAGAAACCACCCAGTTCATGCCAGAAACCTGGGAGTCAACCTTGCCCCTTCTCTGCTTGCCCCCATAAATCTGACACCAAGAATCCTGTCAACTCCTCTGACATCTTTCCTTGCCATTTTTTCTGGCCCATTGCCTCCACCCTATTCCATTTCATTATTTTCCTGCCTTTTCTATTGTTGAAGCCTCCAAACTGGCCTACATCTCTGAGCTGGCCTTCCTGCCTCTCCTCCACTGGTCCATTTAATCTGCCATCTGAGTGAATGTTTCTTCTAATATGCAAACATGATTACATTGCCTTCTTGGTTAAATGCTTCAGCAGCCTGTTACATTTTTTCAATTTCTTGAACTGAATGTAATCTCTTTAGCTCTTAAATATGCAATTTCCTCTTCCTTGATTATTCTTTTCCTCCCCTTCGTCTAGCCAACTTTCATTCCTCCTTCAGGCTTCAGCTTAAATAGCCTACATTTGTTGAGGCTTGTGGTTGTCTCCCTGCATTGGATGTCCACGATGGCAGGGACCATGAGAGATTTGTTCAGACTCTAACATCTGACTCAGAGTTGGTGCTCAGTGTCTACCTGTTGAATGAATAGTATAGAGGAGGAAAAACATTTTTTCTGTACCCTCTTAGGTTCAGTGGCTGGGCCCTGCAAAATAAACTGACGAGAGATATATTAACAGGAAAAAAGATTTATGCATAAATGTAAAGAAGTGGTTAGACCGGGGGCTCATGTGCCATTTTAACAAAGAGTGAAAATTGTGGAAAATAACTAGACAAAGGTAGGGGAATGCTTCTTGGGTAAATTGTAGGAAGGTAAATATATGGGGAAGCTAGCAGAAGATAAGGGTTATTCAGTAAGGTTTGTTATGTGGACTCAGGTTGGTGCCTTCCCCATTAGTAAGGGTTGCTCTCCTTTTCCTGGTACTGGAGAGGAAGACACATTTACAAATGGATATTTATTACCTATACATAGGACATTTTATGCCCTGCATTTATACAAAAAAGGGAGGGCAAAGAGCAAAATGGTTTCAGCTCAAAACAATTCTTACACAAAAGTGGAATATTTAGGGATGGCATATGCTGATCCTCTTCAAAAGGAACAAGTTGCTTGTTTCTTATCATGGTTATGAGAGCAACTTTGAGTTAATTTCTGCTTTTTGAAAGTACGTTTAATTCTCAGCTGTTTCTGCTTTTGAATGCAGCTTGGGAGAGCCCATGTGACTGTGCAAGTGGAGCCCAGCTGTATGGATGCCCCAGCGTGGATGACTACATGGTCCTGAGAGAGACTGGGGAGGGCTCCTTCGGCAGAGCTCTTTTGTTTCAGCACGAAAGCAGTAATCAGATGTTTGCTATGAAAGAAATAAGGCTTCACAAGGTCACTACTAAAGAAGTTAGCTCACTTTGAAAGTATACACCCAATTTGTATAAAAGAATAAGTTTTTTGCCAGGCACGGTGGCTCACACCTGTAATCCCAGCACTTTGGGAGGTGGAGGTGGGCAGATCACCTGAGGTCAGACGTTTGAGACCAGCCTAGGCAACACAGGGAAAACCCATCTCTGGTAAAAATAATTTTTAAAAATTAGCCAGGTGTGGTGGTATGCACCTGTAGTCCCAGCTGTTTGGGAGGCTAAGGCAGGAGAATCACCTAAACCTAGGAGGCAGAGGTTGCAATGAACCAAGATCACGCCACTGCACTCCAACCTTGGTGACAAAGTAAGACCATCTCTAAATAAATAAATAAATTTATTTTTGAGATTTAACATGGAATCTCTCCTTCATGCAAAAGATGTAATTGGTTTATTTGTTAGCTTTACAAGGGCTAGATACATTATATGTGCTTCTTAGGATATTATAATTAACAATGGGAGAAAAGTAATAAAAGTTTTGGTGGTGATTATTGATAACTTTATTTCAGCAAATAATTGGTAATAATTTCCACTTTTGTATACCTAATGGTGTAGGAAATCTTTGCCAAAGCAACTCAGGTGCAATATTAATGAAAAAGGATCATAAAAAGACAATGAAGAACAAAGGCTAACCTTTGATACCAGGAAACCTACTGTGTGGATCAGTTTATAGGTTTTATTTCTTTGTAGACTATTACTGTGTATCATAGTTGTCCTATGAAAGAATTCACTACATGGAGACTAATAATATTTTGGATCATTTTTAAAAAAAATACATTCTAATAAAGTTCTCAGAGTGCTAGGCATTCTTTTCCCACTGGATTCTTGACTTCGTTCAGTGATTTTCAGACTTGAGTGGGCATCATAATCATCTGGAGGGCTTGTTAAAACACAGATTGTTGTGCTCCACCCCCAGGCTTCTGACTGAGTAGGTCCAGGTGGGCTTGTGAATTTGCATGTTTAACAAATTCCCAGTTGGTGCTGCTGCTGCTGCTGGTCTGAGAACCCATGTGTTACTACACAATCAATGGCAGTTTCTTTTCTTTTTTTAAATTTATAGAAGGGGTCTTGCTCTATTGCCCAGGCTGGATGGAGTGGCATGATCATAGCTCACTGCAGCTCGAAGTCCTGGGCTCAAGTGATCTTCCTACCTCAGCTTCCCCAGTGGTGGGGACTATAGGTATAGCGTAGTCCCCCGCCACTGGGAAGGGTAGCCACCATACCCAACTAACAATGGCAATTTCTTTCTTTTCTTTTTTCTTTTTTGAGATGGAATTTTGCTCTTGTTGCCCAGGCTAGAGTGCAATGGCTCAATCTTGGTTCACCACAACCTCTGCCTCCCGAGTTCAAGCAATTCTTCTGCCTCAGCCTCCCAAGTAGCTAGGATTACAGGAATGTGCCTCTACACCCAGCTAATTTTATTTTTTTAGTAGAGATGGGGTTTCTCCATGTTGGTCAGGCTGGTCTCGAACCCCCGACCTCAGGTGATCCGCCCACCTCGGCCTTCCAAAGTGCTGGGATTACAGGTGTGAGCCCCTACGCCTGGCCAGCAATTTCTTGATTGTAAGATAAATCATTCAGAATTTCACTCTTATAGAATAAATTAGGGATAAACAGTTTTGGAAACTTACTTTGCATGCCATCTTTGTTCATCCTTGATGCAGTAATACACCCGCATATTATTTTTTTATCTGGACCAGTGGACTCATAAGTGATGCAGACAGTCAAAACATGAAATCCCCCCTTTTTTTCTTTTAGGATAAAAAAGTTTCTTTTTCTTTTTTTTCTATATTACAAGTTATCAAGAAAAAGGTATACTATTTTTGATGGTATACTGGCTCTCTAAGTCAGATGATGCTTAGGCTGATATTAAAACTATTTAACATTCTGACTGTGTAAGGAATGAAAAAAGAAAATAAAAATATAATGAAGGGGTCAGCTCAAGCATGAAAATATAGCCAGAGTTGAAAAATCACCAGGCAAGTTTTCTCTTGTCATTTGACAAACTTAAGTTGAGCCAAAATGTTATAAAACTGGATCTAGCATTGAAGTATAATATAAACTATATTATTATAAAGTTATCTATTTTAAAATACAGTATTAAATTTGTGCTTTTTAAAAATGTTTTTCTAGTTTTTCTCCAATACACAGAATTCTAGGAAGGAGGCTGTTCTTTTAGCCAAAATGAAACACCCCAATATTGTTGCCTTCAAAGAATCTTTTGAAGGTAAATACGAATTCCCCCAGATATGTTCATTTCTGAATTTGATTTGTAGCCACTACAGCTTTTCTAAAGAGCTTGTGTCTATTTTAGCTGAAGGACACTTGTATATTGTGATGGAATACTGTGATGGAGGGGATCTAATGCAAAAGATTAAACAGCAAAAAGGAAAGTTATTTCCTGAAGACATGGTAAGAGATTGACTTACATAGCTTCTCTCAAGGTGTGGAAGCCACTTTTCTCATAAACTTTGTATAAGTTAAAAGCATTGATATCTGTAATTACTCGAGAAGGTAGATAGAAATGACTGATTTCTGCATTGGTGTTACCATTTAGTGTCCTCAGAATACTGCTGCCTGAAATGGTTTTAGGAAGTAAAATCTATAGGTTATAAATTATTAAGGAAAAACATGTTTAGAATAATTTCAAGATTTTATCACCAAATTTTATACTAGATATTTAAAACCTTGATTTTTATCGTACTGAAATTTTAGAAGCCAGATCTATTTTATTTTGTTTTACTGAAATCAGAAGAATGAAGCTTGCCATTTCTGTTTCTTGGGAGTACCTATTGTCAATCTTTTTCCTTCTAAAGCTTGAAGTGGTCCCTTCAGTCTAAGACTTGCTGCCTTTTGTGGAAAATTGCATACTAAATATTTTTTAATGAATTGTCTATGGAAAATATTTAAATTGCTCCAATGAGGCTTAGTTTGATTTAGGTTATAGCATGTTATAAATGTAAATACATATTCTTCATTTAGAAATTGTATTGTTAAAAATAAGGAATTCAACCTTGGCTTTAACTGGAAGAATCTCCACAGCAAAAGTGAAAAAAAGATCAGTTTGACATTTAATAGTAGGCCCCCAAGACACCTAGAAATTCTGGATACTGTGACCCTTGGATTTATAAGCAGGAAATGTTGACCTTGAAGGATTATTTATAATATAGTGAAATCTTATATGGATATTCTGCAAAAGTAAATGAAAATCCAATATAATGGTAACACTAGAAAAGCTGTAATATATTTCTTATTGGTGAACTACCTTTATATAAGCATTTAAGAAATACTTTTATTTGGCTGAATATAAGAAAACTAGTGGAAGTTTTGCTCAAATAAATTGCTATTTGGATCACACATAAGATGATGGAAAATGGAAATCACGGCTTTTCTGAATTTCTCCAAGTAACACTGAATCTTAGTTGAACTATGTAACTTACAGGAGTCTGTACTCACATTATGTAAAATCCTGGTCGACTAAGGCCTAGACATGATTCTTTGAAATTTTAGGTTCACATGAGTCAGTTACTGCATGTTTGAAGACTTTGCATACTTTTTTCTTACAGATACTTAATTGGTTTAGCCAGATGTGCCTTGGAGTAAATCACATTCACAGGAAATGTGTGCTACGTAGAGATATCAAGTCCAAGGTGAGTGGAGCACATTTTTGGACTTAAAACTAGGCGGGATGTGGTGGCTCATGTCTATAATCCCAGCACTTTGGGAGGCTGAGGTGGATGGATCATGAGGTCAGGAGCTCAAGATCAACCTGGCTAACATGGTGAAACCCTGTCTCTACTAAAAATACAAAAATGAGCTGGGCGCAATGTCAGGCACCCTGTGTTACTCCAGAGGCTGAGGCAGGAGAATTGCTTGAACCTGGGAGGTGGAGGTCGCAGTGAGACAAGATTGTGCCACTGCATTCCTGCCTGGGTGATAAAAAATAATAATAATAATAATAATAAACTATTTAATTCATTTTGCTGTGTTATCCCATGCATTTTGGGACACTTTTGTTTAATTTGGAAATATTTAAGGCCAGACGCGGTGGCTCACACCTGCAACCCCAGCACTTTGGGAGGCCGAGGAGGGCAGATCACAAGGTCAGGAGTTCAAGACCAGCTGACCAACATGGTGAAACCCTGTCTCTACTAAAAATACAAAAATTAACCAGGCATGGTGGTGCATGCCTGTAATCCCAGCTACTCAGGAGGCTGAGGTGGGAGAATCACTTGAACCCGGAAGGCAGAGGTTGCAGTAAGTCGAGATTGCACCACTGTACTCCAGCCTGAGTGACAGAGCGAGATTCTGTCTCAAAAAAAAAAAAAAAAAAAAAATTGTCAGTCTAATATTTGTTTTTCAAATTAAAATTTCCCCCACCTTTATTAAAATATAATTTACAAAAATTATGTATATTTATGATGTACACATGTTTTATATACTTATATATATACATACACACATTGTAAAATTATTAAATCAAGGTAATTAATATATCTCTATCACCTCACATATTTTTTTTTGTGGTGAGGACATTTAAGATCTACTCTCAGCACTTTTTAAGTATTCTATGCATTATTATTAATTGTAGTCACTATGTTGTACAGCAGATCACTGGAACTTACTTGTCCTAACTGAAACTTTGTACCCTTTGACTTAATATTTATGCTAACCAAATAAGGTAATACCTGAGAAAAAGTCATTGAAATCTCTGTAGTAGTACAGTCATGCATCACTTAACGACAGGGAGATAAGTACTCAGAAATGCATCATAAGGTGATTTTGTCATGTGAACATCGTAAAGTGCACTTACACAAACCTAGATGGTATAGCCTACTACACCTAGGCTATAGAGTGTAGCCTGTTGCTTCTAGGCTACAAACCTGTACAGCATGTTACTGTACTGAATTCCTTGGGCAATTGTAATAGAGTGGTAAGTATTTGTGTATTTAAATGTAGAAAAAGTACAGTAAAAATATGGTATTATAGTCTTACGGGACCACTGTCATATATGCCATCTGTTGTTGACTGAAATGTGGCACGTGACTGTGTATGTTAATGTGTCCTAGCTCTCTTTTAGTGACTACTTGCTAAGTCCATGTGTTCTCAGATGAAAAACAGTTGACACTTGGGCCTGCCATGTGGCATCACCCTGACACAGGTTCTCACTGGGTCAATTGGGTCTGCTGATACAACCTAAAACTTGCTTGTTAGATTTCAAAGCACTCATCCTGAGTTTCCAAGCAGGGGAATGTGTAGCTGTCAAGAGGGGATCTTGATGTTTCGTGTTTCACTCTGGGACTCAGCTGTCAGCATTTCTACCCTTAATCTCCATCATCAGCAGGCTTTGGAAGACAGTTTATCTGCCTCATGTTCAATGATGGAAAACATAATCTGAGTTCTTCTTTTTAAAATGAAGAATGTCGTCCTCACTCAAAATGGAAAAGTGAAATTGGAAGACTTTGGATTTGTCTGTCTTCTCTCCAAGTGTGTATCTCTGTCCTAGGGTAGTGACAGTGATCAGGACATCCATTTTCAGGAATGCTCTGTAACCATTCTTTGCCTTTTTATGGTTTTAGTCCGATGGCATTTGCTTGTACATATGTGGGAACACCTTATTATGTGCCTCCAGAAATTTGGGAAAACCTGCCTTATAACAATAAAAGGTGAGTGGTGCATATCTGCTGCAAGGGTGCCCATTTGGTGACAGGCATTGTAGCCTGCAAATGATGCTACACTCTGACATCACTTCAAAGCAGATGCATGGATCATTTGCTTTCTAAAAAGTATATCTGAAAGCAGTGTGGAATCTATATTGCTAATGTATATTTCTAGGCTGCTAGATGAAAGTAATAGTTTTCAAATTGCTACTAATTGTAGCTGAGAGGAGCAAATGCTAAAAGAAAGGCTAGTCATTTCTAGGGATGGTATGAATTATATCAGCGGTTCCCAAACTTCGCTGCTCCCACTTTAAAAAATCCCAAAGCTGGCTGGGCACAGTGGCTCATGCCTGTAATCCCAGCACTTTGGAAGGCTGAGGCGGGCGGATCACGAGGTCAAGAGATCAAGACCATCCTGGCCAACATGGTGAAACCCTGTCTTATTTAAAAAAAAAAAAGAAAAGAAATCCCAAAGCCCAGGTTGTGTCTACACTAATTAAATCAAAATGACAAAGGATGGGGAGCAGGCGCTAGTAATTTTTCAAGATCACTGGTTAATTCTAATATACAGCAACATTTGAGAATCAATAGATTGTGTCATTGAGTTAGTATTTACAGGGCTAGATTTTAAGCACTTGGTTGATAGATAAATTGATTCTGAACAGATGGCATATATGACAGTGGTCCCATAAGACTATAATACCTAGAAGATCTTAATGATTTAAAATGCAGTATTTTTTCTGAACATAAGTTATATGTGCCCATCGTGGGGATGGATGTGCAGGGAAGATTGGAAGTAGACCTGTAAGAAAGGACATGGAAATCACCTACATTTCCCAACTGCTAATAACATTTTGATATTTTTTTCTTCATCCATTCACTTTTCCTCCCTAAAACTAGTTGATATATTTTATGTATAATTTGCTTTTGTCATTTAATATCATAATAATCATTTCCCTACATACTTAAACTCTTCATAAATTTTCTAATGACTGCCTTTATTTTACTATATGGCCCTCCCAAAATTTACTTAGTAATTCCTCTGTTGTTGGCCTTATATTTCTAGATTTCAGTATCATAAGCAGTGCTGTGAGTAACATACCTTTTTGTATATAAATATGTCCTTGTTTTGTGTCACATTCTTGGCATGGATTCCTAGAAGTAGAAACACCTAAAGGCTGTGTTACTTTTTGCTGACTTGCTTTCTGAAAAGGGTATGACAGTCTATACTAAATAGGTTTCTTTAAAAGTAGAATTGACTGAATGGGGACAAAACAACTCTACAGGGTCTTATTGGGACAACCGGGGAAATTTGGGTATGCAGTAAATGTTAAATAATGTTACTGAATTGAGATTAAATTGTTTGGATGTGGTAACAGTGTTGTGTTTCTGAGGGAAAGGGTACGTCTTTGTTCTTAGGAGATACCATGCTGATGTGTATAGGGATGAGGTGTTTGATACCTGTAACCTTTTTTCGGGAGGTTCAGATAGATATAGAGGAGGGAGATTGGCATGCAAACATGGCCAATGGGAATGATTGCAGGACCTAGATAAGGGCATGTGGACATTTGCAACCTCTCTGTTGATTTGAAATTTTAAAAAACTAAAAGGGGAAACAGTTGATTAAAAACCATTAATTAAAAAAATATATATCATGTAGAAAAGTCTGGAAGAGCTGGGCGTGGTGGTATGTGCTTGTAGTCCCAGCTACTTGGGAGGCAGAGGCAGGAGGATTGCTTGAGCCCAGGAGTTCCAAGGCTGCAGTGTAGTGACATAATGCCTGTGAACAGCCACTCACTCCAGCCTGGGCAACACAGGGAGACCCCATCCCTTAAAAAAAAAAAAAAAAAAAAAAGGGAAAGTCTAGAGGATGACAAATTGGTGGTGGAACGTGGAGAGGCTTAGCATGAAGAAGTGCAGGGTATGAGGCCAACTATAAAACTCTGAATTTTGAAGAGCTATTTTGTGGAAGAATTAGTAGTCTTGGTCTCTTTGTTTTGGAACATAGAGCTAACTCTGGGGGTGGAGAGAGTTCCCAGAGACACATTTTGGCTTTTGAAAAGGAAGAACACTATCCCTGAGAGCCATCCAGCAGGGGAGCAGACTGTGCAGGAGGTTGAAAGCTGCCCAGCAGGAGATGTGATCAAAGGCTGGGTGCTGCATCCAGGGTGGTCGGAGTGGAAGCTCACTGGATGCCTTCCAGAGTCCTTCCAGCTGCGGTCATCTGAGTCCGCAAATATTCTCTCTTGCTACTGAATTCCCAAATACTACTGAAGTGATATGTCAGCCACCCTGATTTGAAGGGGTGGGGATTGAAGAGCAGAGAGTTTTATTGTGAACATTACTCTTAGGAAGTATCTAAGTGTTAGAGCAAAATTATATGTTTTATTTTAATACCTAGGAATTACTTGTGATATCTATTCCTATTAAAGGTAAGAAAATTTTTTTATATTAGAAGATACATAACCCACTTATTATTACATTGCTTCTTTATGCTTTTAGTGACATCTGGTCCTTAGGATGCATTCTGTATGAACTCTGTACCCTTAGGCATCCAGTAAGTATGGCATGCAAAACGGAAAAGGCAGCTTGTCATATCTAGCTGAGTCCTAATAAGGTGACAGATTCTAGTTGGTAGTTTGCTTCCCTAGGATGAAGTCATTATAAAATTTTATATATGTTTCCAGTGCAGACATCTGCCCTGAGCTAGTTTTGTAGGATCTACTAATAGGAAATTCCCATTATTTAGTTTTGCTGTGCAATATGTAATCTTTCTCTCTTTTTCTTTCTCTTTTTCTCTTTTCTTTGTTTTTGCTATTCTTAATTTTTTACTTTGATGAAATAAATGTAAAATTTGCCATTTTATCCATTTTTAATATACAATTCATTGTCATTAATTACATTCACAGTGTTATGCAACCATCACTACTATCTCTTTAGGTTTTGTTTGTTTGTTTGTTTTTGAGATGGAGTCTTGCTCTGCTGTCCAGTCTGGAGTGCGGTGGTGTGATCTCAGCTCACCGTAACCTCCACTTCCTGGGTTCATGTGATTCTCCTGCCTCAGCCTCCCAAGTAACTGCGACTACAGGTGCATGCCACCACACCCAGCTAATTTTTTTTTTTTTTTAACTAGAGACATTTTTGTATTTTTTTGAATTTTCCCCATGTTGACCAGGCTGGTGTCAAACTCCTGACCTCAGGTGATCCACCTGCCTTGGCCTCCCAAAGTGCTGGGATTACAGGTGTGCGCCACTGTGCCTGGCCTATCCATTCATCTATTGATGGACACTTAGGTTGTTTCCATCTTTTGGCTATTGTAAATAATGCTGTTATGAACCATGGTGTACCTGCTAGGGTCTCCTTGATTCCAAATTTTGAGGTATATATCTAGTGGTGGAACTGCTGGGTCAGTAACTGTATATTGCTTTTTGAGGAAGCACCAAAGTTTGTAAGAGTGCCTGCATCATTTATTTCCTCAGCTTTTTTGCAGTTAGATTTCACTTATGAGTTTCCTAACTGAAATATCATGAAAACATAGACTTTGCCCTACATTTTTTCAAGATATTTTTAAAAATATGAACAAAAAATGGTCAAATAACTTGTCCCACTTGTTCAGCAATAGTTTATTACATAGAACAACAACTGCAGGGCTAATTCCTATTAGTTCTTAGCTTTTCTAGAGATGAGGTCTCACCACGTTGCCCAGGCTGGTGTTGAACTCTTGAGCTTAAGTGATCCTCCTGCCTTGGCCTCCCAAAGTGCTGGGATTTACAGGTGTGAGCCATTTCTCCTGGCCTAAACTTTTAATTAGAAAAGGAAAAGATGTTGTATTGACAACCAATTACTCTCTTCACGGAATGTACAAGTAATTAAACTTGTAAATTTTTTAAATGAACCATAGGTTATAAATAAATAACATCCCACCATTATGTTGCTACAAATGGAATACAGGCCTCTGTACTTTTTTTTCTTTTCATTGTAGTGTCTGTTTTTTCCCAGCTTTTTAAGTTATAATTTACATGCCACAAAATTTACACATTTTTATGCACAATTTGATAAATTTTGATGATGGTATTTAAATGTCCATATAACCCCTGCCACAGTCATCATATAGGACCTCCAGGCTGGGCAGAGTGGCTGGATGGTGGAGGCAGGAGGATCAACTGAGGCCAGGAATTTGAGACCAGCCTGAGCAACACAGTGAGACCCAATCTCTACAAACAATTAAAATTTTAGCTGGGTATGGTGGCACATGCCTGTGGGAAGCTGAGGCAGGAGGATTGCCTGAGCCTGGGAGTGTGGCTGCAGTGAGCTATGATTGCACCACTGCACTCCAGCCTGGGTGACACAGCAAGACCCTGTCTAAAAAACAAAAGAGTTTCTATCCCCTAAAATGCTTCCTTGTGCCCCTCTGCAGATGATCTGTGTCCACGCGCTATAATTTGATACCACCTGTAGTGAACACAGCAATATGTGCTCACAAAATGAAAAGGGTGCAACATGTAAACAGAATGGAGAAAAGGCCAAAAAGTCAGTCAGGGCATGAAGGACTTGAGGCAGGAAAACTTGTGTGCAGGCTAGGAAAGGATGGTGGCAATGAAGGCAGATTGAGTAGCATCCAGAAGACGGTGGGAGGCCACTGCAGACGCAGAGAGCAGTGATCCCCAATGGCAAGGAAAGACTCGAGTACCCTGGGGGCTTTTCACAGCTGCCCCTCACCACTATTCCTCAAGATTCTGATGTCGATCTTGAGTGTAGGAGGCTTTGAAATCACTGCAGTAAGTGAGCCATCGCTGAAAAGTGACAGATTTTTGTGTTCCCTACATGTGTGGGAAGAGAAGTTTGAGAACCACTGCTTAGAAAGATGAAAATCCAACATGCCAGCCAAGCCTACTGTTATTGATTCATTCAACAAATAATTGAGAATTTGTTTGCCTGGGACTTTTTAGACATTCAATATGTACTCCTCAAAATATATGCAGATTCAGTAAACTAGATAGTGTATTATTATATTTCATGAAATAAATCAAGGGCTTAGGTAATTTGGAAAGATACTGAATTAAGTGGGAACATTTTGACTCTATATGGCAACTTTATAAAATATCTCATTTTGATATTATAGTTCATAAAGCCCAATTTAGCAAACCATATTGAAATTTTCATTACTCTTTTCCTTATAAAGACCTGCCAAACATCTGTCATTTTAATATATCCTCTTCATACTTATAATCATTGATATTAATGGCTATGAATGTGTATGTCTATTAATATATACACATATGTAGGTTTATGGTTAATATACATGTTATTAAATACATACAGATATATATGGCTATTAATATACATGTCTTTGGGGTTCTATGATTAGTCATGTTTTTTAATCCATTTTTATCTGAAATTAAAATAGCTGACTTTGCATATTTGTTTACCTTTTTTTTTTAGCAATTCAAGCATTATTTAATCTGTATTTTAAATTTCTTTTAAAGCAGGAGGAAGAACAAGACAGAAAGTGTAGCCATCCTGATTTGGAAAGCATTAATGAAAATTTAGTTGAAAGTGTATTGAGGCCGGGCACGGTGGCTCACGCCTGTAATCCCAGCACTTTGGGAGGCTGAGGCGAGTGGATCATGAGGTCAAGAGATCGAGACCATCCTGGTCAACATGGTGAAACGCCGTCTCTACTAAAAATACAAAAATTAGCTGGGCACAGTGGCACGCACCTGTAGTCCCAGCTACTCAGGAGGCTGAGGCAGGAGAATTGCTTGAACCCAGGAGGCGGAGGTTGCGGTGAGCCGAGATTGCGCCATTGCACTCCAGCCTGGATAACTAGAGTGAAACTCCATCTCAAAAAAAAAATAAAAAAAATAAAAAAGAAAGTGCATTGAGAAGAGTAAACAGAGAAGAAAATGGTAAGTCATTCAAATTCATTTCTTAGATGAGGAGTTGGGGAATACGGAGGAAGTACCAATTTTTATGTTACTAGGTCTCAGGTATCATAAACAAAGAGTATAAGCCAGTATTTATTTGCTTATCTAGTAACTTATTTAATGTTTTAGGAATATTTTATTTATTTACCACATAAGAGAGTATAGTATTTATCAGTAAAAGCCACTAGGAAGAGTAGTATTTTTTGTGCTATCCAACATGAAAAGTATAGCATACTGTGTGTATTTAAGTCCTCATGGGGCTTCCTTCTTGTATAACGTGTAATATGTAATTATATACATATTATTATTTTTTTAATTTAGTCACATTAACGATTCATTTTAACTTTTCATTTTGGATTTTTTTTTAATTTCCTTTGCCGCTTAGATTTGAAAGAACATTGTTGCTAGATCTGAGTTTGAAAGAAAAAATAAACACTTCCATTTTGTTAGAGTGTATGTGTGGACAGAGATGAATACATAAAATAACATTCTTGGCACTCCTTTTTTACACTTTAAAATCAGGTAATACGTCAGTCCATCTGCGGAAAGCCAGTTCACCAAATCTTCACAGGTGACAGTGGGAGAAAAATGTACCTAATACAGCTCTTACAGCTTTAGAAAATACATTCATACACCCTCCAGTTTAATAGCAGAGGACAGTAGAGGTTAGTAGTCAGACTGAATACTATTATTTTATTAGAGAACTTTTTCTAGTAGTTATTTGGTGCGCTAGAGGTTTTTATTGTCTGTGAAGGGTATTTGGCTTCACACATCAGAGCATTGCTCACACAGATAAGTGAAGCAGATTTTAGTTGACAGTCAGATATAATTAACTTTGCTTGAAAATATGATCTGGAAGGTATGTGCTGAAAAATCTTTTTTTATTTGACACTAATTTTTGTCTTTTCACAACTAGGTGGTTCTGTAATAAAGTACAGCAAAAATACTACTCGTAAGCAGTGGCTCAAAGAGACCCCTGGCACTTTGTTGAACATCCTTCAGAATGCTGACCTCAGCTTGGCATTTCAAACATACACAATATATAGACCAGGAAACCCTTTCACTTTTTGAAGATTGTGGTAAAAAGATACAACATAAAATGTACATCCGAACCATTCTAAAGTGCACAGTTCAGGGGTACTCAGTGCTTCACCCTGCTGTGCAGCCATCACCACTATCCATCCACAGAAATTTTCTCACCTTCCGAAACTAAAATCAAAGCGTTTCTCCTCCCAGAAACCCTCTGATTTCAAAGTTATAGAATAATTCATAGCATTGTATTTTTGTGTGTTTTTTAATCTTTTCTATCTAGTCTTAAGCTACAATTAAATTTTTTCATGGAGCTACATTACTTCTATTTGCTCATTTGTTTGCTTATTTTCATAATCCTGCTATACTATCCTTGAAGAGTAGCACATTTTTATCATGCAGATATGCCATTGCCTTAGCAACAACTCCAAGATTTCTCCTTCTGTATACCTAAACTCTATTACATTGAATAAAGCTCAAAAAGGATGAACAATTAGGATTTGATTTTTAAATTCTTTTAACAGACATTTTTGCTAAAAGTGTGTAATTTTTTACAATACTATCCTTAGGAATCTAGGCCAATGGTCTGCATTAGATATGTATATGTGTATGTATATTATAATTATGATAATTTAATTTCTAAGCCCCCTTGCTAGGTTAAGATCTAAGATAAATTATACCAAGTAGAACATGTAATGGTATGGCAAGTCTGACTATATTTATTGCAATGATTTAGTTGTATTTGTTTATTTGGTGAATATATTGAACGCCTAATATAGGTTAAGATAAAAAAAGAATAAAACACAAATCCTCAAGACAATCCTAAGCAAAAAGGACAAAGCCAGAGGCATCATCTACCTGATTTCAAACTACACTACAAGCCTACAGTAATCACAACAACATGGTACTGGTACCAAAACAGATACACACACCAATGGAACAGAACAGAGGCCTTGGAGGCAACGCCACACATCTACAACCATCTGATCTTTGACAAACCTGACAAAAACAAGCAATGGGGAAAGGATTCCCTGTTTAATAAATGGTGTTGGGAAAACTGGCTAGCAGTGTGCAGAAAACAGAAACTGGACCCTTTCCTGACACCTTACACTAAAATTAACTCCAGATGAATTACAGTCTTAAACATAAGACCTAACACCATAAAAACCCTAGAAGAAAACCTAGGTAAAACCATTCAGGACATAGGCATAGGCAAGGACTTCATGACTAAAACACCAAAAACATTGGCAGCAAAAGCCAAAATAGACATATGGCACCTAATTAAACTCCAGAGCTTCTGTACAGCAAAAGAAACAATCATTAGAGTGAACCGGCGACCAACAGAATGATAAAAAATTTTTTCAATCTATCCATCTGACAAAGGGCTAATATCCAGAATCTACAAAGAACTAAAACAGATTTACAAGAAAAAAACAAACAGACCCATCCAAAAGTGGGTGAAGGATATGAACAGACACTTTACAAAAGAAGATATATATGAGGCCAACAAACATGAAAAAATGCTCATCATCACTGATTATTAGAGAAATGCAAATCAAAACCACATTGAGATACCACCTCATACCAGTTAGAATGGCAATCATTAAAAAATCTGGAGACAACAGATCCTGGAAAGGATGTGGAGAAATAGGAACATTTTTACACTGTTTGTGGGAGTGTAAACTAGTTCGACCATTGTGGAAGACAGTGTGGTGCTTCCTTAAGGACCTAGAAATAGAAATTCCATTTGACCCAGCAATCCCATTACTGGGTATATACCCAAAGGATTGTAAATCATTCTATTATAAAGACACATGCACACGTATGGTTCATAGCAGCCCTGTTTACAATAGCAAAGACCTGGAACAAACCCAAATGCCCATTGATGATAGACTGGACAAGGAAAATGTGACACATATAAACCACGGAATACTATGCTGCCATAAAAAACATTGAGTTCGTGTCCTTTGTAGGGACATGGATGAATCTGGAAACCATCATTCTCAGCAAACTGACACAAGAACAGAAAATCAAACACTGCATGTTCTCACTCATAGATGGGTGTCGAACAATGAGAACACATGGACACAGGGAGGGGAGCATCACACACTGGGGTCTGTTTCGGGAGGTGGCCAAGGGAGTGATAGCAGGGGGATGGGGAGGTCGGGGAGGGATAACATGGGGAGAAATGCCAGATGTAGGTGACGGGGGGATGGAGGCAGCAAACCACATTGCCAAGTGTGTACCTATGCAACAATCCTGCATGATCTGCCCATGTACCCCAGAACCTAAAGTACAATTTAAAAAAAAAAAAAAACAATTCCTGCCCTAAAGACGAAGGAGTTCATTACCTGGGAGGTCAGCACACTGATAAATAATTATCATGGTCTGTGGCATATGCATTCAAACAGAGCAGAGCACAAAACATCATGAAAGCCCTAAGGAGAGGCTGATGCATGGGAGGAAGATGTTAAGGAAGGTTAATGGTTATGAATTTCAGTTTAGCAATTTTAGGTCCTGGTTTTTATGTCTGGTTTAGTGATGAAGTTTTGTTATTTTAGGAAACTCCCTGTTCAAAAAATATAGTTCTATTTTGAAATGCCTTTTATAAGATTCAGCCCATGTTTTTAGGTTAGGTTTTCATGCTGTTTGTGGAAAATCTGAAAGTAATTATCTGGAAAATGTTTTAAAAGCATACACATAGTCCTCCTTCAGTTTCCTACTTTTCTTCCCCCTCATTGTGAAAACTTGGGAGGGGAAAGCTGAGAGGAAAAAAGAAATTGCTATAATCCAACTTCCAAAGGTAACTTTTAATTCCATAGTATACATTCTTATATTTGGAGGGTTTTATTGTAACTTTCCAAGTTTTTTTTTTCTTAAAGAAAATCATGTTTATAGGCTGCATGTGATGGCTCACAGCTGTAATCCCAGCCGTCTGGGAGGCTGACACAGGAGGACTACTTGAGCTCAGGAGTTCAAGATAAGCCTGGGCAACATAGCGATACCTCGTCGCTACTAAAATAATTAGCCAGGCATGGTTCTGGACACCTACAGTCCCAGCTACTTAAGAGTCTAAGGTAGGAGGATCTCTTGAGCCTGGAAGATCGAGGCTGAATTGAGCTATGATGCCACTGCACTCCAGTCTGGGTGACAGGGTGAGACCCTGACTCAAAAAAAAGGAAAAAAGAAAGTACTGTTTATAAATTTAATTCATGTCCTGGTGCTTCTGCTTCAGGAGCCTGAGGTATGCCCACAGTCGTGTTGGGTAATGTGTGGAGACACTACAAAAGAGTTATGGGACATGGCATTGTCCTCAGTTAGCCAGCAAGCTTGTGGAGGAGTTTAGTCAAACTGTATGAAATAAGTAAATACTGTGTAAATTGGTATATTACCTGTTCATATCTCCTGAAGGTTCGGAAGGGTTCTTGAAACGTCCCGTCTGAAGAAACAGAAGCATCAGACAATGTTGATGGAGGTCATGATTCTGTCATTTTGGATCCAGAGTGACTTGAGCCTGGGCTAGATGAGGAGGATCACTTCTTTTGGAAGAACTAACAATTTTTTCCCTTCAGTTGCATTATGGAACTCATTTTTCAGAGGCTTAAATATTGTTATGGTGGTGTTCCGCTTTGAATTAATCAACAGATACTGTGGCCCTAATGTAAAGGTTTATGGTCCAAACTGTTTTTTCACAGGGACTTTGAGGAAGAAGATGACAATCCCGACCGGGTGTCAGAACTGAAGAAGCGAGCTGGATGGCAAGGCCAGTGCGATCCTGAGTCACATTGAGGAGAGGCTTCAATAAGGAGTTCGTGTTGGGCTGATAATTAGTTAACACGATGTATATATTTTTTGGAAACAGAATGAAGCGGAGGAAACGCTTAATACTTAAAATTGTTCTTGATTAGCGGAGGAAAGTCTTAATACTTAAAATTGTTCTCGTGAGTTTGAAAAGTCTAAAACCCTTAAGTTTTGAACTGAAGGGAGAAGGTATAGTAGAATGAGTGTGAGCATCAGGCTTTGGAGTCCTGTAGAACAGAAAGGGGCTGCTAGCCTGCCTCCACCTACTTGTGTAATTGTGGGAAATTACTTGACTTCTTTGAGCCCCAATTTCCTTAACCATAAAATGAGGATAATAATGCCTACCTCAGAGGGATGCTGACCATAGATCATTATAGCACCCCGTATGTTATTATTCACATTATGATTTGTGTTTATTATTATGTGACTCTTTTTACATTTCCTAAAGGTTTGAGAATATATTTAATTATGATACAGTAATGTGTGCAATTTTTCAATGTGACCTGATTCTGAGTAGTTTGAAAATCATTCCAATGATCTTCACCAACTACCAGCTGTCCTTAAGTACAGTCCCTCATAGGATGCACGAAAGAGTCTGGGTTGGAGGGTCAGCCCTGGGAAGCGTGGGGTGGTCTGCAGATCTTGTCAGAAGATGGCAGTCCTGTAGATGATGAAGGAAGAGGCCAGAGTTGAGGAGAGGAAATGGTAAATGTCAGAAACTAGAGAGTGATATGGAACAAATGAGGGACGCATGGCACACAAGTGCTGGGTCCTGTCATGTGTTAATGTCATCTAATAGTGTGTACTTTAGTGAGAAGAGAATATTTCATGAAAGAAGAAACAGGCTTCACTCAGTACCTCTCACAGAGACATGAGCCAGACAAATACAGGGAACAGTGCTAAAGTGAAGAGTAGGGGGAAAATACATTTAGGGTCACTAACAAGCACTTGCTGAAACTAGAGTATATAAGGTTTTTTTTGTTTTTTTTGTTTTTTTTTCTGAGGTGGAGTCTTGCTCTGTTGCCCAGGCTGGTATACAGTGGTTCGATCTCAGCTTACTGGAACCTCTGCCTCCCAGGTTCAAGGGATTCTCTGCCTCTGCCTCCCAAGTTGGGAGGCTGTATTTTTAGTAGAGATGGGGTTTCACCATATTGGCCAGGCTGATCTTGAACTCCTGACCTCAAGATCCATCTGCCTTGGCCTCCCAAAGTGCTGGGATTACAGGTGTGAGCCACTGCGCCCAGCCAGGAATACATACATCTTTTAAAGATTTAACAATTTTTGGCTGGGCGTAGTAGCTCATGCCTGTAATCTCAGCACTTTGGAAGGCTGAGGCAGGTGGATGACAATGTCAGGAGATCGAGACCATCCTGAGCCAATATCTTGAAACCAATCTGTACTAAAAATACAAAACTTAGCTCAGTGTGGTGGCGTGTGCCTGTAGTCCCAGCCACTTGGGAGGCTGAAGCAGGAGAATTGCTTGAACCCAGGAGGTGGAGGCTGCAGTGAGCTGAGATCGTGCCACTGCATTTCAGCCTGGTGACAGAGTGAGACTCCATCTCAAAAAAAAAAATTAACAAATTTTAAATCTTAACATGCAAAACCTGTGGTATAGAACCCAACCTCACACATACGCTGTATTTACATTTAGACATCTTTCATCTTTCATCTCTGGTGGTCTCTGGCAGTCCGTAAATCTTTTCTTGTTTTTTGGGACCCTGACGTTTTTGAGTACTGCTTAGGTATTTTGTAGACTGTTGCTTAATTTTGGTTTGTCTTTCAATTGGACTAAGGTTATGGACTTTGGGAAAAACCACGAAGGTGAAGTGCCCTTGTCATCACATCTCGTTTCAGATGAAGGTTTGGGTGAGGGACCAAACACTTGGCAAACAATGCCAAACATTTGGCAATGTTCTCTGCCAAATGCCGTATTTGGAACATAAAGTGCATCAGGATCTTTTCCTAACAGTTTAAATGCTTCGTGTGGAATGCAGTTGAGGTCATGGGGTTGAAGATGAAAGGTCCTCCCCCTCCTCTTGGACACTCCCTTCTCCCAAAGGGGAGGGTCAGGGGCTTCAATCCTGTCCATGAAAAAATTCTATGGAGATATATTAAATCCTGAACAAATAACCAAGGAGCTAAGTGAGGCAGTTTGCTTTTACGAAGTGGCATTGTGAAATTTACCAGGAGGGTTTTTTAAAAAAATGGTATTGGCACCAAAGAAATGCAAAGGGTGCTCCTGAAAGGGGTGATGCTGAACCTCTTGGAATGACTGTAA